>NW_006408523.1:18798180-18812927 GCF_000296735.1 Chrysochloris asiatica | reverse complement strand
CAGTAGCTCAAAAGAGGGAACAAATCTTTACAGCAAGGATCATTCCCACCCCCTCCATACACAGAGTAGACAGGGATGGGCAACTTGGACATTGGCCACCGAAAATGCAGGGGCAGGGGGAGTGCTTCAAAGGCAAGAAGTGACTAGCTTACAAGCTTTCAAGAGGGAGCCTAGATCCAGAGGGCATGGAGAAAAGTAGAATCTCCCCTGAGCAGTATCCAATCTGTCTAGGCAGTGCTGATGAAAGGAAATGTGGAAAGGTCTCTTGTGATACAATAGTGAATAATTGTTATCAGGACTGATTGTGAGGGTTGGAAATGTAAAGGTAGACATTTTGTAGCAAGGAGGGGAGTGATTAAATTTGCAGTCTAGGAGTGGAGCTCCCTAGGACCATTAAGGGATAAGAGCAGAGAACAGGACCCTACCCAGAGAAGCAGTGACACCAGAGATGAAGGCAGAGTTGATGACGTGGAGAGATGGAGCAGCTGGAGACTTTAGACCCAGGGAGGGAGAGGGGCTGTGTGCTGACGACCAGGGGGCAGGCTTGCAGGGTATACCTTTTGGTTGGTTGGTGATGCATCGAGGGTATTGTAACCATGGCAATAAAATGATATACAATAGGATGAATGTAAAACTAATGTTCTCCCATGCAAACTATCACATAATTTACAATAAAACATTAAATAAAAAAGAAATCAAATGACAATGGAAACAGGAATCATGGGGAGGTAGCAGAGCAGCTGTTATTGCAGGGAGGGGATTGTAATCATTGAGATGAAATAAAGTGCGTGATTTGTTGAATGCAATATTGGTGATCTTGTCTGTAAACCTTCACTCAGTTCACAATAAGATCTTTAAAAAGAGACAGAAAGAAAGAAATCAAATGACCTGTTTCATTAGGCAAATCTGCTGAAAAGACCTCTTTCAAGTGTTCAATAGCAAAGTGTCAGTTTGAGGATTAAGACACACCTGACCCAAACCATGGTATTTTTGATTGCCTCATATACATGTGAAAGTTGAAGAGCGAATAAGGAAGACCACAGATGAATCATTGCATTTGAATTAGGGTGTTGGCAAAGAATATTGAAAGTAACATGAACTGTCAGAACAACAAGCAAATCTGTCTTGGAAGAAGTCTAGCTGGAATGCTCTTTAGATGTGAGGATGGTGAGACTCTTGTATTTTGAACATGTTGTTAGGAGGGATCAGTCCCTGGAGAAGGACATCATGCTTGATTAAGTGCAGGGTCAATGTAAAAGAGGAAGTCAAGATGAATTGACATAGGGGCATCCACAATGGGCTCAATAGTAACAATTGTGAGGTTAGCGCAGGACTGGTAGTATGTGTTCTGTTGTGTGTAGTGTCGTTATGAATCAGAACTGACTTAAAGGCACTTAACAATAACAACAACAAATTATCTAATTTTTAGGAGCTCCTAGTCATCACATTTGTCATCTGATTTTTGTTTTAGTTACATTTAATAATGTATCTGGACTCATAGTGTGATAGACTGTGAACCACAAAGTCGACAGTTGAAACCCACCAGCTGCTCCTCGGAAACCCTATACAAGATCACTATGAGTAGGAACCGACTCAATGGTACTTAACAACAACAACTTCAATAATGTATTTATGCTATGAATCAAGGCCATTAAGTCTGTCCCTATTTTTTCTTTGATGGTCTTTATAGTTTAGGCTTTGCATTTAGGTCTTTGATCCATCATGAGTACATTTCGTATATGGTATAAGATATGCATCATTTTTCTGCAAATGGATATCCAGTTGTGCCAGCATCATTTGTTAAAGAGACTATCTCTTTCCCATTTAATGAATTTCGGTCCTTTGTCACAGATCAGTTCTTCATAGATGGGTGGACTTACTTCTGGGTTCTCAATTTTGTTCCACTGGTCTATGTGTCTGCCATTGTATAGCCCACAAAGGCAATGTTTTACTTTGTGAGTGGTTACTGAGGTCTTAAAAGCTCATGAGTGACCATCTAAGGTGCAACTATTAATCAATCCCCAAAGGCAAGGGAAAACACGGGAGGAATGAAAGAGTTAAAGGGAATAGAGATCGATATTGTTCTATACACAATGTTTTACATCCTACTTTGGTGAGCAGTGGTTGAGCCCTTTAAAGTTCATCAGCGGTCATCTAAGGTACAGCTACTTTGTCTCTCCATGTGCAGAGGAAAGAGGAGGGATAGAAATTGTAGATGCTTGGAATCAGTTACTCCAATGGATTAGTGGAACATATGCACATCAGGTTCCATGATCCTGAGACCAGAAAAACTAGATGGTGCCCAGCTACCGTTACCAACTGTTTTGAAAGGGATCACACTGGAAGGTCCTAGATAGAGTGGGACAGAATGTGGAACAAATTTCAAAATCACGAAATAGAGAGGATTTACTGGTCATAAAGATATTGGAGGGACCCGAGACTATGGCCCTTGGTCACACTTCAGGTCTGGAACTGAAATCACTCTTGTGGCTCATTTTTCAGCTACAGGTAGATAGGTATACGGGGGTGGGGGTTGGGGTGTGGACAACAACACTAGTAAGATATACTCACTTGGAATGGACAACCATTCAACATCAAAAGGGCAACATTTACCTAAGGACAAATGTTCAGAAGGATTGGGAAGGAAGGTGGAATAGAGACAAAAATCACAGGAAGGAATTAGGATAACTGATGTTACACAGAAGGGCTTGTAATAATGGAAATAAAACAAAGTATATGACTTGTTGAATGTAAAACTGGTGATGTGCTCTGTAAACCTTCACTCAATTCATAATAAAAACGTTAAAACAGGACTAAACACATGTAAACTTGCTGGTGAACACATTGGTCTATTGGTGAGTGGAAAAGGGGAAAATGCAGCAATAAAGAAATGGGTTGGGTTCAACCACATTTCATAGACTCCTGCTGATCTGAAGATGAGAGAGTAAGAGGAAGGACTGGTTGGTCCAAAGTGTGGTGAGACCAGGGGATACTTGAGCCCATGGACAAGGACATTACCACAAAGGGCTAAAGCTGAGACTGAAGCAGCCAGCTGATCTGAAGGGAGGGGGAATGCACAAGAACACTCAAACTTGCAGATAGTACCCATTTGACCTAGCCTTAATGGCTTGATAATCAGAACTTGACTAGGGGAAGATAAAAAAGGAAATATTTTTTGATAAAGGAAATGAGGATACATTGCTACAATTTGATGAACTTGACCTATACTCATGGAGGTAGTAGCTCAAAATACCAACAGAGAAGGAAGGAGTCTTCACATCAAGTATCACTACTATCTCCTCTGTATACAGGGTAGATAGGGACAGGCAACTTAGACATTGGCTACCTACAATGAGGGGGCGATGAAGGCACAAAGCGACTGGCTTACAAGGTTTCAAGAGAGAGTTTAATTTAAGATTGTGTTGGGGAAAGATAGAGTCCCCACTAAACAGTTTTCATCTTGTCCTGATGGGTCTGGTAAAAAGAGATGTGGATAAGATTCTTATGATTCAATAGTGAATAACTGTTATCATGACTAACTGTGATTGTCACAATTGTAAAGGTAGAAGTTTTGTAACAAAAACGGGGAGTAGTTAATCTTACAGTCCATAACAGAGGACCTTAGGACCATCAAGGGAGAAGAGCACAAGCAGGATGCGGGACCTCATCCAGAGAAGCAACGACACCAGAGATGGCTGCAGAGATGGGGACATGGATGCAGAGATGGGGACATGGAAGCAGAGATGGGGACATGGAGAGAGGGAGCAGCTGAGGATGTTTGATTCATAGAAAGAGAGAGACTAAGAGATGGCAGCCAGGAGACACACTTGCAGAATGTGCCCTTTGGTGGTGTAAATTATTATATATGTGTGAGAGTTTATTAATAATAATTTTTAAAAAGCTAAAATGAAGCATATGATTTTTTTAATGTAAAACTGATGATCTGCTCTGAAAACTTTCATTCAATTCACAATTAACAATTAAGAAACAATAAAAGCTATAACATGGCTATAAAAGCAAAAACAGGACTAAACAAAACACTATTCGTCTCTCCATGTCCAGATGCAAGAAGAGTGAAGGGAATTGAAAGCACATGGAAACAATTAGTCCAGTGGAGTAATGGACCATGAGCACCTCAGACTCCACGAGTCTGAGACCAGAATAACTCGGGAGAGACCAATCGTCGCACCTCAGATGGTCGCTCATCTCACCTCAGCCTCCACTCTGAACCCAGCTACCAACTCACTCTGAAAAAGATCACATTAGCGGGTCCCAGATAGAGAGGGAGGAAAGCAAGGCACAAAACTCATTAAAAAATCATTTTTAAAAAGACCAGACTTACTGGCTGGATAATGATTGTTGGGACCCCTGAGACTATGCCCCTTAATCACCCTTCAGGCCTGGAAAGGAACTGATGCCCCCAGGGCTCCATTTTGAGCCAAATAATTGTTTTTGCTAGGTTCTGACTCATAGTGACCTTATGCTTAACAGGACAAAACACTGCCCGGGCGCCCCGACACCCTGAGGCTGTTTGGACAGGTGTTGAATTTGTCCGTGCAGTTCCCAATCATGTCTGAACCAATCAGAGTCCTTGTGACTGGAGCAGATGGTCAAATTGCATATTCACTGCTGTACAATATTGGAAATGGTGCTATCTTTGGTAAAGACCAGCCCCTGTTTCTCATGCTGTTGGATGTCACCCCCATGATGGGTGTCCTGGAAGGTGTCTTAATGGAACTGCAAGACTGTGCACTTCCTCTCTTGAAAGATATCATTGCAACAGATAAGGAAGAAGTTGCCTTCAAAGACCTGGATGTGGCAATTCTCGTGGGTTCCATGCCATGAAGAGAGGGCATGGAGAGGAAAGACTTACTGAAAGCAAATGTGAAAATCTTCAAGTCCCAGGGTACAGCCTTGGACAAATATGCCAAGATGTCAGTTAAGGTTCTCGTTGTGGGAAACTCCACCAATACCACCTTCCTGACTGCCATAAAGTCAGCTCCGTCCATCCCCAAGGAGAACTTCAGCTGCTTGACTCGTCTGGATCATAACCGAGCTATGGCTCAAATTGCACTAAAACTTGGTGTGACTGCTAAAGACGTAAGGAATGTCATCATCTGGGAAAACCATTCCTCAACTCAATATCCAGATGTCAACCATGCCAAGGTGAAATATCAAGGAAAAGAAGTTGGTGTTTATGAAGCTCTGAAAAATGACAGCTGGCTCAAGGGAAAATTCATCTCTACTGTGCAGCATCAAGGCTAGGAAACTGTCCAGTGCAATGTCTGCTGCGAAAGCCGTTGGCGACCACATCAGAGACGTCTGGTTTGGAACCCCAGAGGGAGAGTTTGTGTCCATGGGTGTAATCTCTGATGGCAACTCCTATGGTGTTCCCGAGGATCTGCTCTACTCATTCCCTGTTGTCATCAAGAATATGATCTGGAAGATGGTTGTGGGTCTCCCTGTTAATGATTTCTCACGTGAGAAGATGGATCTTACTGCAAAGGAACTGACAGAAGAAAAAGAAACTGCTTTTGAGTTTCTTACCTCCGCCTGACTAGACAATCCTTTTAATGCTACTAAATGCCCAAAAGTAGAAGAATCTAAATGTCATCTTTGACTCTAGTACCAAATAATAATAATGCTATACTTAAATTACTTGTGAAAAACAACACATTTCATGGATTATGTGCTTCTTCTTGGTACAAATTTGTGACAGTTTATCATCATGGTGTTAGTGCTGCATTCTAAATAAAAATATATATTCAATTGAAAAAAAAAATAACACTGCCCGGGCCTGCGGCTGCTCACAATTTTTGTTATATTTCCATCCATTGTTGCTGCCTCTGTGACAGTCCATCTCATTGGGGGTTTACCTCTTCTTCTATGCCACTCCCCCCCCACACACACACACTTCACTAAGCATGATGTCCTTCCCCAGGGATTGGACCCTCCTGACAACATACTCAAAGTACAAGAGATGAAGTTTCACCATCCTGGATTCTAAAGAATATTTGACTGCACTTTTTTTTTTTTTCTTTTAACTTTTTATTGTGAATTGAGTAAAGGCTTACAAAGCAGATCATCAGTTTTGCATTCAAAAAATCATATACTTTGCTTCATTACAATGATTGCATTCCCCTCCAGGTAACATCAGTTAATAGTATTTTCCTCTATTCACTTAAAGTCTTGCATTTCTCCCTTTGTCTCCCTCTACCTACGGTCATCTATCCTCTGACAACTTCCTTCTTGTTGTATGTTGCTTGTCCCATCCCATGTTAGCATGGGTCTGCTATCCTTCTGTTGTTGTTAAGTGCTGTCCAGTCAGTTCTGACCCATAGCAACCCTGTACAGGTTTCTGAGACTGTAAATCTTTACAGGAGCAGAAAGCCTCATCTTTCTCCCTCAGAGCAGCTGGTAGTTTCGAACTGCTGATCTTGCGATTCGCAGCCCGATTCATAACCACTACGCTACCAGAGCTCCTCTAGCTCATGTATTATTTTCTTTCCCCACCATCATAACATCATAGAATGTTTTGTTTTGGTTTTTTTTAATCAAGAAAAACTTCTCTTAACTTTTTACATTGGTCTCATACAAATATTTGTCTTTTTGTTACTCAGTATAATGTCCTCCAGGTTCATCCACCCATGTTGTGAGGTGCTTTGCAGATTCATCGGTATTCTTCAATGTTACATACAATTTCACTGTGTATATACTAAAGTTTGTTTAACACTTTTTGTTGTTGTTGTTATGGACATTTAGACTGTCTCCACCTTTTTGGTATGTCTCATATTGTAGACAGCATATTGAAGGATCCTGTTTTCTTATCCATGCCGCTATTCTCTGTCTTTAAACCATTTACATTCTGTGTAATTATTATGAATTGGTTGCTGTTATTTTGCTGTATTTTTTTTTTTTTTTTTTGCTGCGGATTTCTTTGTTCCACATAATTTTCTGTACTGAACTCATTTTGTTTGAGGCTTTCTTTTCATTTTCATTTCTGTTGTGTTAATGTTTACTACATCTTTCTGATTTTCCTCTTTTTTATTTTGATGTGAAGTATATTAATTTTCTCTGTGATTAGCCTGTGATTTATTAATTTTCCCTGTTTAAAACACTCTTCTTTATCTTGATATCTACTTGACTTCCTCATCATTTGAAAGTTCTTTATCTGCACTATTCCCTCTTTCTGCTTTGTAGTTGACTTCATTATAAATCGATCCCTATGGTACCCTATTTTCAGTCTTGTAGGTTTGTTTACTTTAAATACTTCTGCATCTGGGTAGAGGGAGCCCTGGTAGTGTATTGAGGTATGCACTGGGTTGCTAACCCTAAAGTCAGCAGTTCAAGTCTACCAGGCGCTCCATGGGAGAATGATGAGGCTTTCTGCTCCTGTAAAGATTTACAGCCTTGGAAATCCTAGACTAAGTTGAGGGACAGCTTTGCTGGGTATATGGCTCTTGGTTGGCAATTTTTTTCTTTCAGAGTTTTGTATACACCATGGCAGTGCTTTCTTGCTTGCATGGTTTCTGCTGAGAAATCAAAGATTAGTCTTTCGGGGTCTCCTCTGTAGCTAACTTTTCATTTTTCCTGAGCTACTCTTGGGATTCTTTATTTTTGGTTTTGGAGAGTTTGATTATGACATGTTTTGATGATTTTCTTTTGGGATCTATCCTGTTTGGGGTTAGTTCAGCTCCTTGTATTCTTATCTTCTCATCTTTCATGATGTTAAGGAAATCTTCTTCTGACAACTTTGACAATTTTCTCTGTGTTTCTTATTATCTCTTCCTGTTCTGGAATTCTGATCAACTGTTAAGTTATTCCTCTTCATGGTGTCTCACATGGCTCTTAGGTTTTCTTCAGATTTTTTTCATTCTTTTTTTCTGCTTGTTCTTATAGCATACCAGTAGTAAGACATTTACCTTTAAGCTCACTAACTCAGACTTCCGTTGTTTTGAATCTACTCGTTTGCCCTTTCCATGAATTACAAAACTTCGAGATGGTTGCAGTGTGTCTGGCTTGCCATTCGCCACTCAGTCTTCCTCCCTTATTGGCCCCTGCTCAACTTCTCCCAAGAAGCACTCAATCCACTTCTCTAACCTTTCCTGTGAAGTTCAGGCTTCCAGGATTTTCATTTGCTTCTATTTTATTTGATCTGTTATCTCTTTGTTGTAGGGAGTCCTGGTGTGATACTGTAGGATAAGCACTTCACTGCTAACTGTAAGTTCAGCATTCAAAGCCACCAGCCAGTCCTTGAAAACACTATGCAGGGTTGCTATGTGTAAGAATTGACTAGCTGGCACTTAACAACAATAACAGCATCTTTGTTGTAGAGGGTTTGGTAGTGCATCTACCTAGTCCACCATTTTGCCAGACGTCTTTCTGGCTATACTTCGTCCTTCCAAGACAGAAGTCAAACAATAGTCAGAGAAATAATAACATTAGTAAAGTAGCTAAATCTTAGTATAACAAGTCATTTGAGATCAAAAGGGCAGCATTTGCCAAGTACAAAGTTCAGAAAGCAGGAAGCCTTAGGACAGAAGAAGAAATGGAAAGGAGAAACCCAGAGAGGAAGTGGAATAAGTGACGTTACACTGCGGAGATCGCAATCAATGACATGAAACAAATAAATGAGTTATTGAATGGAAAACTAACTTGCTCTGTAAGTCTTCACCAAATTCACAATAAAGACTTTGTTTTTGTTTTTTTTATTATGTATATATAACAAACAAAAGTCAAAGAGTTGAAAACCCTATGAAGCTCTTCTGCTGTGTATTGATTGCTGGGAATCAGAATCCATTCAACAACTAACAACTTGAACAGTAGTATGTACAAGCATCTGCTTTGGTTACATATTACCAAAAGAAACAAAACTCATTGCCATCAATAAAACCTCTTGTCCATTCTAGTCAGTGGATTCTTTTCATGCCATAGGACTGGCAGACCTGGGCTTCCAGGCATAGCTGCTTCAAAGCACATGTCTGCATGACTGCACCCCATCACATTCTCTTCACTCTCCCTGTTTGCCAGACACCATTCTCAGCCTGGGCACTTTTTGTTTAGCTGATTTCGTGGCTACTTCTCCCATCTCCTTCCCTTTTTTTCCTTTCCTTCAGTATTTCCATGCATACACTCAGAAGCTTCTGAGTCATGCAAACTATTCATATGGTTGGCTGCTAACCAAAAGATTGGAGGTTCAAATCACCCCAGTTGTTGTTAGTTACCATCTAGTTGGTTCCAACTCATAGCAGTCCTATGCACAACAGAACGAAACACTGCTCAGTCCTGTGCAATCCTCACCATCATCATTACACTTGAGCCCATTGCTGCTGCCACTGTGTCAATCCATCCCACTAGAGGTTGTCCTCCTTTTCACTGACCCTCACTTTACCAAGCATGATGTTCTTCTCCAGGTACAGGTCTTATGCAGCTGATTTGCCTAATACAATATGTCCATTAATTTCTTGACTGCTGTTTTCATGAGCGTTGATTATGGATCCAAGCAAAATGAGTATTTGACAACTTCAGTATTTTCTCCATTAATCATGATGTTATTTATTGGTCCGCTTGTGAAGATTCTTTTCTTTATATTGAGATGCAACGTCAATATAAAGAAATAGTGAAGACTGTGGTCCTTGATTTTCATTAGTAAGTATTTTAAGTCTTCTTCACTTTCTGTAAGCAAGGTTGTACCATCTGCATATTACATAGGTTGTTAATAAATCTTCCCCCAATCCTGATGACATGTTCTTCATCATATAATCCAGCTTCTCAGATTATTTGCTTAGCATACAGATGGAATAAGTATAATGAAAGAGTACAACCCTGGCACACACCTCTCCTCATTTTAAACCATTCAGTAACCCCTTGTTCTATTCAAACAACTGTCTCTCGGTCTGTGTACAGATTCCTTGTGAGCACAATTAAGTGTTCTGGAATACCTATTTTTCACAATATTGTCCATAACTTGCCATGATCCACCCAGTCAAAAGTCTTTGCACACTCAATAAAACACAAGTAAACATCTTTCTGCTATTGTCTGCTTTCAGCCAAGATCCATCTGATATCAGCAATACTGTACCTAGTTCCATGTCCTCATCTGAATCCAGCTTGCATTTGTAGCAGTTTTCTGTCAATGGACTGTTGCTATCGTTTCTAAAATTATCTTCAGCAAAAATATACTTAATGATATTGACTGATGATTTCTGCATTCCGTTGTGTCACCTCTCTTTGGAATGGGCACAAATATGGATCACTTCCAATTGGTTGGCCAGGGAGCTGTCTTCCAAATATCTTGCATAGTGAGTGCCTCCAGTACTGCATCAGTTTGCTGAAAGATTTCAATTTGTATTCCATCAATTCCTGGAGCCTTGTTTTTTTGTTTTGTTTTGTTGATGCTTTCAGTGCAGCTTGGACTTCTTCATTCAGTATCATTGGTTCTTGAAATGATACCTCTTGAAATGACTGAACATAGACCCTTTGGGGGAGGGGAGTGTTACAGTGACTGAAAATATGTTCCACCTTCTTTTGATGCTTTCTGTATCATCCAGTATTTTGCCCTTTAAATATTCCATGTCGAGGCTTCCATGTTTATTTCAGTTCTTTCAGCTTGAGAAATGCCGAGTGTGTTTTTTCCCTTTTGGTTTTCTAACTCCAGGTCTTTGTACATTTCACTATAATATTTTACTTTGTGTTCTCAAACTGCCCATTGAAATTTTCTGTTCAGATCTTTTACCTCCTCATGTCTTCCCTTCACTTAAGAATCTCTACACTGTAAAGCAAGTTTCAGAGTAAATTCTGACATCCATTTTGGTCTTTTCTTTCTTTCCTGTTTTTTTTATTTTTATTTTATTTTAATGACCTTTTGCTTTCAAGTACATGTATGATGTTCTTGATGTCTTCAGTTGTTAGTGTATAATGCCTCAAATCTATTCTTGAGATGGTGTCTAAATTCAAGTGGGTATGTGCAAGGTCACATTTTGGCTTTCATGGACATGCTTTAATTTTCTTCAGCTTGAGCCTGAACTTACAACTGAGCAATTGGTGGTCTGTTCCACAGTGTGCCCCTGGTCTTCTTTGACTGGTGATGTTGAGTTTTTCCAATGTCTCTTTCCACAGATGTAGTCAATTTGATTCCTGTGTATTCCTGTGTATTTGAGGTCTGTGTATATAGTCACCTTTTATGTAGCTTAAAAAAGTATTTGTAATGAATAAGTCATTGGTCTTGTAAAATTCAATCATGCAATCTGCAGCATCATTTCTATCACCAAGGCCATAGTTTCCAACTACTGATCCTTCTTCTTTGCTTCCAACCTTTGCATTCCAATAACAAGTAATTTTCAGTACATCTTGATTGCATTCTTGATCAATATCAGATTATAGAAGTTGGTAGAATTCTTCAATTACAACATTACTTGTTATAGTGGTTGGCGCATAAATTTAAAGAGTGGTATGAACTGGTCTTCCTTGTAGGTTTATAGATATTACCTTATCACAGATAGCATTGTTCTTCCAGGTAGATCTTCAAATGTTCTTTTTGATGGTGAATGCTATGTCATGCCTCTTCAAATCATTGTTCCTGGCATAATAAACCATATATAATAGTCACGCTCAAAATGGCCTATATAAATCCATTTCCACTCATTAATGCCTAGAATAGCTATGTTTCTACATTCCATTTCATTTTTGACAATTTCTAGTTTCCTATTTTCATACTTCATACATTCCATGTTCTGGTTATTAATGGATGTTTGCAGCTGTTTCTCTTCATTTTGATTTGTAGCCCATCAGCAAATGAAGGTTCCAAAAACTTTACTCCATTCGCATCATCACCGTCAACTCTACTTTGAGAAGGAAGCTCTTCCCCAGTTGTCTTTTGAGTGTCTTACCACTTGTGGGGCTCATCTTCCAGCATTATATGTGATAATATGCTGCTGCTATTCATAATGATTTCATTGGCTAAACATTCAGAAGGAGTCCCCCTTTCCTTCTTCCGAGTGCGTCTTAGTCTGGGATCTCGGCTGAAACCTGTCCACCATGTGTGACCCTGCTTTTTTGAAATACCAGCGGCATAGCTTCCAGCATCACAGCAACACACAAGCCACCACAGTACAACAAACTGACAGATGAGTGGTCCACCAAGGGGACCCTTTAAAGAAAAGGCCAGCTGACCTACCTACTTCCAAAAAACCAGGATGCTTGCCTCCCCTCAGATGCCCCTACAAATGTATGTTATGGTGTGTAAACCTATAATTTGTGTACACTGCTCTTCATTTCAGCCTAAAGGCCATGATGATTATACCTGTAAGGGGCCAGCTCAACTTTGTTCTAAGTACAATTCAATGACAGCAGTCAATTAAGCCTACACTGTCCTCAAGGCTTGTCCTCATGGAGTATGGTTATCTATTCACATCTTGACAGAACTATGGGCATGTTGCTCCCAGGTCCTGGCTGTGAGTATTGTCATGACAAGAGCTGAGTTGGGCCATCATCCCAGCCCACAGATATTTACTGGGGAGGGTTCTGAGACAGGCACCACAGGAGGCCCCAGGAAGGAGCAGTGGCTAATGCATAGTCCATTATAGATATTACAACTCCAGCTTCGAGAATTTCCCAAACTGTGTTAGAGCAACACTATTATTCCAAGAGATGTTAGAAAGACGAGCCTTGAAAACAGGGGCTTCTTTGGGAACTAAGTTGGGAATATGATGAAGATGATGAACCATCTCCCCATGCCCCTGTCCTTCTTTCAGTTATCACGCAAAAGAATCTGAAAAGTAAGACAGTGAGAAATGAACCAACAAGTATTGTATTTTGTGTAAAGTTATTAGACCAAGGAATCCTTTTCCCACCTCAAGGATGCTTATTAACATCTTACCTAAAATATTTACTAGACATTTTTGAAAACCTCAAGTATGGACAGCACTATCCAATGATCTAACCAGGCAGCACCTTGCCAGTCCCTGTTGCTGCTAGGAGCTTCTGAATCCATTTTTGACTCATATTGAACGCATATGACAGCATAGAACTGCTCTTTCGGGTCTTATAAACCGTAATCTTTACAAAGAGAAGACCACCAGCTCCTTCTCTTGGGTAAGTTCAAACTGCTATTCTTTTGGTTGGTAGCCAAACATTTAACTGTTTCACCACCAGAGTTCTTTGCTAATCCCCTAAGAAAGGCCAAAAGAGGAAAAGCAACCAGATGGAAAAACTGCAATCACTGAATCCCACAGAGAGAATACTTTAGTTGAAAGAAATGGAGTTGTTTTCCTCTTATCAACTCAGTTGGTACTTATCAGTTAATTGAAAATGTTGATTCAAGCAGAGAATACTGAAAAACAGGGCATGTGTCCTTAAACTTTGTTTTGTTTTACCTTAAAATGTATAACTGTTCATTCATGTCAAAATTGATGTAAGTATACTTTCTTGAGTATGGGCTGGCTGATGAAAGTTCTTAATTTATTGCACCTGTGATCTATCCTCCATGGTCTCCAGTAAAGCAACTTCACAAAGATTCTTAGGAAAACAAGTTGAATGCAGCCTCTTTTTACAGCCACAATTTTCCCTCAATCTCTTAACTAACCTCCTTTCATCAGCCACCCCATCAGGTCCAGCCCTCCAACAAAGAGAAAGTAATCAAATAAGTTTTCCTTCAAATCACAGTTGATGCCTCCTCAGGGGAAGAGCCCAACACAAGTTAAATGGGAACTCTAGGAGTCCTGTCATGGTGTGGCGCTGTGGGTTAACACAGCCTGTGAACTGCAAGGTCAGTGGTTCAAGCTCACCAGCGGCTACTCTGAAACAGGTTCGCTATGGGTCAGAACTGACTCCATGGCACTTAACAACAACAACAACAATGTAAGAACCCTGGTGTGGCGCTGTGGGTTCATACATTGGGCTGCAAAGTTGATTTTGGTTTGAACCGTAAAGTTGTCAGTTCAAGCTCACTAGCTGCTCCTCAGGAACCCTATACAGGATCACTATGAGTTGGAATTGACCCCCACAGCACTCCACAACAACAACATAGCACCTCACAGCACCTCAGAGAGCTGAGCTCCCATTATAGGCTTCTGATGCATTTCACCTGGGGACATCGCTTTATTAAGTCTTTGCAAAGCATTCAACTTAATTTTCATTGTTGTTGCGAGGTGTCATCAAGTCCATTTCTATTCAAGTGACAGAGTAGATTTTCCCACAGTTTCCCAGGCTGCAATATTTACAGGAACACACTCCTGATTTCATTAAGCTGCTGGTGGGTTTGAACCATCAATTTTTTTGTTAGCAGCCCAACGCTCAACCATTGTATCACCAGAGGTCATTTTTAAATTATGCATGGGAGAAAAACATAAAAAAGATGGAAAAGAAAAAAGAAAAAGGAAGAAAACACTGAAAATCACCCATAGTCTTATCAACAGCATAAATTTAAATTAATCCCACAACTTATTCCATTTTCATAGAAAATGAGTGTTGATAGTTGATCCAAAAAGAATGAAGTCTGTGACAACTTCAATTTTTTCTCCATTGATAAGAATGTTTTTTATTGGTCCAGTGGTGAGGATTTTTATTTTCTTTCCATTGAGATGCAATCCATACTGAAGGCTGTGCTTTTTGATCTTCATCAGTAAATATTTTAAGTCTTCTTCACTTTCAGCAAGCAAGGTTGAATCATCTGCATATCTCAGGTTGTTAATGAGTCTTTCTCCAATCCTGATGCCATGTTTATCTTCATATAACCCAGCTTCTTGGAG
>NW_006408523.1:18789416-18795295 GCF_000296735.1 Chrysochloris asiatica | reverse complement strand
CTTCCAACCTGAGGGGCTCATTTTCTGGCACTATATCTGACAGCATTTCTCTACTATTCATAAGGTTTTCAGTGACTACATATTCGGAAGTAATTTGTCACTCCTTCTTCCTAGTCTGTCTTCGTGTGGAAGCTCATCTGAACCCTATCCGCCATGGGTGACCCTGCTGGTATTCAAAATACTGGTGGCATAGCTTCCAGAATCACAGCAACTCATAAGCCCCACAGTACGACAAACTGACAGATGTGTGGTGGCTGCTACATTTAGCAGAAGTAAAACTGATGTTAGCAAATGTCTGCATTTTAGCCTCATTATGTGACTAAGCAACTATGGGTGGTGGTGGTGGTGATGTGCCATGGAGTCAGTTCTGACCCTGCATAGGATTTCCAAGGCTCTCTCTTTACAGGAGCAGAAAGCCTCATTTTTCTTCTAAGTAACAGCTGGTAGTTCTGAACTACAGACCTCAAGGTTAACAGCCTGATTTATAACTACTATGCTACCAGAGCTCCTTAACAAGTATGTGTAGCTAGAGAAATATTTTCTCTTTCGTCAAGATGGAAGAATGTTGATAAACTATATCTCATGGCCTACCAATACCTTTTCTACCAGATAGCCTCAAGAAATCTTTCTTTCAGAATAAAGACGCAGAAAGAACGTCTTAGGGAAAAGACCTTGGCATCATTCTTAACTAAGTTTCCCAGGCAATCGCTTGAAAGAAAAGTTTCACTTGAGTGAGTTGTTTCTAAGGGAGAAGTGTGCTATAACCAAGCCTTTCCTAGCCTTCCCATTTATGTTCATCTGAATTTCTAACCTCCACTCCAATGATGCAACTTAGGTGCTTTGTTCTAACTTCTTAAATAAAGTGTTTACTGCTCTTCCATTTTAGATTTGTCAGTTTCACTTCAGTGGCGCCCACATTCCCCATTCAAATGGATCTTTAAAGCTGAATAAATCCTCTGAATTTCATTTAAAGTTTGAGTGGTTTCTCTCTCTGACAATTAATTGGTGGAACAGATCTAAGACAAGTCATTTGCATGAGTTGGTTTGCAAAGGAAAGTGGTATTTCTATGAGTACCAGAAAAAACAATACAAAGAATTGAAATGGAAGTGGTATCTGTCTTTCCTCCCAGCCCAATGGGAAGGGGCTTCTGGAAGAAGCTGAAAGAGTTGATTTCGTAAATGACTGTCAGACACAGGGAGTTTCAAAAACCACCAGCAGTTCTCTCACATAGAATATAGCCACATTTGGCACCCCAGAGACACTAATGCACCCACAGCAATGGTCAGCAGAACCATGGAAGGGCCCACAAAGCCAAGCAGGAGATGAGGGAAGCCTGAGAGACCAGTTGTGTTGCTGAACAATCTGAGAGTTGCTTTTGAAAATTAATGATACAACCTCTGGGTAGATTATTTAGAGTGTTGTGGTCCCCCGTGAAGAGTTGGACAAAAGCCCAAACCCCTGAGTTATTACCAATATCATGACCCCCATCTATACCCTCAAGCTCAAAGAGCACAGTGAATTTCAAATAAGCACTAATAATAGATTTGTACTTTTAAGCAGCATAGGTTGCCTTCAATGGAATACATCTTCTGCCACCCACAGAGTCTCTACAGTTAACTGAAGTTAATCCAATTCCTCATCAGACATCCTAAAGAAGTATTAGTAGAAAATACCTAAACCCCTCCTTCTACACAAGGCCAAGTTGGGCTGTGCTTCCAAAATATTCTCAAGAGTCAGCTGAGAAGCCTAATGAGTAAAACAAAATGCTTCCGGGTCCATAAAAATTGAAGGTCCTTTGTACCAATAAACATGCTCAGAAGTATGTCAGCTGCCCGGGCCCAATGGTAAATACAGCCTGGGGCTCAGGGTTGACAGGTCCAATTCTCAAACAAGATACCATCTTCCGAAAAGCCTGGATCTGGTGATTTAACATTAAGATCAGACAAAATAATGCTCTGTGAGGCCCTAGGGCCATGGATGTCCAGCAGTTTCTCTACACCGGAGTCCTCTAAGCGCATCTACTGTAGACCAACACCAGAGCAATCACGTACCACTGTAAGAACCATTGAACTGATAATTGGTTCCACTATAAAGACATGTTTCTATTTGTGATGTACTATTGGGTGTCTCTGAACACTATATATTTATTTAGCTCTTCATCGCTCAGTTAAATCTGGAAGTTCTTTTAAATCCTGTTTATCTAGAAAGTTCTTTGAACCTTACATCTAAAATTAACAGTCAGAATATCTAACGTAACTTGAAAGATGGAGAAAATGAAGTGGTTGTTATTAGGGCCTTTATTGAAAGTCAACCAAGTCACGTGTAGCAGTGATCCTGGTACCTGGGTATGTGGCCTAAAATAACCTGGGTTACTGCCCTAACAGATCCTGGTCCCTAAAATGACTCAGACAACCCCATTGACTTCTTTTTGAATCACCAGCTAAGGTTTTCTACAGCTTCCTGTTCTCCTGGTATGGTATGCTGAAGAAAACAGAGCCTTCTCCTGTCTCTTTATTTTTTAAATTATGCACATGAGAAAAACACTTAAAATACAAAAAAAGAAAGCTCTATTGCCCATGTTTTCTTAATGGTGTAAGTTTAAATTCAACCCACAACCTTTTTGTGTTGTTGGTGTTAAGTGCCTTCAAGTCTGTTCCAACTCATAGAGACCCTGTATAAGGCTTCCGAGAAACAGTGGGTGAGTTGAATCACCAACCTTGCAGTTCAAACTGACCTTGCTTATCCTACAGTGCCAGACCTGTTGTCAAATCAGTCAACATCAATAAGCATTTCTTGAGAACTTAAAATGTTCCTGTCACATGACTAGGTGAAGGTGATCTTAGGCATAGAAAAGGAGTAGACCCCAGTCCAGACCGAAAGAGGAGCTAATTATCTTTTTGCGCAAGTACAACCAGGGACTCTGGCATGGTAGGAGCAAAGGACGTATTACACACAATACATATAATAATTCAATAAATACATATTGCACACCTTCTATGTGTTCTGTCAGACACATAGATCCTGGTCTTAAAAGATAACAGTCAGGAAGAAAAACAAATGAGATATACGATAATATAACATCTAGATGAATAAGAGGCAGCTTCAAAAAGCTTATGGAAAAATGGAATTGAAAGAGAATGAAATTTTTCTGTAAACCTTTGGAAGCCCCCTAGAGGCCAAGATGGCCAAACTTCGTCTCTCATACTTTGGACATATTGTCAGGAGAGAACAGTCGCTGGAGAAGGATATCATGTTTGGTAAGGTGGAGGGTCAGAGAAAAAGAGGGAGACTCCCAATGAGATGGATTGGCCAGGTGTCCACATCAATGGACTCAAGCATGGCAACAGGATCGGGCAGTGTTTCGTTCTGCTGTGCACAGGGTTGCTATAAGTCGATAGCGACTCGATGGCACCTAACAACAACTGTTTACAAATGGAGTCCTGGTGTGACATTGTGGGCTAATGCGTCAGATTGCAAAGTCATTTGAACTGCAAGGTTGGTGGTTCAAGCTCACCAGCTGCTCCTTGGAAACCCTATACAGGGTTGCTATGGGTCAGAATCAACTCAACAGCACTTAACAACAACAACAAAGTGTACATATAAGATAAAGTGGAGAGTGTAAGGAACACTATGTTTTCTTGGAGCTGAGGAAGTCTTCACAAAGGAGCTGATACTTAAGAGGACTCTTTGGGGGGGGGGGGCAGGTGGAATGAGTGCGCCCCAAGCCGTGTGGTGTAAGTCTGGCGCTAAAGGCAAAACGTGTTTCACACATCATTTCATTTAATCCTCTAAATACCCAACAAAGGCCATTTTTGGTTATTCTTCTTCTCTGTTTTACAGGTGAAAAAAACAGAAATGTCAAAAGGTTAAGGAATTTACCCATGTTGCACAGCTTGATATAAGAAAATGCTTGAAAAGGAGATGTTTCTGTGTTACTACATCTGGTATTTCATTGCTGCCTGCTCAGTAACTGAACCTACTCAACAAGTCAGCACTTCACTTTGTAAAGCATAAGACCAAGGTTTTCTTACTAACCATTTCTAGAATAAGAGATCAGACCACTCATATGCATACACAATTTATGTATTTAATATTAAATTCCTTCACAACCTCTCTTCCTTTCTTCACCATCGTGTGAGTGCTGCTGCGTTCCATCTTCACTGTGTCTTCTCATAAGGCTTTCAGGATCAAGACATTGCTGGCCAGGAAACAAAAGTGGAATCGTCCCATTCCCCAATGGATTCCAATGAAAACTGGTAATAAAATCAGATACAACTCCAAGAGAAGACCCTAGAAAAGAACCAAGCGGGGTCTCTAAGGAGTCACACATGTGATGACGCAGCACATCACATACCCAGGTCCTAGCACGCTACCATATCAAGTTCAACTTTGCCAAGATTTGATCCATTGATCATGTTTTACAAAACTTCTGGTTTCTTCCTTTATTTTTATGCTTCTGCATTTAAAGAGGTTGGCTAATAAATATGTGAGACTTTTGATTTGGAAAAAAAAAAAGTTCCTTATAAATAACATCTTCAGAATTTGATTCAATTAGGAAAATAAACACCATTGTTATTCCATGTGATTACCTCTAAAACGATATGACCTATGTAATATGGTATTTTAAAAAACTCAACCCAAGTAATAGTTTACAAATATTTTTTTTTTTCTTTAAGTATGGTGTTGTATTGTGAAAAGGAGAAATCTTTAGGCAAAAACTGTGCATAATAATGATACTGTCTGTACATAAGTATATAGACAAGTGATTACATGATTAAATGATGTATATAGACAAGTGGTTACATACACAAAAATAGTTGTTGT
The DNA here is from genome assembly GCF_000296735.1 of Chrysochloris asiatica. NCBI lineage: Eukaryota > Metazoa > Chordata > Mammalia > Afrosoricida > Chrysochloridae > Chrysochloris > Chrysochloris asiatica. The sequence continues at coordinate 18,790,470 of NW_006408523.1, read as the reverse complement.
TGTTGTTAAGTGCTGTCAAGTTGATTCTAACCCATAGTGACCCTGTATAGGATTTCCAAGGAACAGCTGGTGAGCTTTTTCCCACCAACCTTGCGGTTCAAACGACTTTGCAGTCTGACACATTAGCCCACAGAGCCTTACCAGAACTCCACAAAATAGTACTAGGAGGAAATGACACAAGCAGCTTATAACAACGTTTGTCTCCACAGAGCGGAACTAGCCACAGATGGAGAAGAGAGATTGACTTTTCGTTTCACACCTCCTTTTCTGCTTGAATTTCTCACCAGGTGTTTGAACTATTTATTTGGGAGACATTTATTTTTTTGTTTGTTTTAAAACATTTTTCCAAATTTCCAACCCATAAATAGGAAAGTAGACTCTTTGAGTTGGGAGAGACTGAAAATGAAAGAAGGAAGGAGAACTCGTGGAAATCTGTACCTGGAGTTAAGGGTTGCAGAAAGAAAACCAACACTTCCTCACATGGTCCTGGTATGGCGCTGTTGAATAAGCCCACCAGCCGTTCCTTGGAACTAACTGCTCCTCCAACATGCAGGGTTGCTATGAGTTGGAACCAACTCAATGGCACTTAACAACAACTAACTGCAAGGTCAGTGGTTCAAATCCACCAGCTGGTCATCAGGGTCCCTATACATCTGCACCGACATGATGGCACTTAACAACACATTGTCCTAGCATTCAAAAGATGGTTTTCCCAGAACCAGACTCCCCAATTAAGTTGTTGTTAGGTGCCATTGAGTCAGTACCAACTTATAGCGATCCTATGCACAACAGAATGAAACATTGCCCAGTCCTGGGCCAACCTCACAATTGTTGCCACGCTTGAGCCCATTGATGCTGCCACTTGGTCAATCCATCTCTCTGGGGGTCTTCCTCTTTTTCTCTGACCCTCCACTTTACCAAACATGATATCCTTCTCCAGTAATTGGTCCCTCCTGACAATATGTCAAAAGTAAGACAGGCAAAGTTTGGCCATCCTGGCCTCCAAGGAGCACTCTGGTTGCACTTCTTCTAAAACAGATCTATTGGTTCTTTT
>NW_006408523.1:18788125-18789316 GCF_000296735.1 Chrysochloris asiatica | reverse complement strand
TGGTAGTTTCGAACTGCTGGCCTTAAGGTTCGCAGCCCGATTCGTAACCACTACACTACCAGAGCTCTTTTAGTAAAATGTTATTCTCATGGGATATCAAAAAGATCGTCCGATGATGTCTGCATTCTGTTGGGTCACCTCTCTTTGGAATGGGCACAAATATGGATCTCTTCCTGTCAGCCAGATAGTTGTCTTCCAAATTTCTTGACATAGATGAGTGAGTGCCTCCTGTGCTACTTCACTTTCTTGAAAGATTTTAATTTTTATTCCATCAATTCCTGGTGCCTTGCCCTTTGCCAATTCCTTCAATGTACGTTGGACTTCTTCCTTCAGTATCATTGGCTCTTGATCATATGCTACCTCTTGAAATGGTTGAACAACCGTTTCCTTTTGGTAGTGACTCTGTGTTCCTTCCATCTTCTTTTGATGATTTCTGCATCATTCAATAATTTGCCCAGAGAATCCTCAATAACAAAACTCGAGGCTTGAATTTTTCTTCAGTTCCCCCAGCTTGAGAAATGCTGAGCTTGTTCTTCCTTTTTGGTTTTCTGATTCCAGATCTTTGCACATTTTGTTGTAATATTTGTCTTTATCTTCTCGAGCTGATCTTTGAAATTTCCTGTTCAGCTGTTGTACTTCCTCATTTCTTCCATTTGCTTTAGCATCTCTACGCTGGAGAGCAAATTTCAGTGTCTCTTCTGACATCCATTTTACCTTTCCCTTCTTTCTTATCTTCTTAATGACCTTTGCTTTCTCCCTGTATGATGTTCTTGATGTCATCCCACAACTCTTCTGGCCTTTGGTCTTTAGTGTTTAATGTATAAAATCTGTTCTTCAGATGCTCTCTAAATTCAGGGGGGATATAGTCAAGGTCATATCAACACTCACGGAAGCAGCAGTCAGGAAATCAAATGATGTATTGCATTAGGAAAATCTGCTGCACAAGACCTTTTTAAAGTATTGAAGACCAAAGATGTCAGCTTGAGGACTAAGGTGACCCAAGCCATGGTATTTTCAATAACCTCAGATGCATGCGAAAGCTGGACAGTGAATAAGGAAGACCGTAGAAGAATTGATGCTTTTGAGTTATGGTGTTGGAGGAGGATATTGAAAGTGCCTTGGGCTACTCAAAGAACCAACAGATCTGTGTTGGAAGAAGTGCAGCCAGAGTGCTCATTGGAGGCCAGGATG
>NW_006408523.1:18777898-18788025 GCF_000296735.1 Chrysochloris asiatica | reverse complement strand
GTTTTTTTTCATAGAACCCAGCTTCGCGGATTATTTGTTCATCATACAGGTTGAATAAGTATGGTAAAAGAATACAACCCCAATTATGAAATCATCAGAAAAGTAGAGTCAACAACCACATCAGCTTGACTTGATGACAGTGAGAAAGACTGGGAGGATGTGAATTCCAAAGAGAGCCACTCAGATGTGGAGCATAGAACCAATACAGTTAGAGAGGATTCCAATGGAAGAATGTCAAACTTTTGGCGATCACCTTCCCCATCACCTGCCTTTACACAGGCAAATGTATATAATGACATAAAAGCCCACTTTCTAGCCTTCTCTTTCCCCAGGACACACTGTTTAAGGTTAAAGAGAGCATTACAATCTAAGCAAGGAGCCCTAGTGATGCAATGGTTAAGTACTCAACTACTAACTAAAAGGTCAGCGGTTTGAAACCACCCATCGTTCCTGAGGGAAAAAGACCTGGCAAGATTATGTTGTTGTTGTTGTTGTTTAGTGCCTTCAAGTTGGTTCCAACTCATAGCGACCCTGTATAAGGTTTCCAAGGAGTGCCTAGTGAGTTTTAACCACCGACCTTATAGCTCAAATCGACCTTGTGTTCAAGTGCTTATCCTACAGCACCAAACCAGTCCCGTGGCATTGCTTTAAGTTGAAAATGACTCAAGGATATCCAACCACAACTACTACATAAACACTTTAAACATTAAGTCAGATCTTAACACAAACCAGAGTTTGAGGCTCTCCATCTTCATTTACTCGCAACAACTGGGGATGGCATGGCAATTTCCCTATTCTGAATTCTCACCGTCTTACATTTTGATTCACCTGAAATCCTATTGAAAGCCTCTCCCATACATTTTGTTTTTTTTTATCACTGAATCCATCTTCAAGTAGATATTTCATACTGGAACCAGCTCTGAGAGATGCATTTAAGGGGGAAAAAAAATGTGCCTGCAAAAGCATTTAACAAAGGAGTCTAAGGTGTAGCACTGTAGGATAAGCACTGGACTGTGAATCACAGGTTGGTGATTTGAGTTCACCAGCTACTCTGTGGGAGAGAGATGAGGCTTTCTGTTCCTGCAGAGATTTACAGCCTCAGAAACCCTATACAGGGACGCTATGAGTTGTAACCGACTGGACAGCACTTAACAATAGCAACTGCTCAAAGACAAAACTAAAATCCTGAAATGAGCCAAAAATTGCCAAACCCCCTGCCCCCCCACCCCCAGGATTAGCAATTTTATCAATTTTACAGTGGACCCATTCCTGGTGGGAAACCAACAATTTTGTCACTGTATTTTATTTACAAAGATCATCACCTTCACACATCAACATTGTACAAGTCATAGATAAAATTGTCTTTGATGCAGAGTCAATACCTTTCAGAAAAGACCCTTGGTTTCATTTATTACGGGAACTACAACTAGATGTGGAGTCCTGGTGGGTCCTGGTGTGGCGCTGTAGGTTAATGAGTTGGCCTGCAAAGTCGGTTTGAACTGCAAGGACAATGGTTCAAACTTACCCTATGCAGGATCACTATGGGCCAGAACCAACTTGATAGTACTTAACAACGAACAACAACAAGTAGATCCAGTCCTGGTGTGGCACTGTAGGATAAGCACTGGACTGCTAACAGCAAGGTTGGTGTTTCTAACATACCAACCTTTTTTCAGAAACCCTATACTGGGTCACTATGAGTTGAAACAATCTTGATGACACTTTACAACAGCAACATTTAGGAGTCCTGGTGTGCGGCTATGGGATAAAGCACTGGACCGCCAGATCGGTTAGAAATACAAGGTCGGCAGTTCAAATAAGGTCGTCATGTGTTGGAACTGACTGATATGCTTAACAATGACACAACTAGGTAGGGTTACCTCTGGGGGGGTAGGGTGAAGAACGTATCTTTTGGGTTATTTCCATGTCTTAGTTACCTAACCTAGTGTTCTTATAACAGAAAGGGCACATGTGAATAGCTTTGTTGTTGTTGTTGTTAAGTGCCGTTGAGTTGGTTCTGACCCATAGCGACCCTGTACAGGGTTTCCGAGGGTGTAAATCTTTACGGGAGTAGAAAGCCTCATCTTTCTCCCGCGGAGCGGCTGGTAGTTTCGAACCGCTGACCTTAAGGTTCACAGCCCAATTCGTAACCACTGCGCTACCAGAGCTCCTTTGTTGTTGTTGTTGTTAAGTGCCATCGAGTCGGGTCCGACCCATAGCGACCCTGTACAGGGTTTCCGAGGGTGTAAATCTTTACGGGAGTAGAAAGCCTCATCTTTCTCCCGCGGAGCGGCTGGTAGTTTCGAACCGCTGACCGTAAGGTTCGCAGCCCGATTCGTAACCACTACGCTACCAGAGCTCCTTTAAAGAACAGCAATTTCCTCTCCAATAACTCTGGAAGCTAAAAGTCCCAGTTCTCAGCTGTGTCTCTTCCCTCCTGGTCAGTAGCTTCAGGCATTCCTTGCCAATTTTCACATGACATTTGTCTTCCCCTGTGTGTTCTTATCTCTGTATCAAATTTGCTCTTTTTATAAATCAGCAGAGATTAGGTTTAGAACCCACTCTGTTTAAGCATGTCCTAATTAACATAACAAAGAAAGTCCTCTTTCCAAACAGGATTACATCCTGAGGTAAAGGTTATGTGAGTGCAATACATATTTTGAGGAAACAATTTAACCCATAACACTCAGTGTACTGCAAAGCGGAGGTGTACCAAAGAGGGGGAAGGGGAGAGGTATAACCCTAAAAGGGCTTCAGAGAGGCACACAATATCAGCCCATCGACATTGATTATGAATCCAAGTAAAAGGAAATCTTTGACAAGTTCATTCTTCTCTCCAATTATCATGATGTTGCTTTTTGGTTCAGATGTGAGGACTTTTGTTTTCTTTACACTGAGGTGCAATCCATACTGAAAGAAAGCTGTAGTGTTAGATCTTCATCAGTAAATACTTCAAGTCCTCTGCACTTCCAGGAAGCAAGCTTGTGTGATCTGAATATCACAGGTTGTTAATGAGTCTTCCTCTAATCCTGATGTCACATTCTTCTTCATATAATCTGGTTTCTAGGGTTATCTGTTCAACATGTAGATTTAATAAGTATGGCACACACCTGTCCTGATTTTAAACTATTCAGCATACCCTTCTTCTATTTGAACAACTGGCTCCTGGTCTATACACAAGTCCACATGAGCACATTAAGTGTTCCGGAATACCCACTCTTCACAATGTTATCCAGAGCTAGTCATGCTCCACGTAGTCGAAAGCCTTTGTCTAGTCAATAAAGCACAAATAAGCATCTTTCTGGCAATCCTCTGCTTTTAGCCAAGACTCACACCAATCTGGCATCTGACATCACCAGTGGCTAGGAACCACAAACACTCTTTTTAAGATTAGGTAAGCAAGTTACACTTAATTAAGGTCATTTATTTTGTACCACATAATAAAGATGATTTGCAGAAGCCATATTCCTGGAGTCTTAGGCAAATCCAAACAGGGGTTGTATTTTTCACCAACGACTCAACATCAAATAAATCAGAGCTGTACCAAATAATACAACATGAAAGCAAATAACTGTAAACCAATACCCATTTAAAAGAGTAGAAGATCCAGGACTAATAAAATGGGCATTAATGTACACATTAGTGTACACATGGATTGCACAAAAGGCCCCAATGAATTATGCCCATTTTATTGTGCATAACACCTTCCCTATATCATAATTCTGACATCAAGGGAATATAGTATCCAGAATAATTAAGAAGTCAACCTTTATTTAGCCCTGTTTGTGTATCACCTTAGAAATTAGAAATCTATTTCGACAAGCAAGCCAGATTTCTTTCCAAAAAGCTTTCCAAGGACATTTGAGAAGATCTCTTTCTCTTCCCAGCCTTCAGGATAAATTGCCTGAAGCAAAAGGAGGCATTCACAACCTTTCTGCTGACAATAGAGTTGGACTGAACATTAACTCGTATAAATGTTTAATGATGATGGTGTGGTTCCCATTGAAAGCATTTCTTTTCTAAAGTAAGGGCTGACTCCACATTTCTGCCCTTCACCCTCCACAGCCACCTCAGTTTATAAAGAGCAATCAATCAGAGCTGCTTGGCGTCTGTCCTTTCATCAATGGGGTTCCTAGGAGACAACTGATGTTCAGCCTTTCTCAGCCTTTACTCGTGGGAAGTGACAATGTTTGACATCTACCAGAGAATTTCACACTGCAGTGAAAGATGATCACAATTCTCAGATTACATTTTAGACTTTCCCTCTTTAAGGCAGCCTACCTGATTTCTGATCATTCCTCCTTCCCACAAACTCTCACCCCTCCCTACCCAGAACTCCTTTATTACCACACTTTTAGAAGAGGCCTACCTGAAGGAGCCCCTTAGTCCAACCCTCCTGCCACCTCCCCAACACATACACACATGCACACGTACTCCCAAATCTCTCTCTACCAAAATCAAACCCCAAGCCCCCTGCCATCAGGTCGATTGTCCTTCAGAGAGACCCTGTAGGACAAGGTATAATTGCCCCACAGGGTTTCCAAGGCCTCTGATCTTCATAGAAGCTGACTGCCACATGTTATTCCCTTAGAGCCACTGTGGATTCAAACTGTTGACCTTTCAAGTAACAGACAAGTGCTCGTCCACTGTGACAACAGTAATAAAAACAAGGTGTGTTTCCCTGGCAGGCCACTCACACTCCAGGTGTCCGAAGTGAGCAGAGACTCTCACCTCAAGGACTCACACCATCCCACATCTTGATTGAGTGAGGACCCAACCAAGGACTCACATCCCCAGAGCACCTTTTCTAATTACCCAGACAAAAGCTCAAAGTTCATGCCTTTTGTACAAACACGACTTCACTACACATCCCCGAAATCGTCATGAATAGTAACATTTGGGAGTTTCTGTTGTTAGGTGCCATCAATTTGGTTCTGACACACAGTGACACTGGGTAAGGTTTCCCAGGCAGTAAATCTTTACGAGAGCAGAAGGCCTTATCTTTCTCTCTCCTGGCGGATTTGAACTGCCAATCTTGTGGTTAGTAGTCCAATTGGAGGTTTGTTGTTTTTAAGTATTATTCAGTAGGCTCTGACTCATAGCAACCCTGTAGAAGATTTTCAAGGAGCAGCCAGCTGTTCAAACTGACCTTGTGGTCCTGGGCATTATACCACAGACAACAAATGCCTGACATATTTAGTCTTTGCTGTCCTGGACAATTGTTGTTGTTAAGTGCCGTTGAGTCAGTTTTGACCCATATGGACCCTGTATAAGGTTTCTAAGGAGCAGCTGGTGAGCTTGAACAGGTGACCTTGTGGTTCAAGTTGACTTTGCAGTTCCGCACATTAGCCCACAGCGCTACACCAGGACTTGGTATATGGAAAATGAAAATAATGATACCTACTTTATCGTAAAGATCAAACAGTGCTGGGTACACAGCGGGAAGCCAATAATTAATGTCCAATGAGTGAATAGCATCAGAGCACACACCCTGTTGTCATCAAGTTGATACCAACTCACGAAGATCCCCTGAATAGACCTGTGCTCCATGGGGTTTTCTTGGGTACAATCTTTATGGCAGACCTTTCTTCCACAGTGCCACTGTGTGGGTTCTAACCGCCAACCTTTAGTTAGTAGTCTAGCACAAGCATGAAAGTACAAGTTGTTGTTGTTGTTAAGTGTTGATAAATTGGTTCCGGCCCATAGGTGTCTCCTGTATAGGGTTTCCAAGAAGCAGCTGATAAGCTTGAACCGCCAACTTGCAATTCACGCCGACTTTCAGTCCAGGGCATTAACCCACAGTGCCTCACCAGAGTTGCCTTTCCCTTTCCAACAGAACCAGAAATTCACAGTCGTAAGCAAGACCCAACTGTTCCGTGGGAGAAAGATGAGGCTTTCTGCTCCTGTAAAGATTTACAGCCTTGGAAACCCTATACAGGGTCACTATGAGTAGGAACTGACTCCATGGCACACCACCACCACCACCAAGCAAGACCCAATGCACAAATCCCAAAAGAGTCTGCCTGTCCTTTGCTGATAGAACTTACCATCTGACTAAACTGCCAACTTTATTTTCTAGTGATTCTAAGAGATGGCAATTTCTTTCTACTTGAATTCAGATCTTCATCCTTGCAACTTCTCTTGGGTTCTGACTCAACTACCAGGAGTCACACAATATAAAACGAGGCTCTTGAATTTTCATTTTCTTTAGTCCACACACACTCCTGGTGTAGTGGATTACACATGTTGAGCTGTTAACCACAAGGTCAGCAGTTCAAATCCACCAGCCTCTATTGGGAAAGACAATAAGACTTTCCACGCCCATAGTTATAGCCTTGAGAACTAAGAGAACTTCAGAAGTAGTGAAAATCTTCTAGAAGAAAATTAACTCCAAGTTTGGACTTCCAAACAGTGTCCAAAATGGCAATGGAGCAGCAAACACCTACAGATGAACTGGAGATTACACTCACGTTGGACGTCCCACTCCAGTAAGTGGAGAAAAAAACATACTCTAAGATTAGCAAAGTGGCAACATCAATGGGCTCAAGCGTGGCAACGATAGTGAGGTTGGCCCAGGACCAGGCAGTGTTTCGTTCTGCTGTGCATAAGGTTGATGGCACCTAACAACAACAACAACAAAGAAACAAATAGCAAAACCCTGTCAGGAAATTCATCAACATTGGGGCCAGATGTTGCCTTAGCCCTGTTCCAAATTCCAGTAACCCCCAGAAGTGGGCTCAACTTGAACTCTTATAAAATTGTATATGGCAAACCTTTCCAGGCAGCTTCCCTCAACCTTCCACCTGACCCCAACCAAGATCTGAAGTACGCAGTACACCTCCACCACACACTTTCTATTATTCTTAAAATAGCTCCTCCCAGGTCTGCTTCCTCCCTACAGGTAACCTGACCTCTTCCAGCCTGGAGATCATGTTCTGCTCAAAACAGGGAAAGGCAGACCTGATTCCCAGTTAGAGGAGAATCCTGGGAGATCTTGCTGACCACTGTCCCCAAACTCATGGACCTCAAGACCTGGACTCACCACACAGGAGTCAAGAAAACTCATGGATAACAATGGTCGGTGAATTCTTCCTCTGATCTCAAGCTGCGATTCAAACTGCATTAATCTTTCTCCTAATATGGCTTGGACACTCAGATCTAATCTCCTATCGCTGGAATAAATATGTTTAATATACCTGGGTAAGCATGTAATGAATGCATCGGATTTCTGTTTGAAGGGGGATTGTATGTGGAACAATCCTTCACTTCCTGTCTTATTGGAGTTAGCATTTCTATAACAGAGCTCCAGCAGGGCAGTTTTGCCTCTGTGAAACTAAGGCCTTCTCTTACATCCTCCAGTCCCCTGCTAACTCTACTGAGGCAGGGTGGGGAGACTAAGAGGGTCTATACATTTGGAAGACTCACCACCTTCCTACTCCAGAGACAGGACCTGACTGATAGCCCTCGTTACCAGTGTTCCCCTCACTGGACTTCCACATTGATCTACATCTGTTCAGTCCAACTGAGCATGTGACCTTATCCCTTTTTGTAATGCTTGCTGTGCTCTTGACCCTAAATGTGAAAATCAACAGATTGCCTGGACAATGGTAAAAACACTTAACACCCCCTCCCAGACAATCACTGCCCTAAGGGTAAGGGCTTCCTTAGAGCAGATGATGAAAGTTAGCTGTTTTAGTTACCTAATCCAAAGTGGCTACCCAGTTAATACTGAGGGTCGGGTTTGTATTGTCATAGAAATTTTTATACATTTCTGTATTCAATGCTTACCTTGTTGTATCACAAGGTATTATTACATTGTAAAACCTGTTGTTTTTCACGACCTAAGCTTAGTTCTTTTGATCTAAGGAGCAATGCCCAGGATGAAAGTAACTATTGTAATTTGAAGCAAATTTCATAGAAATGAAATGTAAAAATAAGAGGGGGGGATGATAGCATGGACTATTGACCTAAACAAAAGGGAGTTGGTTTAGTCATTAAGTCTCAAATAAGGAAGATTATAAACTAGCTAAAATGGCCTTATGGTCCTAGAAAGAGAACAGGACTAGGAGAATGTTGTTGTTAAGTGCTGTGGAGTCGATCCCAATCCCATCCCATAGCAATCCTGTATGGGGGTTTCCTTTCCAAGGAGCAGCCCACAGTGCCACACCAGGACTAGGAGAATAGGACGCGCTAACAGTTAACTCAGGAATTAAGCAGCTGAGATCCTAAAGGTAAAATGTTTGAGGAAGTTTATTGATTTATCGTTTCCTTTTCCCAAAGAATGCTATCTTGCTGTTAAAATAGATTAAGCATACATCCAAATTTAACTTACGCTGTATAATGTGCCTGCTCTTCATAATGGACAGGATGGTCTTGAGAAATGACTCTCCCATCCTCCAGACTGCTGGGTTTTTCTGGGGGGCGGGGAGAGTTAATGCCTCAAAACCCTTCGTTGGAAGCTGGAAGACTCCACAGCATGCTATAACAGTAGCGGCACCTCCATTAGCCTTGGGGTTGTTGTTGTTGTGTGCCAGTCATGTCGATGCTGATTCAAAGAAACCCCATATGACTGAGTAGAACTGCCCCCATAGAGTTTCCTATGCTGTAATCTTGACAGGAAGGAGCCCTGGTGGTACAAAGGTTAAGCACTAGGCTATTAGTCAACAAGTCAGAGGTTTGAATCTATCAGCTGCTCTCTGGGGAATAAAGATGCAGTAAAAAAAATCTGTAAAAAATCCAAAAGCAAACTCATAATCATCGATTGAGTTCACTCAGACTTGTAGTGATCCTACAGTGACACTATGGGACAGAGCAGAAATGTTCCACGGGGTTTCTGCGGCTGTAACTCTTTACAAAGACAGGTTGCATCTTTCAGTTAGCAGTCTGGTGCTTAACCCGCTGTGTACCAGAGCAGCATAGGAACCCCTACTGAATAGTTTTACTCTATTCTGTAGACTCGCTGTGAGGGCATTGGCTGTCTGTGATAGGATTGGAAAGCAAAGGTTGGAAACAGTCAACACAAGGCTGGGGCACACTGTGGAACAGACCATCACAGTGAGCCCCAGCCTTGTTTTGACTGACAATGTGGAGCTTTTCTACTGTCTCTTTGCACAAATGTCAATTTGATTTCTGTGTATTCCATCTGTTGAGGTCCATGTGTATAGTATACTTTTATGTTGTTTTAAAGAGTTACTGCAATGAAGCAGTCATTTGTCTTATAAAATTCTATCATGTGATCACCAGCATTTCTATCACCAAGGCCACACTTTACAACTGACTGAGCCTTCCTCTTTGTTTCCAGCCTTTGCTTTCCAATCAGCAGGAGTTTCAAAACATCTTGAGTGCATGTGTGAGTTCTTCAATTTCACCATCACTGGCTTTAGTGGTCGGTGTGTAATTCCCAACAATAGTGGTTTACTGGTCTTCCTTGTAGGCTTACGGATGTTATCCTATCACAGACAGCATTATACTTCAACATGGACCTTGATATCTTCTTTTTGATCATGAACGTGAATGAATCAATTTGTCATTCTCGGTATAGTAAACCCTGTCAGACTCAAAATTGCCTATACCAGTCCATTTTGGCTCATTAGTGCCTAGGATATCAATGTTTATGTGTTCCATTTCATTTTTTGTCAATTTCCAACTTTCCTAGATTCATACTTTGTACATTCTATGTTCCAATTATTAATGGATGTTTACAACTCTTTCTTTTCATTTTGAGTTGTGTCCCATCAGCAAATGAAAGTCTCGAAGGCTTTACTCCAGGTCATCACAGTCTGCTCTACTTTGAGGAGGCAGATCTTCCCCAGTTGTATTTTGAGTGCCTTCTAACTTGAGGGACTCATCTTCTGGTACTACACCTGACAATATTTTGGTGTTCTTCATATTTCAAAATTCAATGTTTTGTTGCTGACAGTGTTCCAGTGCTACTCATAAGGTTTTCAATGACTATAAATATTTGAAAGTAGTCTGTCTCTCCTTCTTCCTAGTCTGTCTCTATCTGGAAGCTCAGCTGAAACCCATCCACCATGGGTGACTCTGCTGGTATTTAAAACACCAATGGTATAGCCTAAGGAGCTCTGGTAGCGTAGTGGTTACCAATGGGGCTGCAAACCTTAAGGTCA
>NW_006408523.1:18773365-18777452 GCF_000296735.1 Chrysochloris asiatica | reverse complement strand
AAAGTATTATGGGCTGCTAGAAGAACAAACAAATCTGTATTGGAAGAATTACAGTCAGAATGCTCCTTAGAACAGATGATGGCAAGATCAATGAAAAATAGGAAGATCACCAACGAGATGGATCGGCACAGTGGCAGCAATAGGCTCAAACATATCACATATCGGCAATTATGAGGATGGATCATCAGTGCTTCCCTCAGTTGTGCATAGGTGTGCATCGCTATGGGTTGGAAACGAATCAGGGAACCTAACAATTTCCTGAGTGAAGCTGGTTCAGCTAATCTAGGGATCATACTTTGAGAATCACTAGTCTAGAAAGTTGTTTTCATGCAGGATGCATTAGTTTTATGGAGCTGAAATCTGCCACACCTTTAAGCCTTGGGCAAGTAAACCTGATTGTGCCACCGCAGCGTCATCCCCAAGGCGGCCAATCTTGCAATCCGATCCAACCGCTCACCAGCAATGACAGATGGAGTCATTTGATAAAGCAGGAATATTTACTTTTTTCTTCAAATTGGGAACGGATGCTTAGAGAATGAAATTTGGGGTGAAGTTGCTTTAATCACACCCCGAACAGACTGACGCCCAGAGTAACTTCCTTTCTCCCACGCGGCCCCAGGCGGCGCCTGTCTGGCCGTCGCGCGCGCACCAACGTCTCCCTACCCCGGGGCGCGCCCGCAGTGTGGGCGGGCCCGCGGACTCTAGGGCTCGCGGGTGGAGAAGGGCTTTCCCTGGCTCTGGGCTCCGCGTAACGCAAGCGCAGTAGCGGCTTCTACGCCCACCTGGGAAGCGACACGGAAGTGGCCGTTCTTAGCGGCAGCTTCCTGAGAATGGCGTTTACCACAGGTTTTTACCTGTGCTAGATAATTGAGCCTATTTTAAAGAGAGGATCTTCTTTGAGGGAAGCAAAAAAAAAAAAAAAGAAAAAGTGTAATAAATATTTGCCGAAACCCGGGATCGAACCAGGGACCTTTAGATCTTCAGTCTAACGCTCTCCCAACTGAGCTATTTCGGCGCCTTTCTGCTGGCTGTTAGAGGTGCTTATCCCTGAGTCCGCTGTATGTGTCTGTTCTTGTCCCAGAATTTGTAACATTGGATTTGTGTTGTATTAAATGATGATCGAATTCTTTCGCTTTGCTTTTTATAAAGCACGACTTGTTATTATATGCAATCAGTTCCGACACACAGCGACCCCGTAACAGAGTTTCCGAGGCTTTAAATCTGCGGAAAACATGATTTAGGTGCACTTAATTCATTACTTACTTAAATATAATCCGAACTTCTGGCATGATAAACGTGAGCCTGAAAGTCACAGTGTGCCATACGATTTGCTGACAACTCGCCCAGGCGCGGTGGAGCGAGGCCCGCAGGCCGGCTACTTGTCGTCTCTGTGGCTTGCTCCCTGGTCTTGTTCCTGCAGACCCTGATCAAGGGGGTCTTTTGGCCAGTCCTTGCTCACGCACCACTGCCACTGACCGCAGACACGATTCACCCTAGACCACACGCCCCCGACAAGCCTCTGAGCCCAGCTGACAGGCAGTGTTGGCGCAGCAAAAAGGCATAAGGGATCAGAGAATGCAAGTAACAATCCTCAGGACGGCCTGTGTACCTTGGCAGCCTCCTTGTGATCCTGGAACCTCAAAATCCCCATCTTCGCTTTGCGTGGAACTTGGCACTTTAAGGTACTCCGTAAGTGTTGGTTGAGCTAATGAATGACGTGTCATGTCAATATACACTACTTTCTGCATTTGTCAACAAATGTTTATCAAATACCTGTTAGGCACAGACATTTTTTGCAAAACCAAATACCTTATTATTTTCATATTTTTGTCTCTCAGATTGACGTGTAAACAAACCCCTGAAGGCGGGGTGTTATTTTACTATCCTTTCAGCCTTCTCCTTGGAGCTTTGCACTTAAGTATAATCTTCACAGCCAATCTTTATGCATTGATGGATTCAAATGTGAAAGAAAAAGGACATATAGAAAATCAAAATTGTGTTTGTAATCACTGCGCCTACGTTCTAAGGACTAAGTTTTTTGTTGCGTCAAATCCAGACAGCAGGTAAATTTGAGATTTAAAAGAAGCCAGTAAGGAGGGAGAGAGAACAAAGAAAGCTTGAAGCTGGATAGAAGTGGAAAATGGGCTGGGGGGGTTGGGGACTGTTTTGGAGTGAGAGGAGAAAATTTGAGTGTGGCGCTGTGAGATAAAAACTCCACCGCAAGCTCCTCGGTTCAAATCTTCCAGCCCCTCCTCAGAAAGCTTATACAGAGTCGCGATGGATCGGAACCGACTCAACTGCGCTTAACAGCAACAACCAGTGTGAGGGAAGTACATAAAGAGATGGGAAAGGAGGGCTTTTACAGGCTTGTGGTTGTGTTGTGAAGTCGGTGTGTACGGTTCTGAGGAGCAGCTGACCTTGTGAATCACAATCCAGTGCTGATCCTACAGCCCCACACCAGGCATCCAACTACCCTCTAGATTCTTAGTGCCCTCGAGGAAACAACTTGAATTGCCATGAATTCACTTTGAGCTCCAGATCGGTCATTTCCCACCTGGGTTGGATCATGAGACAACACAGTTTCTTAATCTTTACAAAAAATTATGTCTTTAGATTGAAATCTAGTCTAGGAGGTCTTTCCCAAAATATAAAATGAGGAAGGCCACATAGATTGGGCATTAATGAGATACCACACATGGTGTCTGGGTTTTGTTCTAGCTACACCTGCGAAGCAGCAACTCCATGTATTGAGAACCTTGGTTTATTAGTTTCCTAGACTTGCTGCAACAAAATACCACAAAGTAGGTGACTTTGAAGAATATAAATGTTTTGTCTAACGGTTTTGGAGGCTAGAATTCAAAATCCAGATACCTGATATGTTCATCCCTCCTGAGAGCTCTGAATGGGAAATTGTCTAATGCCTCTGTTCTCATTTCTGGTGGCGCCTAGAAATTTCTGGGAGTCTTTGGCTTGTATCTACTTCTACAATCACATGGTTATCCTTCTTCCATCTATATGTGTCTCCATGTCTGTTCTCTTTTATAAAACACCCCTCAGAATTAGGATCCACCCATTTTAGTCATATCCAGTTAGGATCATAACCCAGTTTGGTATGATCTCATGTTAACAGATAGCCTCTTTAAAGACCCTATTTCCATTCACAGGTACCAAGGGTTAAAAATTCAACATATCTTTTGAAAGAGGATACAATTCAGTTCCTAATGCTAGGTAGCTAGGAAAATAGCAAGTAAATTTTGATGAGAGTTGGGGTGGGGGACACTAAGAAGAGATATGGGGTCTGAGCAAAAATGGAGGAATAGGGATAAGAAAGAAAAGGAAAAGCCCGACTGTACTTCACAATTTCTTGTAACAGAATTCCTCTTGGCAAATTGTGAGTTAATAGGCACTACATAGCAATAGCAATCACTTTAACATAGTGTTGGATATGTCACTATCTTGTTTAACTATTGATGACAGGACATTTAACATCATCGACTTATGACAAAAAAGGTTGAAAGCTTCCAGGAGTACATGACTGGGCGCCATGATTCCCCGTCTGGGCAGTGCAGAAATTCCAAAGGTGCTGGAGACTATGTGACGTTTTTTGAGGGAGACATTGGAACTCCACGTTGTGGGACCTGGCACTACTAGTACTACTACTAATTCATGATTTCTACAACTAGATCACTCTACATTTCTTTCAGTGATGTCATCTCTTTGCAAAATTTTGCTTTCAGGAATTGATAGGATAAAAGATAAGTGCCCATAATCCATCTAAATCAATATGGAACAGGAAATGAAGGTGTCAGAGCCCCATCCACTTGCGTGGTTTGAGAAGTTGAGTCTTGCCCAACAGATGTGCACATCCCATTGGTAAACACTGTAATTTTTTTAAGAACGAAATACTTTTTATTTCCTTTGGCTTACGTGTATTTTTTTTTCCCAAGCAACTACAAAGTTAATGAACTTATTATCTGGACCTGAGTATTTAATTTTGTTGTTGTTGTTGTTAAGTGCCTTCGAGTCGGTTCCGACCCATAGCGACCCTGTACAGGGTTTCCGAGGGTGTAAATCCTTACGGGAGTAG
>NW_006408523.1:18766889-18773265 GCF_000296735.1 Chrysochloris asiatica | reverse complement strand
TAGATATTTTTGCTTTGGGATAGATTTTTTGTTGTTGCTGTTATTTTATTTTCTGTTGTTGTTGAGAATATACACAGCAGAGCATATACCAATTCAACAATTTCTACATGTGCAATTCAGTGGCATTGATCACACTTTTCAGGTTATACTACCATTTCACCCATCTTTTCTGAATTGTCTCCTCTCATTAACATAAACTTGCTGGACCCTAAGTTTCCTATCTAATTTTTCAAGTTGCAGTTGTCAATTTGAGCCCAAATAAATAGATCTGCTTTTTGTTTTGTGTTTTTGATATTTGGGGTTTTTCCTTTTTTTAGCCTGGGAACATAAGAAAAACTTACTGAGACACCAAGAGCATTGTTAAAAAAAAAAAAAAAAGAGTTTGGTGACCTCTCGCATAGAAACTTCATGTTGATGGGATGAATGAAAATGATTGCCAAGTTTGAAAGAGAACCTTGCTTTGCTGAGCAAGACGACAGAGGCAAGAAGCATCAGAGCATCCGTGGAGACTAAATGCCAGAGGCAAAAATGAAGTGAAAAGCCTGTGCACACACACATTGGAAACTGACATTGAAAATGAGGATAAGGATGCTGGAAAAGACTTCCTATTAAGAAGCTTAATATAGACTGCATTCCTGTCTGTCAATGAACTCAAGGACTCGGGCCAACTCTAGACGAATTACCTTTGATAACTATGAAAACAAAGGTATAAGAATTAACTAGCAGATGGAGGAATACTAAAACTAAAGAGAACATATTGTATATAGTTACAGGATAGAATAAATTTTTAAACAGTTGATAATGTGTCCTCAACTTTGTTCCCGGGACCCCATAGTGTGCACACACACAAACTTAGCACAAATTTGATTTGATTTTGATTGTAACTCACATTTCTCAAAAGTCCTTAGGGGAAAAAAATATTCTACAAGAAACAGAAAGAGACAAACATAACTGGACATGTATACCATACTCATGGATAGGAAGACTTAACATTGTGGAAATGTCAACACTACCCAAAGCAATCTATAGGTATAATGCAATCTCAATTTAGGTTCCAAAACCATTCTTTACAGAGATGGAAAAACTAATCACTAACTTCATATAGAAAGGAAAAAGACTCCAGATAAGCAAAGCACTACTTAAAAAGAAGAACAAAATAGGAGACCTCTCACTTCTCAATCTCAAAACATAGTATAAAGCCACAGTAACTAAAACATCCTGGTACTGGTACAGCAAAAGATACATAGAACAATGGAACCGAATTGAGAATCCAGAAGCAAATTCATCCACCTATGCTCAGTTGATCGTTGACAAAGTCTCAAAACACATTAAATGGGAAAATGATAGTCTCTTCAACAAAATGGTGCTGGCAAAACTGGACATTCATTTGCAAAAGAATGAATTAAGATCCGTATCTCGTACCATATACAAAACAAACTCAATGTGGATTAAAGATCTTTATGAAAAACAGAACTATAAAGATCATCAATGAAAAAATAGAGATAAATTTAAGCTCTCTGATTCATGGCATAAACACACTGTCAAACGTAACTGAAAACACACAGCAAAATATAAAACAGATGACTGAGACTTCCTAAAAATTCTGCACTTATGTGCATTAAAAGAATAAAAAGAGAACCCAGACTAGGAAAAGAATCTTGGCAATGATATATCAGACAAAGAACTACTGTCTAAAATTTATAGAATGCTTTACTTTGATAAGAAGACTAATAATCCAATTTTAAAATGGGCAGAGGAGCTGATCAGAACTTGA
Source organism: Chrysochloris asiatica (assembly GCF_000296735.1). NCBI lineage: Eukaryota > Metazoa > Chordata > Mammalia > Afrosoricida > Chrysochloridae > Chrysochloris > Chrysochloris asiatica. The sequence goes on along the minus strand of NW_006408523.1, from coordinate 18,771,491 downwards.
CTAGAGGAAGATAAAGTAGCAAGTGTAAACTGATACAATTTTATGAATTTGACTTTTGCTTATGGATGTTGTTGTTGTTGTTAAGTGCTGTTGAGTCCATTCTGACCTATAGTGACCCTGTGTAGGGTTCCCAAGGAGCAGCTGGTGAGCTTGAACCACTGACCTTGCAGTTCAAATGACTTTGCAGTCTGACTGCATTAGCCCACAGCGCTACACCAGGACTATGTTGCTCAAAATTCTAATGGAGAGGGAAGGAGTCTTCACATCAAGGATCAATCCTATCTCCACAGTACATAGTGTTGATAGGGACAGACAACTTAGACAATTGCTACCAAAAATGGGGGCCTATAAAGGCATAAAGTAGCTGGTTTACAAGAGAGTGCTTAGTTCAGAGCAAGAGGGGTAGGGTAGAATCCCCACTGAGTAGTTTTCCTCTTGTCTAGATGGGTCTGGTGAAAAGGGGTGGAGGAGGATGGGGATAGGATTCTTTTGATTCAATAGTGAGTAATTGTTATCATGACTAATTGAGATGGTCACAACTGTAAAGGTAGAAAATGTGTAACAAAAAATGGGGAGTAGTTAATCTTTCATTCCAGGAACATCATTCTAGGACCATCAAGAGAGAAGCGTATGAGCGGAGTGTGGGATCTTAACCAGAGAATCAGCAACACTAGAGACGGAGGCAGAGGTGATGGCACAGAGAGATAGAGCAGCTGAGAACTCTAGACTTATGGACTGAGAAAGGCAGTGTGCCAGAGGGCAGGAGACAGGCTTGCAAAATGTGCCCTTTGGTCATTAAAATGAATATATATTTTCTGTGTGTTTTGTGCAAATCAGAAAAAAAAAAAAAAAGAGGGACTAGAGGCAAATACTGTTAACTGATAGAGAGGTTTGTAATCATTACAATGAAACAAAATACAATTGTTTGAGTATAAAACTGATGATCTGCCCTGTAAACTATCACTCAATTCACAATAAAAGATTTTTTTAAAAAATAAGTCGAGGACTTAAATAGACACTTTATCAAAGAAGACATTCAGGCAGTCAACAAATACATGATGAAATGCTCACGATCACTAGCCATGAGAGATGCAAATCAAAACAATAATGGCATATCAATATGTTGTTGTTGTTATGTGCCATCGAGTTGGTTCTGACTCATAGCGACCCTGTACAGCATTTCCGAGGCTGTAAATGTTTATGGGAGCAGAAAGCCTCATCTTTCTCCCACGGAATAGCTGGTAGTTTCGAACTGCTGACCTTGCGGTTCGCAGCCCAACCTTGCAGTTTGCAGCCCCATTTGTAACCACGATGCTACCAGAGCGCCATATATATATGTTATATATTTAATTATTATCATTTAATATCTCAAAAAGGGAACAAACAGTGATAGGGTATGTTAAAAGGACATAGAAGCTAATTTAAAGGAGCTTCTAATAGCTAAATCTGGGATAATCTGAACATCAAAATAAATAAGGTTGCCATTTACTCTTTGAATAAAATAAATATCTTTGCATATCATCATTAAAAGTGAAGCCTCTTTCTTCTGGTAGAATGGTTTAGTCAAGCCTCATCAGTGGATGTTAAGTCTAGGGGCAAATTTATATGAGGAGCAGAGTAATTGAAGAGCCTAAAAGCATCTCTCCATAGATTCCTTATTAATTGTAAGGGGACAAGTAGTTAACTATACACTAGAGAAACCGAATGGCACCTTGATATGGCCATCAAAATGAACATCACCAGTCAGTATCAGATGCCTCCTAATGTGGTACCCTGAATAGGATACAACATCACCTAAATAAAAGTATTTCGAACAGGGATACACAAGATGAATTTAATCAAGAGGTAGCATTAAACAAATTCAAAGGTCATTCTACTAAATAACTGGCCTATATTCTTCAAAAACTGTTGTGGACATGCAAACAAAGAAAGGCTGAGAAAGGATTCCAGGTTAAAGGAAACTAAATGGTGCTGTAAGATAAGATAACCACAAGATCAGTGAGTCACACTCACCAGTCACTCCCCGGAAACTGCATATAGGGAAGGCACCTAACAACGAAAAGACATGATAGCGCAATACAACATGTGATCCTGGATTGATTCATATTCTGGAGAACATTACTGAAATAATAGATGAAACTGTATATATGGACTGTAGAGTAGATGACAATATTGTATCAATGTTAAATGTCCTGAAGTTGACAACCACATTTATGTAATATCCTTGTCTTGAGGAAACACACAATAAAGTGTTAAGGAATAAAAAGATGGCATATCTCCAAAATACTCTCAGATTGTTCAGAAAAAATAATATGTATATTATATGTGAAGTGTTAGAGAAAGAATATGAAAATGTAAATGGGACAAAATATTAAAATTTGATGAATTTATATAAAAGGCATATGGGAGTTCTCTGTACTATTTTTATAACTTTTCTGGAAGTTTGAAACTACAAGCGTGCTTCAAAAAGTTCATTGACAAAAAATGGATTTTTTCCACAGACTTTTTGAAGCACCCTAGTGTTTAATTTTTTTTTTTTTTTTTTTTTAATTCAAGAGCTATATTCCTTTGAGAGGCCTTGCCTTTATATATTTTGATGTCAGTATGGTCTCATGAAGAGCAATAATCTTTCAATCACTTCCGGAGCCAAGACATTTTCAGTTAGGATTATAACAATTCTTGAGCTGGAGGAGGTCTTAGGTGCTGCAAAAATTTTACATTTTGGGAAACCAAGGCCCAGAAGCACCATAAGTAGCTTGTTAAAGATTACCCAATTAATACGGTACAGAACTAACTGCTGAGTGATGCTTTTAATATTTTTTACGGAGATCCCATTTCAATTAAAAATTGGCAGGAGAATCTAAAGCACAAAACAATTTTTTTTTTTGTTAGATGAGTTTCCATCGTCATGTCATTGCATTTTAAAATTCTCTGGATGTAGAAAATAATGCCTTTGCTTGATGAAAATGAAATGATGTCTCTCAAGTTATGTATTAAAGTTGTAACTTAGAGAATAAATAAGTTTTTTAAAAAAGTAAACATATTGCAATTGCAAATATCATCCCTGTGCTGAATTGATCCAAAAGAAGCTAATTTATTTAAAGCTATTAAACCACAAGTCGATGAAAACCTTATTTTTTTTATTGTTTTTGTTGAATCACGCACATTCATATACAGCCTCTGGGTATAGTTACCAGGCCAGAAACAATTAAGCAAATTATATTCAAGAAGAACCTACCAAGCTTTTCATCTGTACTAATCCAATCCTCCCACATCTAACACGTAAAAGCCTAGCGAACCATGTGGATTTTGCACAATGCCCTTAAGGCCAGAAAACTTGGATCCCAGAGCTTAAGTTCCAGAGGCTTGGCTTGGCTGTTCTTTAAATACTTGTCAGTTTAATTGCTTGTTTCTCCCTTTTGATGAAGTGAGCCAGCCTCCCAGCTGTGTCCCTGTCCCTAGTCTTCCTCCCGATCCTTATCCAGTGATTAAGGATAAAACCAGTTGCCGTCCAGTTGATTTTGATTCCTCTCCACCCTAGTATGTTATAGTAGAGCTATGTTCCACTGGGTTTTCAACAACTGATTTTTCAGAAATAGAATGTCAGGTCTTTCTTCCAAGGTAGCTCTGGGTAAACTCAAACCATAAACCTTTCAATTTGCATCTGAGCACCTAACCTTTTACACCATACTGTGGTTAAAGATAAGGCCTGATTATTCATCCAAACAAAAAGACAAACAAAGTTTATGTAAGTTTTCTAAATCCCTTGATAAATAAAAAAATCGTAAACCAGAAGTAAGTCAATCTCTTCTACCCTAGTAAAGAAAGGTATAGGAGAGGATGGTGGTAAATGATCAGATGCTCAGAAGATGTAGGGCCCAGAAATACCTGTTTGCTTTGGTCCCATTTCCCCTCCAATGTCCCAAACAGCTACTTTCAACCACATTTCTAGCCATTTTTTGTATCCCATTAGGATAAGCACTAGATTGCTAACAACAAGGTCGATGGTTCAAACCCACCAGCCACTCCTAGAAACCCTATCCAGTGTCACTATGAGTCGGAAACAACTTGATGGCACTTAACAACACCCGCAACTCACGAGCTAATTCCTAAGCAATCGCATGTTTTCACTCGAGTGTTTGTAGTATTTATTAATAAAGGCCGTCCTGTCTTCCTTACATACATAGACCAGAGCTTTTCAAGGAGACTGTCGTGTATGGATGGAGCAGACAGGGGGAGGAGACAGTGGAGCTTTCTGTATCATCACACCTGCTTGTGCTCAGGATGAAGGCAGACAGTGTGAGGCAGAAGCCTCACTTCACCCTCGCTCCTCTGCCACTCTACAGTTGGAGTAGTCAATTAGCAGCCAGTTATTGTTAAGGTGGCTTGGTCCTTGCCCCTAGATCAGAGCTGCTACAATGCATAATGCTTGTCTCTATATTTTTTGTTGTTGTTACGTGTCATCTAAGGAGCTCTGGTAGCGTTGTTGTTGTTGTTGTTGTTATGTGCCTTCGAGTCGGTTCCGACCCATAGCGACCCTGTACAGGGTTTCCGAGGGTGTAAATCTTTACGGGAGTAGAAAGCCTCATCTTTCTCCCGCAG
>NW_006408523.1:18750122-18766004 GCF_000296735.1 Chrysochloris asiatica | reverse complement strand
TTTTTCTTCATATAACCCAGCTTCTCGTATTATTTGCTCAGCATACAGGTTGAATAAGTATGGTGAAAGAACACAACCTTGTCGCACACCTTTCTCAATTTTAGAACATTCAGTGTTCCCATGCTCTGTTCGAACAACTGCTTCTGGTCCATGTACAGATTCCTCATGAGCACAATTAAGTGTTCCAGAATACTCATAGTTTACAATGTTGTCCATAGCTTGCCATGATCCACACAATCAAAAGCCTTTGCATAGTCAATAAAGCACAGGTAAACATCTTTCTGATTGATATTCTCTGCTTTCAGCTGAGATCCATCGCACATCAGCAATGATATCCCTTGCTCCATGGCCTCTTCTGAATCCGGCTTGAACCTCTGAAAGTTCTCTGTCAATGTATGACTGTAGCCATTTCTATATTACCTTTAGCAAAACTTTACTCGCATGGGATATTAAAGAGATTGTCCCATGATTTCCGCATTCCGTTGGGTCACCTCTATTTGGAATGTAGTGTAGTGATAACGAATTGGGCTGCTAACTTCAGGGTCAGCAGTTTGAAACTACCAGCTGTTCTACGGGAGAAAGAGGAGGTTGTCTGCTCCTGTAAAGATTTATAGCCTCGGAAACCCTGTACAGGGTTGCCATGAGTCGGAACTGACTCCACAGCACATAACAACAACAACAATCAACTCTGACTCACAGAGACTCTGTAGGGCTTCTAAGGCTTCCAACCTTGTGGTGAGCAGTCCAATGCTTATCCTACACTGCCATACCAAGTCCCTATGTATGACCAGCCTTATAGAAATACAGATGTTCATGTAAAACTATGAGCCCTGTCCACTTTGGGGTCATTAAATGTTGAGGCAAATGGTCTTACGCAGTGTTCAATCCATGAAGCAAGTGCATCCCCCCAGCACCTGAAGAAACTTTCAGAATCTTGAGCCCTAATTGCTGTCAATTCACCATCTCTTGGTAAAAATATGGGCCTGCTAGGAGTCATGAAAACTTCAAAGTCTTTATGAACCTCCAGATGTGACACATATAAAGGATGCGTCAAAAAGGTTTAACTTGAAACTAACAAAGGCTCTGCATAGATATAACTTGCAGCTTATAATAAATACAGAAAATGGAGAAATAAGTTAGATGACACTTGGGAAAACAATCCAACAAGTCCAGAATGTCAGATACTCTGTAAGGCAGCTGGCCTGCTGTGTTCAAAATGTCAATACCATGGGGGAAGGAAGGGGAAGGAACTTTTTTTTTTTAAAAAAAAGACTAAAAAAGACATGACAACTAAAAGTAATTTTTGGACCTTTATTGGCTACTGGACTCCTGGTGTAGCACTATAAGATAAACACTGGACTTCGAACCATAAGGTTGGCAGTTCAAACCCACCAACTGCTCCTGGGAAACCCTGTACAGAGTCACTATGAATCAGAATTGACAGGACGGCACTCAACAACAACTTTGTATACTGTTATTAAGTATCAACGACTCAGTTTAAACTCATAGCGACTCTGTCTAGTGTTTCCAAGGCTATAAATGTTTACAGGATCTCAAAGCCTCTTCTTTCTCCCTCAGAGCAGCTGGTGGGCTCCAACTGCCAAGCTTGTGGTTCAGTCCAGTGCTTATCCTACAGAGCCACTGTACATCCCTTATTGAATACTAGTATGGAGGTGAAAAAGCTATGAAATTTGGGGTGGGAGTAATAACGAAAAATTTTAATATGTATATTGTTGTTGGTGATTAAATGTTAATGAGTCAGATTCAAGTCGTAGTGACCCTATATAAGGTTTCTGAGGAGTGACTAGTGGGTTTGAACAACTTACCTTGCAATTAGCAGTCCCGTCTTTACCCTACAGTGCCACCGTAGGACTTAGGTATTAGGAAATGACAGTTTTCTTATGCATGAAAAATGGGACTATCATTATGTAGGAAAATATACAATTCTTAGTAAATTTATGTAAAATATGAGTTCTGGTGGCACAGTGGTTAAGTGCTGGGCTTCTAACTCAAACTCTGGCAGTTCAAATACATGTAATGGAGCTGAAATTCTGAGCACTTGCTTTATGGAAGGCTATGGTTTACCATGGGAACCCTATATTCATTTTGAGTCTATTAGCATAAATTTAGCCTCTAATGAGTTCTTTTTGACCATTAACAAAAAAAAGGAAAAAACTTTCCTCTCAAGCATCATGGGTTTTAGAAGCAAAGGGTTACAACTCTGCTAGCCAGTCCAGGCAAGGGCAGATTTGCCCTCAGAGACTTGCCTGTTGTTGTTCTTAGATGCCATCGAGTTGATACCAACTCATAGCGACCCTAAGTGTAAGAGAAAGAAACACATTCCAGTCCTACGTCATCCTCACAATTGCTGCTATGCTTCAGCCCATTGCTGCTGTCACTGTGCCAATCCATCTCATTGGAGGTCTCCCTCTTTTCCACTAACTCTTCACTTTACCAAGCATGATGTCTTTCTCCAGAGACTAGTCCCTACTGATAATATGTCAGGCCATCTTAGCTTCTAAGGAGCATTCTGGTTATATTTCTTCCAACAAAGATTTGTTTGTTCTTCTGGCAGTCCATAGTGCCTTTAATATTCTTCTGAAACATCATAATTTAAATGCATCAATTCTTCTATGGGCTTCTTTATTCATTGCCCAACTTTCACAGATGTAGTAAATTTTATTTCTGTGCATTCCATCTGGTGACATCCATGTGCATAATTATCTTTTATTTTGTTTTTAAAAGGTATTTTCAATGAAGAAGGCATTAGTCTTGCAAAATTCTATCATGTGATCGCCAGCATCATTTCAATTACCAAGGTCATATTTTCAACTGCTGCTCTTTCCTCTTTGTTCCCAACTTTTGCATTCTAATCACCATTAATTATTAATACATCTTGATTGCATGTTTGATCAAACAGAACAAGGGGACACTGAATGATTTAAAATAAGGAAAGGTGTGTGCCAGGGTTGCATTCTTTCATCATACTTATTCAATCTGTATGCTGAGAAAATAACACGAGAAGCTGGTTTATATGAAGACAAACATCAGGATTGGAGGAAGACTCATGAACAAATTGCCATATGCAGATGATACAACTTTGCTTGCTGAAAGTGAAGAGAACATAAAATACTTACTGAAAAAGATCACAGCCTTCAGTGTAAAGAAAACAAAAATCTTCACCAATTGACCAATAAATAACATCATGATAAATGGAGAAAAGATGGAAGTTGTCAAAGACTTAATTTTGCTTGCATCATCTATCATCACACGTGGAAGCAGCTATCAAGAAATCAAATGATGTATTGGATTATGCAAATCTGCTGCACAATACCTCTTTAAGGTGAACAAGAGCAAAGATGTCATTTTGAGGACCAAGATGTGCCTAATACAAGCCATGCTATTTTCAATAGTCTCATATGTATGTGAAAGTTGGACAATAAATATGGAAAACGATAAAAGAATTGATGTCTTTGAATTATGGTGCAGGAGAAGAATATTAAAAGTGTCATGGACTTCCAGAAGAACAAACAAATCTGTGTTGGAAGAAGTGCAGCCAAAATGTTCCTTAAAATCCAGGATGGCCAGACTTCTTTTCTCATACTTTGGACATGTTATCAAGAGGGACAAGTCCCTGGATACAGTCAATGAAAAAGAGTAAGAACCCCAATGAGATGGATTGGCACAGTGGCAGCAGCAGAGGGCTCAAGTGTAGCAATTGTGAGGGTGGCACAAGACCGGGTAGTGTTTTGTTCTGTTGTGCTGAAGATCACTATGAGTCAGAACTGTTTTGACAGCACCTAACAACAAGAACAAGGAGTTCAGGTAGCGTAGTGGTTACGAATTGGGCTGTAAACCGCAAGGTCAGCAGTTCGAAACTACCAGCCGCTCCACTGGAGAAAGATGAGGCGTTCTGCTCCCATAAAGATTTACAGCCTCAGAAACTCTGTTCAGGGTCGCTATGGGTCGGAACCTACTCGACAGCACTTTAACAACAACAACAAGAACAGAGTCCTGGTGTGGCACTGCACATTAATGCGCTGGACTGCAAACTTCGTTTGAATTGCAAGGTTGGCAGTTCAAGCTCACCAGCCGTGTTTTGGAAACCCTATACAGGGTCGCTATGAGTCAGAACTGATTCACTGGCACTTAACAACAACAAGAATAATATTTTTTACATATTTTAGAAATTTCTGGATTATAAGCCTTTTTTTTTATTAAATGTAGAACAGCTTTGCTTCTTATAAATGGAATTTTAGGCATCAGAAGTTGGCTAGGGATTTTGAGAGAGTAGAGAGGTCCTTCACAAAATCCATAATCAGTCTAAGTATCCTCTTAGCCATCTCTTCATAAGACTTACCTTTTAAAAGACCAGGACCGTATTTCAGAATCCCCAAATCAGAACATATCTGGCAAAGAAATATTTTCTAACTTACGCTTTTGTCCATATGAAAGTCTCACAAAAGTATAAAAATCAAAACATGTAGATATGTATATTTTGTTTAATATACTATAAATCAACTTTATAGCATAACTAAATGAAACTATGCAGTTTCAAGATTTGGGATTGTTACCAAACCTGTGTATCAACCCCAATTTGATGTGCAGCAAAATTTTTCTTTAGTTTCACAAGGTCAATTTAATAATCCATTATGACATATGCTGAGAATAAAAAATGTTCTCCTTGTCTTCAATTCTTAACTTCTAATTTTCTGTTTGAATCAGGCATTTAGTTTTGACCTTCACAATTACTAAGGAAAATCAGATTGCAGTAATTAGAACAGCGCAGTAACATCATTAAAACTATGGTTTGATTAGTCCATTAACCTAAGCAAATCATAATTTCAACTCCTGAGAATGTTAAGCTGATTTAATTTTAACTATGTGATATGCTATTCTTTTATTGCTATCATTGGAATATTTGCAGACTGTCAGTATATTTATTTAGAGTATTACAAGGACAAAAGAAAAAACTTATAGAAGAAGCAGCTTCAGGAAAATATGTATTGTTAAAAAATTATATTAGCAGTTAGAATTGCCATTTGATATGTAACATCCAAACAGTTAAAATTAATATGCTAATTGAGAATTTCTTTTTGAGCAAAAAAGAAAAAAAAAAAAAGCCTTTATCTTTTCACCTAAGTTTATTCTATTAAAATATATAAACAGTAGAATGCCAAAGCCATCAATCACCATTTAATTTTTTTCTGAAAATAAAAAGACATTTCCCAATAGTTTCGTTGATCTGTTTTATTTGATATTTCTCAAATCTGTAATTTTTATTTGGCATTTTAACCTCAACATGGACTTCCCCATTTCTTCTACTTCCATAGTTAATTCTCACAACTACCTAAGTAAGCATGTTTTAATTGCAAGTCAATATGATGAGGGTGTAAGCAAAGAATTCAGCTGGTATTAAACATTTGAGACTTTTCCAGTAGTGCACAGCCAAAGAAAGGAACTCATGAATGAAAATCATTAAAATAGCTTCTCTTCCTTCTCTAATTTGACCTAATTAAGTTAGGATGATGAAAGAGGGGCTGCCCGCTTTCTGAATTTAGACTAGAAAGGTTACATTGGTTAAAAAATTAAAAATTGGCAATTTAACAGTGTGTCAATTAGAATAGCATGAGTTTAACTATTATACAGCAGTATTAGAAATGCAAAGAAAGAATTAAGGAACAATTATTCAAAAGTAGAAGTTTCTACACAGAATTACCAAAGTAAGGATTAAGTTAAGCATCAGTACTCACCAACACAACAACAAAGCATAAGAGATATCAGAAGTAAGCACAAACTCTGCAGACTCTTCCTCCTTGAACCTCACAATTTATTTCTCTCTTACAGTATGCGATTCAAGGAAGAAGGAGAGCTTTATGTGGTCAGATAGTGGTGTGAGAAAAGACAAAGGTTCTGCTTGGGATGAGAGGGGGATTACACTCCCAGGAGTTCCAAATCCAGTGAGGAAAACAAACCTAGAAACAGATGCTGTGCTGTTGTGTCGTTAGATGCCTTGAGTAGATTTTGCCCCATAAGCAGTCCCATTTAGCAGAGTAGAACGGCCCCACAGAGTTTTCTTGGTAGTAAACCACCAGGCGTTAAGGACGGAATTATGTCCTCTTGTCCCACCCCCACCACAAATATGTGTTGTAAATCCTAACTTCTATGCCTCTGTTTGGGAGCATGGTGACTCTGTATGACAAGCACTGGACTGCCAACTACCAGGTCAGTGGTTCAAGCCTATCAGCTGCTCTGTGGGAGAAAGATGTAGAGCCCTGGAAATCCTATATAGAGACACTATGAGTCGGAACTGACACTTGACAACAACATGCCTGTGGTTATAATACCATTTAGAAATTACTTGCTTTGTTATGCTAATGTGGCTGGATTATAGTAGGGTGTATCTTCCATCAATCTCTTTTGAGATATGAAGAGATTAAACAAGCAAATAAGAGAGCAGAGATGAGAGAAAAATAGATGTCAGGACTCGTAGACATCTCCAGTGAACCAGGAAGCGCAGAAGCTTACGAGATAATGACTGTCTTCCTGAGCCAACGGAGAAAGATTTCCTCCAGAGATGGCACCATTTGGTTTTCTAGCATCTCAAACTGTAAGAAAATAAATTTGTGTTTGTTCAACACACCCACGTGTGGTATTTTTGTTACAGAGTCAAAAGCTAACTAAGACACCAGGTCTTTCTCCCACAGAGTAGTTGGGTGGATTTCAACCACCAGTCTCTATAGTTAGCATCTGATCTCTTAACCACTGCAAATGAATTGAACAATTATTGTAATATAGAGGACATCTTCAGAAGAGGTCAAGATTTGGAAATAGGTGACATCTAAACCGTATTTTGATGGGTGAGTGGGAATTTTTCAAAGAAGAAGAAAGACTGCTGTGTAGAGGCACAGAACCGTAGAAGGGTCTGGTACAGCAGGATATCCTAAGAAGGGTGGTGGGGCAATGAGGGAGGGCAGCCATAGATGAAGCTGGAAGGAAGGAGGCAGTCCGGGTGCGTACCACCTTCTGAGGTAAACTGAAACATTGGGCCACAAGGAGTTAGAATACATATTTTGTAAGCCAGGGAGTGGTTTGCTTTACAATAAACACCATTGTTGTTGTTAAGTGCCGTCGAGTCGTATCCGACCCATAGCGACCCTGTACAGGGTTTCCGAGGATGTAAATCTTTACGGGAGTAGAAAGCCTCATCTTTCTCCCGCGGAGCTGCTGGTAGTTTCGAACTGCTGGCCTTAAGGTTCGCAGCCCGATTCGTAACCACTACGCTACCAGAGCTCCTTAAGTCTGGGGAAATATGAAGAAATGGTATGAATACAGAGGGCCTGCAGACAGAGAAGTTGCTTCTTTCTCACTACCCAGTCTAGTTACTGTTGTTGTTGTTGTGAAGTGCCGTCGAGTCGGTTCCGACCCATAGCGACCCTGTGTTTCTGAGGAGAGGCTTGTGATCTTGAACCGCCGACCTTGCAGTTCAAACGGCTTTGCAGTCTGGCGCATTAACCCACAGCACCACAGAAGGACTCCAGTCTAGTTACTATGGCCTATAAATTCTACCTTCATAATCTCTGAAATCTGGCCACTTCTTCAGCTCTTACTAACTGCCAGTGGTTTCTCTGTCTCCAGGCCCTCGCTACTCAGACAGTGACCATTAAGATATCCTTAAAGCCAGGATGGTAAGACTTTGTGTCCCATACTTCTGACATGCTATCAGGAGGAACCAGTCCCTGGCGAAGGACATCATGTTTGGTAAAGAGGAGAGTCAGCGAAAAAGAGGAAGACTCCCAATGAGATGGACTGACACAGTGACAGCCACAATGGGCTCAAATATCATTGTGAGGATGGCACAGGACTAGGAAGTGTTTCGTTCTGTTGTGCATAGGGTCCCAATGAGTCGGAGCTGACTCAACGGCATCTAACAACATCAGTAAGTAGACATGGGTAGAGAGAAAGAAGAATCGAGGATAGCATCAAGGTTACTGACTTTGGAATTTACCAAGACTGAGAATATAGGAGACAGAACAATATGGAGGCTGTGAAGGAGCTATTGAGTTGTTTTGTATATTTGTGAAGTTGAGGTATCTTCTGGAATCCAGATGGCTCAATCTATCAAGCAATGGTGCTCTGAGTTTAGAATCCAGAGTTGAGGGAGGGGAGAAAGGCAAGGTTTGGGGAAATCCCTTCCAGCATGAAGATGGCAATTGGGAATTGTAGATACAGGAATGGTTGAGATCACCCACAGAGAGAACTTGAATAAGGAAGGCAAAGATGGAATCATCATTTAGGGCAGTGGTTCTCAACCAGAAGTGACTTTGTACCAAACATCAAGTGTTTTACATGCCTTGCCTTATTTACAATTCATAGTAACTAGGATTTCTGTTTTATAAAGGAGGTTTTTGAGGGTTCGTTGAAAATATGCGGTGAAAGTGCAGACAGGAAGTAGTGTACTAGGGTTTGAAATTTGGGGGAAGCATTCCTTAGCTTGGTGGTTTGTAGATGCTGCTGCTGACAACTAGCAAAGAGTAAGAACAAGTACTCTGCTAAAAGAAAAGAAAAGAGATTTGTTGAGAGACAAAACAATATGCAATTTGGGCAGCAACCCCACACAGAGAGAGTATATTGTTGTTCCAAAGTATGGAGGAAAAGGTGTGCTTTTATGGCAAAAACAGGGAAGAGGAGAGTGTGATGGTCGCATGGTTACAGCCGCAAAGTTGGTCCATCATCAGCAATTCTATATTCAACTACCTTCTTCCTGGAACAGCTTGAATAAATTCATTTTCTACAGTCACATTCCTGTATTTACTATGAGTGGTTTGGGGTAAGTCCTAGGCCTGTTAAATCGGATAATGATAAAGGGAAGAGGGGCTCCAGGTTCCACCCAGCCAGAAGCCCCAGACCATGTACATATGAATGGGAAGAAGTCAAGTTTACATTCTCAGCGATGCAGAAGCAGGAATTCACAACAAAATGGAGTTTTGATTTAGCTCTAAGTCAGCTATTTTTGTGTGCCAAGTGCCTGGATTTTAGAGGCTTGCTAGCACATTCCTCTTTTCTTCAGACCTCTCCTGGAACGGACTTCTTTGATGTGGTGCACTCTCAAGAACCAGACCTTAGGGTCATAGGCTAACGTTCCTCTTCCCCATATCACTAAGCATCATGTTCAGGGTGACTTGACACATTTAGAAGAATAACATGAAAATCAAAAATTCTGGCTCGGGGTGTGAAACCAGTTACTCAGTTTCTTTTATAAATTTGGTTTCTTCTAAATACATGGTTCTTAGCATAACAAGCGGGAGGTGCAGTAGGTAACTATTTGGGAGGTTGAGATGAACCAGGAATCAGTACCTTTGGACAACCAGTTAAACATGTAATAGTCTCTCTTCTCAATCCTGTTCATCGGGGCCATTAGGTGTTTGTCCTAAAGTCAATTTTCAAAGGGTGGAATTGTCAGTAAATAAACGTGGGGAGTCCCTGTCTTTATACGGTCATTTATATGACTTTAAGTTCCCAGACACTACATGATGAACTGGGAGATCAATAGTAGACCTATTAATTAAAAAGATGCACAAAATTATGGCCTTGGGTCTTTGAACCAAGGAAACAATTCCCATGAGGTGCTTGTTTATGCCTAGGTAGCATCAGTAACTACTTTCACGTGCCTTGTAAATTAACTCATCAGATGTTCAGCCAGTCAGATAAAAACTTTGACCATATCAAATAATTCCTTTTTAATAAGTATTTTAAACTTTGTCTCTGTTGCATATCTCCTATAGTTGTTGTTGTTGCTAAGTACAGTCGAGTCGATTTCAACTCATAGCAAACTGTCTAGGGTTTCTGAAGAGTGACTGGTGAGTTTGAACCAAGGGCCTTGTGATTCACACTGACCTTGCTGTTTAGTGCTTATCCTACAGCACCACACCAGGACTCTTAGCTTCTATATCCCTTATAGTACAAGCCTATAAGTGACAGTGATGAACACACAGCACCACCAGAACCAAATGCATCTATCCTTTCTCTATGGCATACAATGCAAAGATACAAGGGAAAGTTAAAAATTATTGCTACAAAATCATAGAAACCTATGTTAAGTAAAACCATCAAAATATGAGGCTACTGTTTCTGGACATACAAGGGGAGTTCAAAAAATTCATGAAAAAAATCCATTATCTTTTCATTACATTTCCCACAAAATTTGGAAGCCCTTTTGTATCTTTCCATCTAGGTCTCTACGTTTCTGAAGGTGATATTTCCATCTCTCTAACCTTTCCCCACAGAATTCTGCACTTTTTGACTAACATCATGTTAAAACAGCAGTTTACCATACTTAAAGGACTCAAGTTGTATTCCTTTGAAAAATTCTTTGAGTTTGGAGAACAAAAAGAAGTATGAAAGGGAAAAATCAGGGCTGTAAGATGGATGATATAAAGTTTCCCAACAAAATTCTTGTAGGACAGCCCTTGCTACAGCCTTGAAAAATGAGCAGGTGCTCTGTTGTGATGGGGGAAAAAAAATTTCTCAGCACAACTTTCCTGGCCCTTTTCTCAATAATGCAGTTTTCAATTTTCTTAAAACTTGTTCTTAATAAGCCCCTGTGACTGTCCTGTGTGCATCAGGAAAATAAATCAAGATTACCCCTTTGGGATTAAAAACCCAAACAAAACATCATCATAACCTTCTTTGATAACCTGTCTTGAATGTCTATAGTCCAGCAGAGCCCATCACTCTTTTGAGCAGACCTTTCTTTTTAAGCCACTGTAAAGAGCTCTGGGCTCCTTACAAGTTGGGCTGCTAACCTCAACATTAGAAGTTTGAAACTACCAGCTGTTTCTCAAGAGAAAAATTATTTACAGCCTCGGAAACCTTATGCAGAGTTGCCATGAGCTAGAACTGACTCCACAGCACACCACCACCACAATGAGAATAAGGACTTCTGGTGTAGAGCTGTAGGAGCAGCATTGGACTTTGAACCACAAGATCAGCAGTTCAAACCCACCAGCAGTTCCTCGGAAACCCTAAACAGGGTGGTTATGCGTCAGAACTGACTCAATGGCACTTAACAACAGCAACAATGGGAGTTGTGGGATAAACACTAGACTGTTAACCAAATGCGATTCAAACCCACCAACTGCAACTCAGAAACCCTATATTCATAGGGTTGTTATGAGTCAGAACTGACTCAATGGCACTTAACAGCATCAATGAGAGTACAAGGAGCTCAGGTAGTGCTGTAGGATAAGCACTGGGCTGCAAACTACAAGGTCAGCAGTTCAAACCCACCAGTTGCTCCACAGGAGAAAGAAGATGAATTTTCAGAGGCATTTCAAACAGATGGCTTATCCACTGATTTGGTTGGAAAGAAAAGGAACTCAGATAAAGTATTATCAGAGGAATAAAAAGGCAAGAAAGGATCTAAAGGAGAAGCAGCCAGCAAAGGAGTAGGGGAGATAGGGGCTAATTTTCACCTTGTAAGTCATTATTTTGGTGACTTAATTTGGAGATGCTAACTTGCATGGAAGTTATGTTCCTTTACTGGCATATTTTGGAGGGTTCCAGATACTGGTCAAAATAGGAATCCCATTGTGGTTGCCAAATCTGGGAGCCTTTGTTTTCTAATTTACTGTGCAGAAGAACTAGTTTCACTAGTTCAGAAGAGCATCAAGAAGCTTCTGGTTTACTAAACTGGCACTAGTGAAATCACGCCAGCATTCCCAAAACAAGCAAGCACAGGAGCCAAAGTATTTGTTCATATAAGGAGTGCCAGAAGGTCATCACATTCATAGAGGTGGCATTTCTCACGTGCACCTGAAACCTGAATGTTCACTTTAGAAGGAAAAAATTACTGCCACTGAGTTGAGTCCAACTCATAGTGACTTAGTATCAGGTTTCGGAACAGTACATCTTTCTTCCATGGAGTGGCTGGTGGGTTTGTACCACTGACCAGCAGCTATCAGCCCACACCCACCCACAGTACCAACAGAGAACTTTTCATAAAGAAACAATGAAGTCAAACAATTAGAGCTCGGTCAAGGTTACCGTAGGGCATAGACTGAGTTGTTCATCCTGTAACTGTGAGTTTTGCTGTTTACTAGGCTTGAGAGAATTATGGTGACAAACTTAATTTGGCAATGAGTGGCCATGAACTCACAAAACTTTCACAGTGTAAATGGAATATGATAGTACAAAAGAAGCCTAAAAATAAATCCTGAAGAGGGTTTTAACCTGGGATGACCCCTAAAAGTCTACGGAGATGAAAGGGCTAAAGGCACCCATGCTGGTAGTGAAGCAACAGAGCCTCACTTTCTTAGGGACTGCTGAAGATAACATGCCTTCGAATCCCACATATTGGACACCAGAAAATGTCACAGAGTTAGAACACATACTCTGTTAAAACAAAAGTAAGGAGATTTACTAAGACACAAAACAATTTATAAATTAGGAATACAAACTTGGTCCAAAGTATGGAGAGAAAGGTGTGGTTTTACAGTAAAAATGGAAGAGGAGTGTGTGGCGGTCACATGGTTTCAACCACATGGTGGGTACATCATCAGCAATTTTATTTTCAATTACCTTCTTCCTGGAATGTTTGAATAAACTTGTTCTCCTACAGCCACATTCCTGACCCTCACCTCTATTTTCTAAGAGTGGATTGAGGCAAGAGCCAGACCAGTTAAACAAGATAATGAGAGGGAGCCTATATATCTGGGTTCTACCCAGTCAGAAGTTCAATGCCATATGCATATGAAAGGGAAGAAGTCAAATTTACATTTTCAAGAATGCAGAAGAAGGAGCTTGTAACAAAAATGGAGTTTTGATTCAGACCTAGGTCAGCCATTCTGTTTCTACAAGTGCCTCAGCTGTAGAGCTTCACTAGCACATCACTTTCAGTTGCCCAACTTAATGGCACAAAGGCAGTCTCCAAAATCTAAGGAACTGCTCATGACAGTCTTAAAATATTGACTATTCCAGTGCTAACTTTACTCATGCCCAGAGAAGTGCTGGTGCTGTGGGCTAAGGTGCCAGACTGCAAAGCTGTTTGAACTGCAAGGTCAGTAGTTCAAGTCACCAGCTGCTCTTCGGAAACCCTATATAGGGTCTCTATGGGTCGGAATCCACTCTATAGCACTTAACAACAACAACAACTAATCCCATGCTTAACAATTAAAACCCATCAGCCACTCCTTGGAAACCCTATACAAGGTGGCTATGAGTCAGAACTGACTCACTGGCACTCAACAATGACACCAACAGCTGTTTTTCTAAGCGATTTAAAAGGTGACCTTCTACCACCCACAGAACTCACCTGCTATAAAATTCCCTGTGATGATTTCCTTCCCAGTTCCTCTAAGAGGCAACAGCCTGGCAGGAAGTCACTCTGGACTTGGCTGTCATTCATTTTGGCTGAACTTCTTCCAATATCTTTTCAGTCAGAGAATGATGGGAAGTAAGTCCACACGATCTAAGAATCTGGGGTTTTGTAATCTTGAGATTATGCACTTGTCTTAGTTTCCTATTGTTACCATAACAAAATACTTCAAAGTGGATGGCTTCAAAGAACAAGATTACTTTTCTCATAGCTCTGGAGATCGCAAATCCAAATTAGGATTTAGGGAGGGCTATGTGGAGTCCTGGTGTGGCGCTGTATGTAGGTTAATAAATTGGACCGTAAGTTTGGTTTAAACCACAAGGTCAGCAGTTCAAGCTCACCAACCACTCCTTGGAAACCCTATACAGAGGTGCTATGGGTCAGAACAGACTCAAAGGCACACAACAACAACAATAATGGTCTCTGTGCATTTTAGGGGCAGATGGTTCCTAGTTCAGCTTCTACAGCCTCAGGCATTTTTGGCATCCCTGGTGTCTTGTCAATAGATCTCACATACTGTTATCACCCTGTGTGTGAGACCCTATTTATATGTCTTTCTCTCACAAAATGTCACTCTCAAGGGATTACATTTAGAATCCACTTGACTCTGATATGGCTTCATTGATTTAATTGACAGCATCTCTAAAGAAAAACACATTTCCTCAAACAAGGTCACATGCACTGCTGCTGGGGTTAGGACACATCTTTTGAGGGGACACAATCCATAGAATCCATAATACTGCTCAAGGGTTTAGTCAAGGATTTTCAAACCACTTTTCACATGTGCTCTGGTCCAGCAAACATAACTCCAGCACACATGCCTTTTCACCATTACATCATTTTGTGTCTTCTTAAACTCCCCAGCTGCTCCTCAAAAGCCCGACACAGGGTTGCCATGAGTCGGAACTGACTCGATGGCACTTAACAACAACAAAACCAACAGTAGCTGGAAAGAGTGCTGAGGATGAGTGAGACTAGAACAGAGGCAGGAATTGAAGCAATCTGATGAGGATTAAGGGCTCTTTCTGGATGGCATGTCAAAGGGAGTTAAAAACCCATTGTCTTTTACCAGCAGTAACTCAAGTGACCCTACCGGAGTGAGGAGAATAGTCCTAGATGTAGTCCAAGAGTGTACATGTTTACAGAAGCAGACTGCCACATCTTCCTCCTGAAGAGAAAGGGTTTAAAACACCAATTTTTTGGTTGGCAGCCAAGTGCTATCCACTACACCTCAGGGCTCCTAAAGGGAACTGTTGTTGTTGTTAAGTGTCCCTGAGTCGATTCTGACTCATAGCGACCCTGTATAGGGTTTCCAGGGAGCGGCTGGTGAGTTTGAACTGCCGACCTTGTGACTCAAATGACTTTGTGGTTCAGCGCTTGTAGTACAGTGCCACACCAGGACTCCAAAAGGGAACCGTTGTTGTTGTTAAGTATCATCGAGTAGATTGCACCTCATAGCAACCCTGCATAGGATTTTCGAGGAGCAGCTGGTGAGGTTTAGCCATGAACCTTGCAGTTCAGATCCTACAGCTCCACACCAGGACTCCAAAAGAGAACTAAGAAGGAGCAAATAAAAGTATTACTCACACCTTTAAGGGTCCAAAAGAAGGTGTAAATCATAGGTGTATATTGGTACTAGTATGTACAATTTTGAAATTTTCTCCAGCAATATTTGATAATACTACAAGTGTAGAGTTAGAGAAAGATCTGGCTTAGTCCAAGATGGTCTAGGTAAAGAATAAAGTGTTTGAAACTTAGTAAGTATGAATGAAGCAGCAACAAAGTAGGTAACAGAAAGAGAAGTGCTGGGAAGAAATTTATTGAAGTGTTTATCATTTGAGCCCAGACTGAGTCAGGGGAATAGTGAAGCCAGCTCAAGGATGATGAGCGAGACCATGGAGGCTGAATGAGGATTGGATGGACTTGACGCCCATGTCCACTAGTCTAAGGAAAGATCACATCAGAGGAGTTGCCCTGATTAATATTTAATCGTGTCATTAAAAAGGTTTTGCTTCAAACACCCCGTTATAGATAGAATTGTGTCCCCCATAATATGTCTGGACCCTAGCCGCTATACCTATTGCTGTAATCCTGTCTGGTTTTCTTTGTTATGTTAATGTGACTTTACTAGTGAAGGCTGTGTCCTGAATCTAATCACTGCTACATTCTAAAGCATCACATACCCATAGAAACAATGGTGCATAAAGAGGGAAGATAGATGCCAGGACCCCAGAAGATCATCAAGGAACTACAAATACTCCAAGAGGCAAGGGTCTTCCTCCAGAGTTGACTGAGAGAAACAGAGCTTTCCTTATACCTGGAGCCCCAAATTCAGACTTCTAGTCTCCTAAACTATGATAGAATAAATTTATGTTCTTTAAGATCCCACCCACTTGTGGATTAAGAAACTCAGACCCACACCACTAGAATACAGGCACTGACTCATAGCGACCCTATGCACAACAGAACGAAACACTGCCCAGTCCTGGGCCAATCTCACAATTGTT
>NW_006408523.1:18740059-18748917 GCF_000296735.1 Chrysochloris asiatica | reverse complement strand
GACTTTGCAGTCTAGCGCATTAACCCACAGTGCCACACCAGGACTCCTCTCTTCCTATAGGTGTCAGGTATTTTGTTTAGGATAGTCACTTTTAAATAGTTAAAAGAGCAAAGATAACAGTTTGAGGACTAAGGTATTTTAGATAGCCTCCAATGCATATGAAAGTTGGGCAATGAATAAGGAAGACCGTAGAAGAATGGATGTATTTGAGTTGTATGTTTCATGGAATTCCAGAAGAACCAAGAAATCTGTGTTGGAAGAAGTCCAGTCAGAATGCTCCTTAGAAGCCAGGATGGCAAGACTTTGTCTCTCATACTTTGGACATGTTGTCAGGAGGGACCAGCCCATGGAGGACATCATGCTTGATAACGTGGAGGCTTAGTGGAAAAGAGGAAGACCCCCACTAAGAAGGACTGGCACAGTGACAAGAGCAATGGGCTCAAACATAACAATTGTGAGGCTGGCACAGGACTGGGCAGTGTTTCGTTCTGTTGTGCACAGGGTGGCTGTGAGTCAGAACTGTCTCGATGACACTTAAAAACACCTTCATTTAAATTATTGTTGAGAGTCAATAATATGGAAAGGTTTGTCTCAAACAAGCTCCAATCTTAAGAAATTTAAGGACTTCCAAAGACCTTTTATCAACACAGAATAAAAGACTATGACCACTAGGACACAAGTTCAGTCCCTAGGCTGGAAGCTAATTGTTAGTTGGTCTCACATTTTGCCTGCAACTTCCTAGGCCAACTGGGCAATTACCTTTGCTCCATATTCTACCTCCCTCTTCCTCCCTTTCTCTGGAGCTATAGGCTCCCTTCTAGAATCATTTTCTTCTTCCATAGCCAAGATCCATGAAGCATCATTTTAATGATTGTCTCACTTTCAACTCTTACCCTTCTGTCCAACTTTGGCCCTATCGATCTACATTTTCTTCAACCACATCCAACGGTACTGAACACTGTCAGAGAAAAGCCCCCCATTTCAAACTGATTCTACTCAGTGGTACAGTGAGTTACTTAATGTCTCTTCTAGTCATGTTGCTAAGTGTTGTTGAGTTGGTTCCGAGTCATAGTCTTTATAAACTTGCAACAAATGATTTTTTTTCTTGATGAATCTGGGTAAGATAGAGTGGAGGAAGATGCTGATGGATTATGATTCAGTTGTGGGGGATGGTTAACAGGGCTAATTCTGATTGGTCAGTTTTGTCATTATTCTGGGTATAACCTAAGCCATCTCAGAAGCAGAGGGGGTGGGATGTTACTACCATAAAGATTGAAGAGACAGGAGTGGAGTGCTTTGTTTGGACCCTAAGATTCCTGTGCCTTGAACATCCTTGACCCAGGAGACAGAGCAATGATATCAGAGGACCATACAATAAGCACTGGACTGTAGGCCACTGGTTGAGGAGCAGCAGAACTAAGAGCCAGAAGACCAGACAGAGCCATGGACTTCCCAGTCCTCGGACCAGGAAAGCTAAGGACCTTTGGGCAGGAGGCTTACTTGCAGTAGAGGCCTTCTGGCACTTCACTGGGGGGTGAGGTTTGCTGACCCACGAGCCAGATGCCAGTGTCTTTGGGCTGAGATTTACGGCAGAGTGGAGTGTCTTTGGGCATTTACTGGCAGTTCTAAAAGAGCTCTGTAACACCAGTAAAGCATGGCAGAGGCCAAGGGCCCAGGGCTGAGAGTCCAAGGACCAGACAGAGGCCTGCCTGTAGGCATGGCTGAGAAGACTCAAAGAAGGATGCTCTATCTGAGATTTTTCTGACCCTGAATAGGAACCTGTTCACTTCCCTAGTAAACCCTGTAATTATGGGTCTGAGTTCTGCGGGTGTGGGAGGGACTGCTGCTTCTTCTAACTTGTTAGTGACTTTTCTGCCTCCTTCAGAAGACATAGGGCCTCACCCATGTACGAAGGCCAGCCAGCTGGCCATAATCCTTGATGTCTTCCCATTTCTTAGCTCAATACTTACTTGGTTCCATTTTAAAGTTACTCTTTAAAGCAAAGAGGAGTAAAAAGGTAAGGATTCAAGTATTTTATTGTTCTACATCATAATAAGCAGAACATACATTATTACTAAAAAAAGCTACACAATACATTAAATACTGACAATTTCATAAATAAAATTTTAAACAGTAAATACATGATGAGACTTCTCTGATACAAGATTACTTATATATATATATTGCGGGGTCCTGGTGCGGCGCTGTGGGTTAATGCGCCAGACTGCCAAGCCATTTGAACTGCAAGGTCAGCAGTTCCAGCTCATCAGCTGTTCCTTGGAAACCCTATACAGGGTCCCTATGGGTCGGAATAGATTCGACTGCACTTAACAATAACAACAACATATATATTACAAACAATGATTTTGAAAATATAAAAATTTTACATTCATCTTTTAAAAAGTTAATTTTATAAAAATATCAAAGTTAAAAAGTGCTAGATATGCTTCCATTTCGCTCCATTTTAAAGCAATTATAATACAACATGACTTAAAAATAAAGAAAGGTGAATTGGGTAGAAACCTCATCCTAGACTGCCTAAAACTGTAAACGTATAGAAATTTCTAGGCAGTGGGAAAGGCTTGGAAGCTCACTGAGTTCAATCCCAAAAAAGGCTGCCATCTTCCCAGTGTAGTCACCTGTCTGCAGTCTCAGACCAAGGAGAGTCTCCACTCCCAACCCAAGTCGTCTTCCTCTTT
The DNA here is from genome assembly GCF_000296735.1 of Chrysochloris asiatica. NCBI lineage: Eukaryota > Metazoa > Chordata > Mammalia > Afrosoricida > Chrysochloridae > Chrysochloris > Chrysochloris asiatica. The sequence continues at coordinate 18,746,218 of NW_006408523.1, read as the reverse complement.
CTACTGGTTCCTTATTTTCAGAAGAAAAGATTTCTGGAAGAAGTTTCATATTTAAATCCTGTGCCAGTACTGAATCTTCCAAATAAAGAAGGACTCTGTATTTGAATTTTATACAATTAGTCATGAATGTGATTTCAAATCACAAGAGGATATATTTGGTCACTTGATTTCGTATCACTTGTTGAGGTAGGATAATTTTCTTTTTTCTCCAAAAACTGTCCTGACTACACAAACGTTGATTGTACTGGGAAGGGTTCTAGCGCCTTTTCCGCATTCTTCCAGTTGTGAAAATTCTCTTGATACCAATCGACTAATAGGGGGAAAAACACAGAGAAACCATGAAAACTAACGACAGCTGGCTAACAGTTGCTGCATTCCTAGTAAAGGAGCTTATGTTGCATCGATGGGTCTGCCCATCAGTTAGTCAACAGACTAAAGGCTAATGGGAAAAAAAAATGATTTTGATCTAAACAATGAAGTTAATCAGAAGCCATTTTATCACCTGAAAGATTAAGACTTGAAAAGAAAAAAAATCAACCTTTTTCTCTTAAACATTAAAGTATTAGATTTACTGGTATAAATGTTTAAGATAAACTGAGATGTTAAGGAATTAGGGGGCATGGGTCATTTGCATGATAGTATTAACATTGCTTTTTAAGGCAGTTTATAGGAAAAACTCCTATGATTTTGTTCATGCCAATATGGTAACCCTGTATGTATCAGAGGTACAGTGAGATGGGTGGGTCTTTTCATTACACACATCAGCTCATTCCTGTATGTTGCAAAACCATCAGTAAAGGATTTTTTAGTTAAAAATTACAGACCCCTTAAAAATTATCTTTGAATTGCATTTGAAAACTCAGTAGAAGTATTTTTAAGGTCTGAACCTGTTTTCAACATTTGGTAGAAAATTTTCTCATGAGAACATTTCTAACTAAAATTTTAACATATACACACACAGTTTACATATTTATTTTAATAGGTTTCTCTACACATAATGTTTCCTATTTGTTTCAATACAAAAAACCCCGACACTCAAAGACTATAACTGTACATATTTTAACAAATCTAAGAGGTCGCTGATTTTAAGATGGGCCATTATTCTACATACCACTAAAAAAGGAGATAAAAAAACTGCCAATAATTAAAAGACACCAACCAGTGACTGTAAAATTAACATAACTTTCAGGGCTGTGGAAAATGGTTCAAAATTTGAAACACTTGTATTGAGTTTTTAAATGCAATTAATTCAAAGGTAATTTTTAAGCAGTCAGTAATTTTTACCTAAAAAGTCCTTTGCTGATGGTTTAGCAACGTGCAGGATATGAGCTGCTGTGTGTAACGGAAGGATACGCCCATCATCCTCTCTCAGTGCCTGTGATGAATCTATGAATAGGCATTTGAGAAGGACTCCTGGTGTGGCGCTGTAGGATCAGCGCTGGATAGCTAACCATAAGGCTGGCCGTTCAAACCCACCAGCTGCTTCTTGGAAACCTTACACAGGGTCGCTATGAGTCAGAACCAACTCAAAGGCAACAATAAGATATAGCAAGATGTATCAGAAATTAGTCTGAAATTATAGCTGTTTTAGAAACATTACTACAACTAGAAGTAGAATGTTAATCTGAAAAGTAACAATGGCTCATCATAATATTTGTACTCTAAAAATAAATCACCGTTTCTTTAAATTTTTCTGAAATCACCTCCCTCCCCCCAAAAAAGGTATCAATTCAAAACATACTTGTTTTCTTTATTCCTTCTTTCCATGGCACTTTCGGTCTCCATCCTAAGCCATGCATTTTTTCTGACTTCATTGGGTACCTCATGTCATTTGTAGGTCTTGCAAAATAAAGCAGACTTAAAATGATATTGTGAAAATAGATTTACAAATTAAAATAAAAAATAATTGTGTCCTTACATCTTTACCATAATTCTAATCTTTTTCTTAAAAATAAAGAAAAAAAAAAGCCCTAATGACATGCTCATGGTAGAAAACTTGAAAAATAAAAGAAGTATACATATAACAAATTACTGAGACCCCCAGATGCCTAACCCCTTCTGTCATTTATCCTTATTTCAGCCATAATCGAGGTATATTTATAGGGCCTGGCACACAGAAGAGACTCACTAAATGTTTGGCAAATGAAGATATATAAATTTACTACGAGTCTTATGTGCCAGGCCCTAGGTCAGATATTTTATTTCATACACCATAATTAAGCCTTAAAATACTTCTGGAAAATAGTATCATTCCTAATTCATAACCAGAGGAAACCTCAGATTTGGAAGGGATCAATAACTTTCTTTGAGTTACGTCACTAATAAGTAATGGGTCAACAGTTAATTTTGTAATACATTTATAAATAGGGAAAATACATTTTTAACAGAAAACTCAAAAGGGATAAACTAGTTTTAAGTCCATTTATTTTATAATTTTATAAGTACTTAAGATTTCACAATCTTTCCCAGATGTTTGTTACTCACCTATCATTAACATAATCAACCCAGTTTTCCATTTCAGACTCTGAATTGGTTTCTTTGATCTGTCAAAATGGAGTAGGTTTTTGAGTCAAATTATAAAATGAGAGTAGAGAATGATAGTATTTAATAGGTGATTAAGATTAAAAACAAAAAACAAAAACCAACTTCCTTAAGGGTGGGGAAACAGCTAAATGTAACATTTTAGCAAACTTTATGTATTTTATAACTCTAACTCCTATCTCCCAGGGTTCATAAAATGTGTGAAATATTTTTGACTTTTGGTTATTTACTCAGTCACTCTTTCTAATGAATTAACTAATACGTACCTATACCTACTACCATGCAAACATGATATATAAGTGTGTGTGGTGGGGTGACGCCATACTGTAAGCACTGGACTGCAATCCACAAGGTCAGCAGTTTGTGTCCACCAGCTGCTCCATAAGATAATGATAAGGCTTTCTGCTCCCACAAAGGTTTAAAGCCTCAGAAAGGCTATGTATGCGTGGTTGCTATTAGTCAGATACATAACCACTTTATACATCACGCTTCTTGATACATATATGTTCTTTGATTCTAAGACACACAATTTTATATTTCTGAAATTTAAGTATGCCTTCCAATTAGTATGAGAGGAGGCATCAAAAAGTTCTTGGAAAAACTACATTATCTTTCATTCCATATGTCTACACATTTTGAAGCCTCTTGTTTTTAGACTTTAAATTTGTGATGGTGTGGTGCTGTGGGTTAATGTGGTGAACTTCAACATCAGTTTGAACCGCAAGGTCGCCAGTTCAAGCTCACCAGCTGCTCCTCGGAAACCCATGCAGGGTTGCTATGAGTTGGTACTGACTCTATGGCACTTAACAACAAATTTAGTGATAACTTATAAAATATTAACTGTTTTAAAATATATACATACCAGTTGTATTAGTTCTTTAGCAAGCTGTACAACTGACATTTCAAAATTGGTTCCAATATTATAAATTTCTCCTGGTTTCCCTTTTTTGAGGACAGTGAGAAATGCTTCTACTACATCAGTAGCATAAAGGAAATTTCTTGTTTGAAGTCCTGATCCATGAATACAGCTATAAAGATGAAATGGAATCAAACCTAGGGAAAAGCAAAAACTGGGCACAATTCCAGAGGCAGCAAATGCATAAGTGATCCCTGAGATGTATTTATTCTTAATTTTACGCCAGAAATTCATTTAGAATATTTACAGTTACATAAATTAAATCCTTCAAAAAAATAAAATTCTTTAAAAACAGATGACAAATTTTGATGCTATCATTCAAAATTCTATGATAGATGATTTAAGAGTAGAAATTATTTAAGGTAAGGACATCAAAAAGACACATTTCGAGTTAAATTTATTATTTTAAAAAGCTGGGACAGTGGATGTAGAAAGAGCTCTTATATTTGGCAGTACATCTAATTTTACTCTCTTCTATGATTTTCTATTTTCAAGAAAGACTATCACCAAATACTACCAACATACTAGAAAAGCATATGGGACAAAGGTAAATAACATACCATTTCCTGTTGTGTTGGAGTAAAGATATAAATTTTGGAATAACCTAAAAGGATATTTAAATGTCATTTCAGATTTTGGGAAATCATACAATAATATGAAACAGAACCTGACATATTATGACTTTATTATTATATGTATGGATACATTTTCATTCTTTTTATTGGGCATTTAAGAAAAAGACTACAATATTTGATAAGTTAAGGATTCTAAGATCTTTCTATTTCACTAACCTAGTCATCTGCTGGGTACACATTAAGATAAAATAATACAGTGTCAAAATTCAGAAAGAAAAACAAATCTGTGGACAGTTTGCTCTCATCACAAAGCTTGCCTATTGATCTTATAAGCACAGGAATCCTAACTTACTTGCAGCTTTATAATTAGTGCTCACTCAGGAAGTGGAGTTGAGTCCTGGTATAACACTACAGGATAAGCACTGGACCACAAGCTCAGTTTGAACTTCAAGGTCGGAAGTTCAAACTCACCAGCTGTTCCGTGGAAACCCTGTACAGGGTCACTATGAGTCAGAAATGACTTGGAAACACTTACCAACAACAACAAAAACCCAGTAAGTGCTTGTGGAATTAAGGAAAAGCGAATTCCAGATCCCTCAGATTTACAGAAAAATTCTGTTAATCAGGGCAAGATAAGAAATTCCTAAATTTATAATCAACCTTTTTAAAGAGACTCTATAAATTATGCAAAATAGTAACTAATACCAGTAGATCATGATACAGTTCTTTCGCTTCAGAAATTAGATCTATACAATCAGTTGGGAAATAAAAAGTCCAGTCTACACATTTAGGTAGAGCAAGTGACCATTACCTAAAATTGGGCTTAAAGATACAGTGCCAACTACACAGGCATTTAAAAACTTTTAACTTTATTCTATTTACTCTGAAGACACTCAGTCCCAAAGCAATCAAAAGGCGTTGGGCACAGTAAACCGGTTAATTGTAAGACAACTTCCAGACACACTTGCTGTATTGCTGTCTGACTAGCTTTGCAGTTTCTGTGCATCATGCCGCACTGGCGGACTGTAAAGTGGGCGTCACATCTGTACTGTGACAGCAGCCGGGGCAGTGCTCTGCCGTGCTTTAGGGTTACACGCATTTTCAAAGACATCATCTCACTGGATCCTCACAGTTGCTCCCCACTTTAAAGATGAGCTCAAAGGGCTCATCAAAATCCAGTGAGACTATTCTTCAAGTCTTCAAACTCTAACTGTAGTGATATCTGCAGGTGGTCTATGCAACATATATAATTACAACATAAGTTATTTTGGACAAATAACTAAAGAGGAATTATTTTACATAATGAAAAGTATTATTAAGAAACTCTGCAAGTGCAAAAGTCACCTGTACCTTTTCTGGATATTGATGTGGTCCGTACACATTACTGCTTCTTGTGATGACAACTGGAAACTTAAAGAGTATCCCACGTTAAGGTAATACAAATGTCTAATAACAATGCTTATTTTAAAGATAAAGGGAGGAGAACAAACAAGATGGCGGATCGGGTGGACGTGTAGTAAAGAGCTCCGCCAACAACAACACAGAATACCTGACCAAGCAGGTTCAGGGGATGGTCCCAGAACTGTGAACCACATGTACAGGAATACTCAGAAGGTTGGAAGGCTCACAGTTGGGGGAATTTGTGGAAGAAGCCAGAAATCTATTGCTTTCTAGTTCGGGATGTTCTGCTGCTCCAGGAGCCGCCATCTTGGGTGAGACCACGTGGGGGAAGAATCGGAGTGGCCACAGACGCCTGGCAGAACCGCTGAGATAAAGGTGTGGACATTCTTTTCTTTTGGTATCTGTTCATTGGTCCCTTATTGTGTGTGCACCTCCATTCTGGTGACTATAGGGGTGCTTGAGCTACCAGGCACCCCAGCCCCACCCTCGGAGGGTTCTACTATGCATGCGCACAGATTGCCTTGAAATTTAAAGAAACAGTTTCCAATTAAAACCAAATGGCCACAGCCAGCCCTGAACCGTTTCCAACTAGAAAAAAGGCCTGAATGGGGATTGTGGAGTGGGACAAGTGGATAAAAGAGGAAATAGGCCAAAAATTAAATCCTAAGTTACATCAAAACGACCAACAGTGGTATCTTGAAACTTCTCAGGAAGAAGAGTGAAAAG
>NW_006408523.1:18725427-18727396 GCF_000296735.1 Chrysochloris asiatica | reverse complement strand
ACCAATAGAAAATGAGGTAATTGTAATTATTGACTATGAAAAATACAGACTGGAGAAGGGTGTCATTTAGTGGTGACGGTGGTGGGGAATCATGAGAATACAACATTCAGGAATGATTAAATCAAAATCTAGATTCTAAAATAATTTCACACTCACTGCTTGCCATTTCAATACACCTTCGCAGTAGAGGATAAAAGTGAGCAGTTACCAAGTAAGGTAGGCCATAGTCTAGCTCACTTTTACTTTGGTCCCTGGGAATGGCATTCACTTTGCAATGTGAGATTTGCTGCTCTTTGGAAAACATTATCAGTCAAGTTAATGTCTAAGTCATCATCAAGTCTAGGCTATTGTTCCTCATTTGGGTTGGCACATTTTATTTGAACAGGAGAGACAACAGAATTAACATTTTTGAGATTCTCAACCAGTTGTATAATTAGAGGATGTAAAAAAGCCAGCAGTATGTTTTAATAAAACAGATTTTATCATTGTAACAACACCAACAAATGTAATGAAGACAGTAAAGAAATTGATACATTTGGGTTAATGTGTTGGAGGAGAATATTAAAAGCACCAGCGGCTGCCAAAAGAAAAAGCAGATCTGTGTTGGAAGAAGTATAGCCAGAATGCTCCTTGAAAGGCAGAATGGCCAAATTTCATCTCTCATACCTTGGACATATTTACAGGAGGGACCAGTCTCTGGAGTATGATATCATACTTGGTAAAGTGGAGGGTCAGAGAAAAAGAGGAAGACTCCAGATGAGATTGATCAGCAGTTGCAGCAGAAATGGGCTCAAAGATCGTGAGGCTGGCACTGCATCAGGCAGTGTTTCGTTCTACTGGGCATAAAGTTGTTGTAAGTCGGTACTGACTCGATGGCACCTAACCACCACCACACATGGTAAATAAGTAACATACATACCCCAAGTTTACCTTGTCAAGACTGCCTCCATATACTTCATCTGAGCTCACATAAATGAATTTCTCCACTCTGGCTTCATAAGCAGCACTCACCAAAACATGAGTGCCGTAAACATTAACATATGTAAACTCAAAGGCTCGTACAAATGAGAGATCTAAAGAAAAAGAAGAAAAAACGTTAAAACCAGTTCACTCAAGGAAGAAAAGAACGAGACAGTATACTCAGGATTAGTAACTGCAGTATTACCCCAACTATAACCATTTCCAAAACAAAGTACAAGTGTATTGCATTTACTTTTTCTTTCATCTTAAAATGCATAGGTTTCCATGGCTGTAAACTTTTATCGAACCAAACCGCCATGTCTTAGTCCCAAAGGAGCTGCGGTGGGTTCAAAAAGCCAACTTTTCAGTTAGCAGATGCGTGCTAAACCATTGCACTGCCTGGGCTGCTTAGGACTTTGGGAACAATTAGCACTAAATCTGAAGAAGACACTCGTCTTTCCATTTCTAAATATAAAATGCCTTCAAATTTTAACACACAATGAAACTTCTGGTTCCTTCTAGCAGAGAGCTGGGCTTTTTCAATATTGCTGAGAGTAATAAAAATGATGGATAAGTTACTTGAAAATCAAATCACCTTAAAAGAATCGTTAATAAACATATAAAATATAAACTCATTCCGAAAACAGTTTTGAAAATACATGTCAAAAACAACCTCATTAGCAATAAGAAAATGCAAATTAAAACCACAATGAGATGCTCATTCCTGACAAAAATGAAGACATCTGACAACTCTAGGCTTTAGTGAGATCTGGAGCAATAGGACATTTTATCCACTTCCCCAAAGAAGTAGAAACTGGTACAATTACTTCGGAAAACAATTTAACATTATCATAACGGTGAAGATCTTGTGGTCCTATTAAATGTGCATGTCAGAGAGAAATGTGTGTTTATGTATACTAAGATACATATATATATGTATCTTGACAGTAATGTATCGTTGTTGTTGTTGTTGTTATGTGCCGTGGAGTCAGTTCCGACTCATAGTGAC
>NW_006408523.1:18690356-18725057 GCF_000296735.1 Chrysochloris asiatica | reverse complement strand
ACTACTACTACTACTACTACTACTACTACTATTACTATTACTACTACTACTACTACTATTACTACTACTACTACTATTACTACTACTACTACTATTACTACTACTACTACTATTACTACTACTACTACTATTACTATTACTACTACTACTATTACTACTACTACTATTACTACTACTACTACTATTACTATTACTACTACTATTACTACTACTACTATTACTATTACTACTACTACTACTATTTCGATTAGTACTACTACTACTACTACTACTACTACTACTACTATTACTACTACTACTATTACTACTACTACTACTATTACTATTACTACTACTACTACTATTTCGATTAGTACTACTACTACTATTACTACTACTACTATTACTATTACTACTACTACTATTACTATTACTATTACTACTACTACGATTACTACTACTACTACTATTACTACTAGTACTACAGAAGAGCGCTCTTTTGCTTTGCCAATGGCTGTAGGGTATTCACGTTACTATTATTTATTTATCTGTACTCATAAGTTCTTCTGAATATGTATTTCACTATATAAAACAGGAGACAAATCATTAAAAATATCTCAGATATATACCATATAACGTTCATCTCTATACTCATGACCTGTTTAAAAAGAAACAAAATACATACAGAGTTGAAAGCTATGCCTCCCTTTAGAAGTCATCACACTTCCTGAGTTTGGTTAAACCCCAAGTTTTAAAAGTTATCTATAAAGCATCGTATATTGAGAACACAGTGATCACAGGCTGATTTTTCCAGCATAACGTGGTTTATTGTCTTTCAGAGATATGTATTGAACACTTACTTGTTCAGCCCTGATGCTGGGCTTTGGTTTAAGTTAGCCACTTGGGGGAAAATGTGACAACCATAACTGTAACAAAAATCAATGCTTACCTACATGTGTTTGTGCAGCAAAATGTAGTACGATATCTATTTTCTGTGTTTCAAAAAGCAGTTTCACAAAGTGAGAATCACATATGTCACCCTACAAAAAAACACAAACATGAAAAACCCTAAGCAACAGCGACCACTCCATTCATTGTAACCATTTTCACTATATGAGTAAAACATGATATGGAAAAATTCATTCTGACCATTTTCTGGACCTGGTTATTTTGACAATTCAACCACTGGTCAAGTATAATAATGATCTATTTACCCAGCATCTTAGGATACAAAACACTCATTCCAAAACAGTTTTGAAAATACGTGTCAAAAACACCCTATTTTACCAACTGCTACAAAACACTATGTTAGTTTCTTAAATGACATTCTTGCAAACCTAAAGCCACTTTGTGCCGTCCAGTGGGAAACCCTGTACAGGGTTTTCAAGGAGCAGCTGTTGGGTTTGAACTGCTGACCTTGTGATTCACAGTCCAGTGCTTACCCTTACAGTGCCACACCAGAAGTCCAAGGCCACTACACTAATAGGAAAAATTTTAAAACATTCTTAAAAACTGGGAGATAACCTTATTGAAGGGTATTTCAAGTTAAGTATAAGAAATAGAATGTTACTTTGAAAAACTAGGTAAAATTATGAGTACTTTTGATGTTATATGTATATAAAAATTCATACTCTCAACAAGTCTTTGATAACTGAAGTAAACTTTGTTATAAAACAGACTTGAGAAACAGTTGCTGAGTATGTTCTTTAAACTATGATTTAGAAGGAAGTTAATTAAGTCATTTTAAAAAATAAAGTCACAAGAAAGTATTTCATTTGACAGTAACAACTGCCTTTGCAAATGAACAAACTGGCATTCTTGTTAGACATGTTAGATTCTTCTAAGAGGGTTTTGCATGTATCAGCCTTCCGGAGACAATCACCTTTCACGTAGAAGGTTAAGGTGTGAGTTTCTTGGTGGGCTTTGACTATTGGCTGGCCCTACTGAGTAACATTCCATTTTATACCAATCCCTTCAAATCCAAGAAAGATCTTATTACAGAGGCTTTATTGTTTTTGTTAAGTGCTGTCGAGTCAATTCTGACTCAGTGACCCTGTACAGATAAGGTTTCTGAGGCAAATCTTTGTGAGAGCAGAAAGCCTCATCTTTCTCCTGAGGAGAGGCTGATGGGCTTGAACTGCTGAGCTTGTGGTTCACAGTCCAGTTTTTATCCTACAGAGTCACTGGGATCCCCATAAAAGAGGCTAGTGAGGACCGAAATATCAAAAACCTTATAAATTCAATCTGTTACATATCTATCAAGAAACCAAAAGTCACATGTAGCTTTTTAATGTGTCAATCTGAAAGTATTATTCTGTAGAGCACATGGAACTTCTAGAAATAAACAACCTGAGTTTTCAAAAGGTCTTTGGTGAGTATCCTTTCCAATTCCATAGTATACAAGCTTGTCAGATACTATAATCTCTGCATGATTAAAGAGGAACAGAACAATGGTTATAAGAAAATCTCCATACCTGTATAAATTTGTAATTTTGTTTCATAGAAATGGTTTCAAGATTCTTCAAACTTGCACAGTAATCCAGCTAAGAATGAGGAAGTACAGGGAAAAACAACACCAAAAATGGTTAAGTATTAGCTTTTCTAATAAGATGCCAACTTAAAGACTAAAGACACTTTGATGGTAATACAAGAACATGTCCTCTTAAAGTGTGTTTACTCTTTGTCTTTTTAAGTTTCTAACATCTCAAAAGTAAAAACAAAATAAAGGCAATGTTATCTTTTTAAAATAAAATTTAAAAAGCTTTTTAAAGTAACTTTTTATAAATCACTACTTTTAACATGTTCTGTTTGGATTTACCTCTAACCACAGGTCACTAAAATAGACTTAGTGAATGAAAACCATTATACTTGTGTTAGGTAAATCATAACTCATACCTGATCCTGAGTTAACTCTTGGTAAATCAGTGTAGAGATAGGAAAAAGGTAAAAAAAAAAAAATCAAAATCCTGTCTATCATAAGGGAGGCAAAAAAAAGACGTAATGACCATTCCTTGCCTGTGTATTTCTTACTACTACATTTTATGAAATTAAGGTAACAATTTGCATTTTATGTTGAAACTCAAAGTCTTCTTAGTGATTAGCAATCATAATTTTCAGATTCTCCAGGGAGACTCCAATTACAACTGCAAAAATTTCAAAACTAAATTTAATTGCACTTTAATTTTTTAAATGTTATAATTTTTACAGGAGGTGGCAGTTATAAAATCAAATGCTCAAGATGGTGTATACCAACTCCAAAAAAAGATCCCCCCCAAAAAAACCCAAAAGCCAAACACCTACTCTCAAGGCAACTGTGACATAACAGAGACCCTACTGGATAACATAGAGCTAGCTGCCCCAAGGGGTTCTGAGGTTATAAATCTTTACAGAAGCAAGCCACCTGTCTTCCACCTGTGGAGCAGTTGGTAGGTTAGCAACTGAGCACTTTAACCAGTGCACACCAGGGCTCCTAGTAACCACAAGATTCACTCAAAATTGAATTTAGAAATTCAATACTTTGTTTTGGCAAAAATACTGCACTCCAAATCTTTACTTTATGGACCATCATAATAAACTTCAGAAGACCTTATGAAAGGTAAAATCAGCATGAATACTTAACGGTATAGGCTCCTAAATTGCTCAAATGACTAAATAAACAACTACAATATTAATATGATAGGCATCTAGTTTTTGTGTATTTTTTTTTAATGCAGTGTTCAGGGCATGATGCTCATTTTAGAAAACTTACCTTGTCTAGATTTATAATCATGTAGTTTGGATAATCTTCTACTAAAGAGACAATCACATGTGATGCACTACAAGAAGAAAACAATTATTGTTGGTGGAAAAGTTTAACCTCCTTAAGTTCTTATATTTTTCTTTTATCAAATATTAGGAAACCATTCAAAGATATCTTTATACTTTTCCAAAAGAACCAAAGCAACAGTGAGTACATATCTCTATACAAAAGCTTATATTCCCTTTAGACTATGGAGAAAAGAGAACTTATTTGCCATAGTAGGTATAAGGAAAAAAAATGAGTTTAAACAAATGATACTGTCTCTATTTGCTCTGACTGATGAGAGTGAAAAAGGATGATAAATACAGTGGTCCCCCAACTGCAATGAAACAATAAAGTACCTTTTCAGAGGCTAGATGTATAACTCTGTAAAAATGAAGTCAGCATGAGCATAGTTGTTTATGTTCACAGTAGTTCTACTGCAATGGCTATTTCTTGGTATGAGACTTTGATGGTGGGAACCAGAATCCTGGCGGGAGGAGGGCGTTAGGTCCCAGACTGAATCAATGTTCCCAGATTATTAATGGCTGGAGCCATCCTGAGTTGTATATTCATGGTGGAGCTCAGAGTACCCTAAAGTGAAACCAGAGCCATATCTCAAGGAGATGAGCCACCAGATGTCATCAGATGTACTTCAATACATGCTTCCCGGAACAAAGCCAGGCCTTGACCAAACTACAAACTCAAGAGTTTATACTCAGCAGCCCTTTGACAGTATTTGCTAAAGCCCAGGCTTCCTTGACCAGCAATCTCCTACACTTACCACCCTTTGCTGCCAGCAGTGCTTGTCTATTACCTCCTCCAAGTGACTGTCAGATAAGAAGAGACTACTATGTTAATGGCAAGATTTTCGCTCTTCTTTCACTAGATAGTGAATTCCTGGATGGTAGTGAGTTTCCCAATTATTGCTCATTTTTTCAATCATTCCACAACTAGAGACTTTTATAAAGTGGGCCAGGCATTCTTTCAGGTGCTGAGTGAACAATACCCTCTGCCCTCATTTAGTTTACATTCTAGAATGCAGGCGCAGGCAATAAACAAGTTAACACAGAAACAGCAATGTAATTTCAGGTACTGATTGCTGCTGTTAAGTGTCATCGAATAGGTTCTGATTCATATCGACCCTGATTTGGGTTTCTGAAGAGTGGCTGGTGGGTTTGAACCGCTGACGAAGTTAGCAGTCATTAGCAGTCCGGTGCTTATCCTACAATGCCACACCAAGACTCCTTGATAGGAGGCTGTTGTTCCGCAGCAAGTCATTCTGACTCAGTGACCTTGTATAGGATTTCGGAGGAGCAGCTGGTGGGTTTTAAGCTGCCAATCTTCTGGTTAGTAGTCCAGTGCGTATCCTACTGTGCCACACCAGGGCTTCATGTATAGGATGTTGTGGTTACGTGTTATCAAGTCGGTTCGGACTCACAGCGACCCTATACAGGGTTTCGAGAAGCGGCTGGTAAATTTCGGCCTCTCAGAATTAAGCGGTGTAGAGCATAAGCAAACAGGTAAGCAAGTGCAAAGGCTTACCTACTGTGTTTGAAGAACTGCAAGAAGGTAAGTGTGGCAGGGACAGAAAAGCAAGGGGTACAACGGTAGCAGATGAGGTTGGAAAAATGCAGGCACTAGGGCATCGTTTTCTAAGCGTGATAAGGTGTTGGGATTGTAGTCTAAGAATGGTAAGAATCGTCGCGGTAAAACTCTACACACGAAATACATTGATTTCGGTATGAAGAATAGACTCGAAGAAAACAAGAGTCGAGAATGATAAAGGAGGATATCGTGGTAGGCTAGGAAAAAGACGGTACCATGAACTAGGGTAGGCTGTGGCGGGTGGCGAGGTACTTGGGAAGTAAAGCGTACTTGCTGATGGAATGTGGGTGTGAGCGGAAAAGAGGCATCAAACGTCCAGTACACGTCCAGGTACCATAATATTTTCTAAATTGCTGAATAATTGAACGCCTTATAACCACTGGGGGGAAAGTGGGCGGCATTCCGCCTTATGCACTGCGCATTTCACCGCTATGTGCACAGGCTTTGTGACTGCGGACTGTAAAATGTGCCAACTTAAGACAAGTGACAGCTGGTAAGAATCCCAGGCCAGGTAGGGCGAATGGCACCACATTCGTTTTATTTGGGAGAGAGACTTGTTAAAGATGTCGCAGCTCCTAAGGAACCGCGTCTTCGCAGGCCGGGGACCGGGAGAAGGTATCCAGGATGATCGCACATTAGGGCTCTCCCCCATTATTAGGCACCCAAAACTACTCCCAAAGCTTGCCAAGCAGAGTCACAGGAAAAGACTGAGGTTTCTGCTCGGCCAGAGGCGCAGTTACCTACATGAAACCAGCACCCCCGGTCACCAGGAGTCGCTTCGCAAAGTTACTGGGAGGACCCAACAGTTCCGCCTCAAGCTCCGCCGACATTTCCCAGCTCGGAAGTGACTGGCACCGTAAAGCGCAGAGGATGAAAACCATAGGGAAATTCCACCGCGACATTTTACGACGCTTCTTACAGTCTCTCCCTTTCCGCCCCCTTCCCCCCTTTCCACTCCCTTCCTCCACCTACGACACGTTAACCAGGCAGCGGGCCACGCTAGCGGACTGGGCGGGGCCTGTTGTGCACCCTCTGGCGGCCTATGCGCAAGCGCAGACGTCTCTCGGGGGATGCTGGCTGGAGTGTTTTGGGAAGATACTTAGAAAAGTTTTTGGAACCGGCATCATCAGGTGGATTAGGTTTGATTTAGCCTTAGGTGATTGGAGTTAATGAGCACATTCTTTTCATTTTGATACTACAGCATCTTTAGAGATTACGCACCAATTGAGTAGCGCTCAGTTTTCTTGGCAAGTGTGCAAGCTGGATTTGAACCTTTCACTGTTAATGTTGTTATTATTACAAACAACGCAGGGAACTTGCAGTCATTGTAAAGGCATTCCCTAGATCTATCTTTAGATCGTAACATTTACCCCACAACACCACCAGGATTTCTTTAATTGGTAATGTACATGAAATTTTCATTACATGAAATCGCTGGTTGCCCTGTAGGATAAGCACTGGATTATTAAGTAACCACAAAGTGAACGGTGCAAACCCACTAACTGCTCTGTAGGAGAAAAATGAAACTTTCTGCTCCTGTAAAGATTTACAAGCCCAGAAACCCTACATAGAGTCTGTAAGTTAAACTGCCTACACACCTCACAGCTAAGGTACTCAAATTCCGTGATGTATGTTGTAGATTGTTGCAGAAAAACAAAAATGCCCGTTGCTGCATTGTTTATAATATTGAAAAACTGGGTACAACCTAAATGACTATTAAAAACATACTTACCAAGTATAGGTTGTTGTTTGTCATTATTACGTACCATGAGTCAGTAACAACTTTTAGCGACGCTGTGTAAAATGGAACAAAACACTGCCAGGTCCTGGGCCAACCTCACAATTGTTGTCACTCTTGAGCCCATTGATGCAGCCATTTTGCCAATCCATCTCGCTGGGGGTCTTCCTCTTTGTCTCTGAACCTCCACCTTACCAAACATGATACTCTTTTCCAGTGACTGGTCCCTCCTGACAATATATCCAAAGTATGAGAGACAAAGTTTGCCATCCTGGCCTCCAAGAAACACTCTGGCTACATGTCTTACAACACAAATCTTTTGGTTCTTTTGGCAGCGCATGGCACTTTCGATATTCTCCTCCAACACCATAACTCAAAGGCATCAATTCTTCTACGGTCTTCCTTATTGACTGTCCAGCTTTCACATGCATATGATATGACTGCCATATATCTTTTAGAAAGTGTGTGCCACCATGGAGTGAGGATCGCAATATGTCGTGGTGGATTTTATATGACCAGACTGCCCCATCTTTTAGGATCTCCCCAAGTTGAACAAAGCCTGTACCCCTACACAACCACCACAGGGATAGGCCAACTGAAGCCGTTTTCTAGGATTTGAAATTGGACTAAAATTCTAGCACAGTTTTGTTAGTCTTGAACTCTGAGGACCTATAAATTCAGAAATTGTTGCTGGTCATGTTTTCGTTGAACTGAAAAACGAAAAAGCCTCTCTTAAGTGAGAGAAAAATCAAATTGATCATGAAGAGAAGAAAGAAAAGTGACAGAAAGAGGCCTCACCACATCCAAAGCTGAAATTGTAGCTTTTCGTCACTACTAATGGTATTCTTGTCCTTGGTTTACAACTACCACATGTATCTGTAAACACAGGTCTGAAAAGATCACCCTAGAATATTAACAAAAGGGACTCCTGATACGTTGCTGTTGTTATGTGCCGTGGAGTGGGTTCCTACTCATAGCGACCCTGTAGAGGGTTTCCGAGGCTGTAAATCTTTAGGGGTACTGTAGAATTAGCATTGAACTACCAACCACAAGGTCAGCAGTTTAAACTCACCATGCTGCTACTCAGAAACCTTATGCAAGGTCCCTCTTGAGTAGGAGTCGAGTAGACAGCACTTAACAACAATAAAATATAAACAAAGGTTATGTCTGGGTTAGTATGGACAGGAATAAGGAGGAAATGGGGACTTTCATTTTTACTTCATAGACTTTGGACCAAAAAATTTTTTAAACTATAAATTTTCTAATTAGAAAAGATCCAATGCATCTTCTAAAAGGATAACACTTCAAGTTTATTGCTAGTCAGCCAGAGATCCTGAAATTGCTGGTAAACCTTGGAAACCCTATACCAGGGGCTCTATGAGCCGGAACTGACTATGGCAATTAACAACAGGATAGGTGGTCTTCCCCACCTCTCCCCTGTCTTGTTCTAAATGGTGAGGTGTAGCTATTGCAAGTTTATTATTATATGTATATATAAAATCCTGTTGAATGAAAAAAAGAGTTAATATACATTAATTCATGAAGTAATTTTGAACATCTATCAACACAGACATAGTCTTTGATCAGCTGGAGCGTATACACACTTGGAAATAGTTTGGTAGGTGTTCTAATAGGAAAGTAAGGAATATGGGCCCCGGGGGCATCTAATACAGATTTGTGATTTGGGGAAGTGCCTTGGAAAAGAGGGGTAAAATAAGCTATTAAGGAAGATTACTGGTAGAACAAAGTATTGCAGCCAGGGGGAACTTCTCGTAGTATAGAGCCTGATGTGAGAACATGGAGTGTCCAGCTAACTGAAAGTAACTTGGTAAGGAAGGAAATGAGAAGTGAAGAGACCAACATTTGAGGGACTAGAGACTTGAGAGTCATATTCTGGAAGTCCAAGTTACACAGTAAAAGCAATCATGAGCCTTTGAGAGAGTTCCTGGCTACCATTGAGTTGGTCTCTGTCTCATGATGACTCCATGCACAGGAAGATGGTCCTAGGAAATCAGACCATTATCCTTACTGTTTTCATTGGCTGTTTTTCTTTAGACCATCAGAGTTTTCTTTCTAGTCCCTCTCAATCTGAAAATTCCACAGAAACCTGTTCAGCATCGTAGGAAAGGGAATGCAGTTAAATTGAGTTTCCCAAAACTTTCAGTGTATCTAAAGTGGGCAGAAGGAGTTCTCTGGCGGTGCTGTGAGTTAGGTATTGGGCTGCTAACCTCAAGGTCATCAGTTAAAATGAAGCAGCAGCTCTGCAGGCTTCTGCAGAGGCTGTCTGAGCCTGTGAAGATTTGTAGTCGGAGGAACTCTAGGGAGCAAGTCGGAGGAACTGTCCTATAGGATCACTGTGAGTTGGGATCATCGGCTGGAAGGCAGTGGGGGAAGATAGGCAATGGATGGTAGCCAAATGGATCTATTAAGACTGGAGGCAGGTCTGTTGCAATAGGTTAGTAAGTGATGATGCTAAGGTGGTGTCCTGAATAAGATAGTGGCTGCTGCTTCCTACCTTAATGGCCCAGAAGAGGTGCTGATAAACTTATAATTGAATTGACTGGGTGTGTAGGTGTGATGAGAAGGCAACACTGTAATTCCCTGCAAGAAGGCAGGGAACCTAGAAGAGAAAAATTGGTTGGAGACACTCAGAGCTCGTGCTCTGAAGTTTGTAGAGGTATGATTAACTACTTCTAAGAAGTTAATGTAGAAGTGTCCATTAGGCTATATAGGTATGAGGGAAGGCTGACTAACCAACATTCTATGATGGTTACTAGGGTGGGAGTGTGTGTGTGATTGAGGGGTGGTGAGGAAATTAGTCATGGGCTAGAGGGTAGACACATTAACATGGGTGACAGAGCAGGCAATATACTAGACGGAGGTTGGCAGAGGGACAGATGAAGGTAGCAGGAGACACAGGGAGGAGTGCAAGACTTAAAGGAACTAGAATAGCCCTGGTAACTTACTGGCTTACGAGTTCGGCTAACAGAAAGGTCAGTAGTGTGAATCCACCAACTGTTTCCCTGGAGAGAAATATGAAACTTTGTGCTCCTGAAAACTCTATTCAGCGTCACTATGAGTCAGAACCGACTCAATGGCACACCACCACCACCGCCGCTAAGTGACGGTACCTGGAGGGGATTGCAAACATTGTAATGAAGCAAAATATATAATTTGCTGAATGTTGAACTAATGATGTATTCTGTAAATCTTCACTCAATTCACAATAGAAAGTTCTTTTTAAATTTTATTTTAAAGAACGTGTTTCCTGGGACAGGAAAGCAGAACAAATGGAAAAGGAGAACCCAGGAAGGATGTAGGAAGAGTGCTGTTACCTTGAATGGATTCCAACTAATGTTAGGAAATAAAATGTGTATAAACCATTGAAGGCAAACTAATTTGCTCTTAAACTTGTATTCAAACTTAAATAAAATGTTAAAAAACAAAAAACAAAAAAAGAACATCTTTCCTGATTTCTCTACTAAAACCAGACTAGTCTTCATGTTTTAGTTCGTCCCAGAATTCCAGACACTCCCTGCAAGGACCACCCGTGACAGCGCTTCTGCGCAGGCATAGAGGCACCCCACGCCAAAATAAAGAAACGGAGGAACCTGATCATTTTTCCATATCCCTAAGCAGCAGCATCTTTAGGGTGCATAAAAAAAGGCGGGAACTAGTAAAAAAGCAGGAGAATGATTGGACGCGCAGATCTGTACGTCCCGCCCACTTCTATCCCTGATTAGTGAGTGTATTTGGCACATGGTAAAGGGGCCTGTTTCATTGGCTGACAGTCTCCCACGGTCGGGTTCCTCCAGGGATAGGCCCTGCCCCTATCCTGTCCCCTCCTATCCACCCCTCCCCCTTAGCTGTCGACGTGGGGCCGGCGGCCGGAGGCGGTTGGGGCAGGGGTGTTGGTGAGGAGTGGGAGGCGGGGATGGGGGGGCTGCGGCTGCTGGCCGTGGCCCTCACGTGCTGCTGGTGGCCGCAGGGCAGCCAGGGTAAGACCCTGCGGGGCCATTTCAGCTCCACTGCGGCCCGAGACGCTCAGGGGCAGAGCATCGGTCACTTCGAGTTCCACGGTAGGTCCGGGGCCCGGGAGAGGACTGCAGGCGCGTGAGCCCATCCTGCCGGCCGGGCCGCTCCGATGGGGAGAAAGGCCGGGACCCCGCGGCGCCCAGGCCCCTCCCCGCCACTTTGGGAGGCCTCACCTGGATGTCCGCGCCGCCGCTCCCGGAGCCGCAGGGGTGTCGCTGCCACTTGTCCCCACCACTGACCCTGGTATTCTGCACCTGAAAGGCCATTTCGGTTCCCAACCCGCCCCGTACATTCGGCTTCGTCTTTCCAGATTCTTGGATCAGAGAACCTAGGCCCCGTGGTCACCTGTCAATCTGAGCCCAGAAACTGACGCTTCGTGGTGAGGTCTTTTTGTCCCCCCAGACCCACTTCATAAAACCTTATGAAGAGGTTTTGGGAACCAACGAAAACATCGGGTCACACTGTTGATGTAACAGTTTGGCTACTCCGCTATTGATGGAGAAGATCTACTATGAATCATGAGGCCAAAAATTAAGTTCACAAAAGACGTAATTAGCGTCCTTGAGGCGTTATAATTTGTATCATCTCCGTCTCTCCTGAAATCAGAGCCACATTTGATCCTCCTCCAAGATCAATGATTATTTCTCCAATGAATGAAATTGCAATTCATTCTAATTTTGCTTTATGTATTACTGCATTCTCAAAATTTAAGTGGTTTTCTTACATCTTCTTTGTTGTTATGTGCCGTGGTGTTGGTTTTCAACTCATAATGACCCTGTTACGGTTTCCAAAGAGCATTTGGTGGGTTTGAACCCTCGACCAGGTAGGTGGTCAGCAGTCCAGTGCTTATCCTACAGCGCCATACCAAAAGTCTCTTCATCCTCCTGGTACCTCTTAATTTGACTAGTAAAGAGCGCTGGTGACATTGGTTGCTAGCTGTAATGTTGGCAGTTCAAACCCACCAGTGGCTCCACTGTAGAAATGAAGCTGACTGCTTAGAAATGACTTGATGGCAATAGGTTTTGGTATTTCTAGGACTTGGGCCTTGATGAGATTAGGATCCTCTTCATACATAATTCACGTCATACAGCCTTGAGAATTAAAAGCTGTAACTATGAAGCTCTTCAGAATAGTAGCTTAGGGAAGCTATTTAAGAGAAGTGATAGAAACTTGATTTCATGTTGAAAAGGAATTTAAAAGTTTAGGGGCAATTTCAGAACTGGTGGTACAAAAGAAGTACCTGATTTTATTTTATTTTTTTGCTTTGAAGTTTTAAAGATAACTGAGAAAAGTAGGTGAAATCCAGTTTTCAAATTTTAAAAAGAAATACAGCTTGAGGAGTGAAGATGAAACCATGAATTTTACACAATTTTACACATTTTTCACTTTCTGCAGTGGCTGTACAGTGAGTTGACTCTGACAGTAGTATCACTGTAAGAGATGGCACAGTGCTGGGAAACCTGGGACATTGGTAACTGATCAGATGTTACTGGTGACCAGCAGAGTGACTTACACAACCCCAGTGTTATGTGCTGATTACTTGGCAAAGGCTTATACTAAATCCAGGCTTCACAAGAAATACTGGGGAATAAGATATCCTGAGGATATTTTATGTGTGTGTTTTAGCTATCACCAGTGTTCTGCAGGTGGTGGTGTTAAGTGCCTTGCAGTCTGTTTCCACTCATAGAGACCCTATGTGGGATTTCTGAGGAGCTGCTGGTAGGTGTGAACCATCTATCTTGCAGTGCAAATTGACCTTGTGGTCCATTGCTTATCCTGCAATGCCACACCATGTTGTTTTTGTTTGGGGGACAAAAGACTGAAGGGTCAAGATCAGAGTTGTAGGGTGGGTGGGGTAAGGCTTCTCAGTGTAATTCTCATAGAACAGCTCTTGATGCCCTTAGAATCAGCAGATGCATCGTGATAGAAAATATTGCGCAACACAAATTCCCTGGCCTTTTTCTCACCAATGCAGCTTTTACTTTTCTTAAAACTTCTTCTGGATAAACCCTCATGATCATCCTTTGAGAAAATCTATCAAGATTACCCCTTGGAATTATAAAAATACAATCTCCGTAATCTGAGCTGATTTCTGCCTTGAATTTAACTGGCCCCTCAGATCCTCTTGGATTCAATTGAAACCCCGTTGTTTCAATTGGGCCTTTTCTTGAAGACACTGCAATAATGAATAATTATCAAGACTAAGAAAAGTGTGTTACTGAGAGAACTTATCTGCAGCCATCCACCGATCACAGAGACAGTTTAAATACATTTTGTTTGGAATAAATCCTTGTATGTTGTTAGGTGTTGTCGAGTTGCTTCTCACTCATAGTGACCTTATTCACAGCAGAATGAAACACTGCCCGGTTCTGCACCCACCTGACATTCGTTGTTAAGCTTGAGTCCATTGTATGGACTTGCATAAACTGGAAACCCTAGTAGCAGTATTTTTTTTTACTTACTAGTAAGTAAACATTATAAACATTATAAAGTTTTTTTAATGTTTTATTGTGAATTATGTGATAGCTTACATGGTAGAACATTAGCTTTACATTCATCCTATTGTATATCGTTTCATTGCCATGGTTACAATCCACTCCATTGCATGCATCAAAGGGTATACCCTGCAAGCCGGTCATCATCACACAGCCCCTCTCCCTCTCTGGGTCTATAGTTCCCTGCTGTGCCATCTCTCCACGTCATTGTCTCTGCCTCCATCTCTGGCATCACTGCTTCTCTGGGTAGGGTCCCGCACTCCACTCTTCTCCCTTAATGGTTCCAGGGACCTCTGCTCCTGGACTGCAAAGTCAACCACTCCTCTCCTTTTGCTACAAAACATCCACCAACCCTCACAGTCATTCCTGATAACAAGTATTCACCATTGTACCACATGGGACCTAGCCCCATCTCCTTTCATCAGCCCCGCCCAGACAGATTGGTTACTACTCAGTGGAGAGTCACACTGTATAAAGTTTTGAAAGTTCTTTTGTAAGAGTAACAGATACTAAATTTAGTATCAAGTGTAAATGTCCTCCCCCAAACTCATCTATCTAAACTTGTTATTAGCTAAATTTATTTTTTATATTAAGCATACAGTTGAATACTGACAGCCGTGTTATATTAAAACACAAAAACTTGGACAGGAAATTTCTATAGTTTCTGAACCAATGTTAAGGACATGTGGAGTAATTGTAAAATAAGGCAAAAGCGTTATTATAGCGAATGTCTAGATTCCACAGGTGCCGCTATTTATTCAGTGAATTATAAGGAAATACCATGTGGCGCTGTGGGCTAATGCGTCAGACTGCAAAGTCATTTGAACTGCAAGGTCGATGGTTCAAGCTTACCAGCTGCTCCTTGGAAACCCTATACAGGGTCGCTCTGGGTCAGAATCATCTCGATGGCACTTGACAACAGCCACCCATTAATTTTTAGAAATCTGAATAATCTCTTGACTTGCATGTTGACTTGTAACTTTCATTCTAATGTGATTTATTTAGTTAAGTGGACTTTAAGAAAAATTGTGCTTTTTAAACTCCCACTGTGGTACATGTTGTTGTTAGGGGCTGTTGAGTTGGATCGAAGTTATAGCCACTCCGTTCACAACAGAAGAAACCACTGCCAAGGTCTGCACTGTCCTTCCAGTCATTGCAATGATTGAACTCTGTTGCGGTCACTGTGTCAGTCCATCTCATTGAGGGTCTCCCTCTTTGTCATTGACCCTCTGTTCTACCACACATGAGTAGTTCCTCCTGATAATGTGTCCACAGTACTTATTTTTGACAGAGATGTTAACAGAATGCCTACCGTCTCAGTTCTATAAGAGACAAACTCATCTGTGATTTTTGTTTTATTGTTAAGGTGACCATGCTCTTCTGTGCGTCAGAATCAACAATATAGCAGCAGCTATTGGAAAAGGAGCTAAACTGTACCTGTTCCCAGCTCAGGAGTGGCACAAGCTGCAGGAAAGCAGTCATGGTTATAGTTGTCATGAAAAATTAGCCAAAGCTCAGTTGGCAAGTGAGTAAATTCCTTTTTCTTTGATTAGATGCGTTTTTTTACTGCTGAACATTGAAATATATGGTATTTCTTTACTGTATTTATTTTCTGTGTTGTGATGTCAGAGCACAGGTCTCATTGTAATGACACTTTGTGTAGTTGGTTTTAGAAGACAGAATTCCTTTTTCCCCCTTATAGTTCAAAATTCTTGAAAAAACAAGTCAGATAATTTATAAGAGGGTATTTTTCTTCATTCAGCCTCTTAATTCAGACACATAATTCATGCAAATGTGGCTGGTATGTTTTGGCCCACTGTTAACACGGAGTAAATGATAACATCTGTGGAGTTCTTATTATCTTTCAAACACTGAACTAAGCATCAAACATTATTATCTCAGTTAATTGAGTAAATTAGCTCAAGTAATGCTGTTTTGCAATATGTTATTGGAACATGAGCCCTAGTCATTTGGTGCAAAATATGTCATTTTGGAATGTATCACCACTATATCATTTATAAATGTCCGGGTTTGCCTCTGGAGAGGCTTAGTCTTTATTATCTTTAGCTAGTTGCTGAATCTTGAACACATCTATTCTCATCAGCATTTTCCTGAGTATGGATCAGCCATTTAGAGCAAGCACAATTTTTTTCTCCCCCCATTCTTTTTATGAAGAACAGGTGTGGCTATTCCCATACTACCTCTTGGAAGTTCATTGGTTGTGGGAAAATTAGGAATTTGAAAGTCCTCTGAGAAAAAAATAGGAATAAATTCTTCTTTCCCTTGTTTCTCATATATCCCTTGTACTGTGCTCTTCATATGGATAAGTCTGTGGTCGTTTAGTCTGGTCAAGTAAAACATTCATTTCTGCACATCATCTTAACCTTAGCAGCTCTTTGGCTTGTTAGACAGCTAGCCAGCATATGTATAGCAGTAGAAGATCCTTGCCATCAACGTGGGGATGTCTAGACTAGGGATACAATGGTACTGACCAAGTCAGGATCATTAGACTCAGACATCAAAGAGACAGTTACTTACCTACCATTACCCTTTCCCACCCTGAACTTGAGGACTTAATGCAAATACTCATTATTAGCTAGCTTTTCGTTTCTATATCAGTTTGCTCACTTATAAAGTTTTGTTTCACATATAAAAATTTTGACCTACAGTTCCCACCCAGTTCTTGTAATGTCCAAACCTGAGCTCGCCATCCTTCTTATGCAAACCTGACGCTCTTCTAGTGTTCCTTGTTTCAGAAACTGGCACCACCATCCAGCCATTAAACAAGCTTGAAAACAAGGAGTCTCTTACCCTTCACTCCCTTCCAATCTGTCAGTAAGTCCTGAGCTTTTCTTCTAAACATCTCTTGAATTTATCATCTTCTCCATCGATGCCATCACCGTGTTAATCCAGGCTACCATAATATGTTGCCTAAACTATTACGATAGCTATGTCACGTGATTCACCTCTAACCAGAGTGATCTTTCTGAAAAACGGATCTGACTGTATCACTTTGACTTCCTTGTCAAACCCTGCAAATATTTTAGTGGATTCTCACTGCTCTTCTGATAAAAGACTGACCTCCTTAACCTGATTCTGAAAACCAGCATAGTCTAGCCTAGCCTACCCTTCAAGCCTGATCTTAGAGCATCGCACTTGTCACTTCATTTTATTTGGAATGCTCGTTTTCCTGCAGGCGTTTGCACAGCCTTTTCTTCTGACTGTTCTTCCATCACCTCTTCTGTTCCTCCTTGGCCTCCTCTAATGTAACACCTGAGTTTTGAAGCCTCTTATTCTCCCACACAGGGAGCCCTGGTAGCGTAGTGGGTTACATGCTGGACTGCTAACCACAAGGTCAGCAGTTCGAATCTACTCGTCACTCCATGGAAGAAAGATGAGGCTTTCTGCTCCCATAAAGATTTATAGACTCAGAAACCCTATGCAGGGTCACTATGAGTCAGAACCAACTCCATGGCACATGGCACACCACCGCCATTCTTCTGCACAACATTGATTGTACTTGCCACCACCACCACCACCACGTATATAGAGAGACTGTGGTGGTGTGTGCTGTTGGATTGGTTCCTACTCATAGTGATGCTGTATAGTGCTTCTGAACTTTCTGAGAGCTGCAAGCCTTATCTTTCTCCCTATGGAGTGACTGGTGGATTTGAAGTGCAGACCTTGTGTTTAGCAGCCCATCAAGTAGGCCACTACTCCAGGACTACAGAGAAATAAATACAGAGCCTGGTTTTTATCTGAACCACAGAGAAGTTGGGTTAGGTTTCTTAGAGTCCCAAATTAAGTGGTTCTACAGCCTTGGAAACCCTGCACAGGGTCGCTATGAGTCGAAACCAATTCCACGGCACATAACAACAACAACAATATGGATTCTAAAGGAGCTCTGGTAGCGTAGTGGTTACGAATCGGGCTGCTAATCTCATGGTCAGCAGTTCAAAACTACCAGCTGTTCTGCGGGAGAAAGATGAGGCTTTCTGCTCCCGTAAAGATTTACAGCCTCGGAAACCCTATTCAGGGTCTCTATGAGTCGGAACCGACTCCATGGCACCTCACCACCACCATCTGGGTTGGAACCTACTTGCCAGCACTGAACAACAGCAATTGTATCTCTAGGGTGGATTGTAAAAGTTAGTTGAAAAATTCCATGATCATTTGATTCCATGTTTTCACAAACTTTTTGAAGCTCCCTCATAGTTTATGTAGTGGTGGTTATGTTCCGACATGTGGTGATTCTGACTCCTAGAGATCCTGTACAGGGTTTCCAAGCCTGTAAATATTTACAGGAGAAGAAAGCCTCATCTTCCTCCTGAGGAACAGCTGGTCATTTCGAACTGCTGACCCTGAGGTTAGCAGCCTGATTCATAACCACTACGCTACCAGAGCTCCTTTCATAGTTCATACATAGGACTCATAACTTACAAAATTTGTTGGTCTTGTTTCTGTTTATATTTTCCCTTCCTGTTTTCTACCCTATAGAGTAGTGCACAGGTGTTCTTTGGAATTATAGAACACATGGTCTGGGAAAGGGAAATTTTAGAAGAACAAGCAGTAATAGGGGCCATAGATTAATTATATATATCACCAACAACAAAATCCAAGTCTTAAGACTATTTTCTTTTTCTAGCTTTCCTATAGTAGTTGTCATGTTTGTAGTATGTGTATAGATACATTGAAACAAAAAGCATATCCTTCAGTTCTTTACAGTGTAATAGTATTGTGTAGTGGTTGTGTGCTGTTGAGTCGATTCCAACTCATAGCGATCCTGTATAGGGTTTCAGAGGCTATAAATCTTTTTAGGAGCAAAAAACCTCACCTTTCTCCTGTGGAGCAGCAGGTGGATTTGAACTACTGATCTTGTGGTTAGTTGCTCATATGTACTCTCAAGTAATTCGTGGTAGGAAGTGCATTTTCCTGGCCATTAATGAGGCTTTTCAGAATTAACAGACTTTCACCTACTTGATAATGAACTCATTAACTCTATCTGTGGTTCAAGCTCACCAGCTGCTCTTGGAAACTCTATACAGGGTCTCTATGAGTCGGAACCGATTCGACTGCACTTAACAATAACAACAACAACCATTGTAAAACATTTCTGCTGTTATGATCTTTGAAAAGACTGGTAGATTTGAAAATCCTGTAATGGCCAATGTTACTTGACCTACCCTTTCAATTAATGTTTGAGAAGTTAATTTTCAGTCTTCCTTTGTCATCTTTCAGTGGTACTATAAAACCTCAGATTGTGAATATTCTGAAAAATACTTTGCAGGTTTTTAAAACAAACAAATAATATATTTTTAAAAACTGCAAATGATGAGTTTGTAAATTTCCATTTCAAAAAAATTTACCAAGGAAATTCAAAGTAATTTGCTGTTGTATTTAGAAAGAGCTAAATATACTTTCTGTATTGTTCTTTTATACTTTGTATATGTTTTATTTAGTACATTGCATGTTTGATAAGTCACTTAAAGGTTTTAGTATTTGTGTGTGTGTTTTGGTTAGCAGTATTCATTTTCTTTTATAATATGATTGAGCAATTACCATTCAACACCATTCTGTTCAGTTCAAAAGTTTTGTTAATATTTGAGGTACTGATTACTCCAACATAGAATATACATGCTATGCTGTAGTCTTTGTTTCAAAACAAGGATCACACAGTTTTGTCCAAAGGCTTGTTGCTCAAGCTTGCTAAAAAGGCAATAAGACAAAATCCAAACACCACCATCTCTTTTATTCAGCACATTTTTGTCTCTGTTTGATACAAAGCCCTAAAATTTAAAATGAAACATCAAAAAGTGTATTGGTAGAAATATAGGAATGACTTTTTTTTATATCATTGTATCTAAAGGGAAAAGTACAAATGATAAAAACACAGCAGAATTTTAAATAATGAGGTCCAGATTATATAATTTCAATAGCCACATTGTCGAAGTGGTATTTGAGTCTTTTTCTTTTTTCCTTTAGTCGTATGTTCACTTCTTTTTAAAGGTCTTTAAACACTGAACAGAAATTAGAGTCTTTGCTAAAATTTTAGGAAAAGAAGCTGTACAATAAGAAAACAGTATAAATGTCCTTTAAAATAGCCCAAACAACTGTCCATATTAACTGCTGCTGAATGGTACTGCCATTTGTCAAGTCCAGATCCTCAACTTTGAATCGTCTTTATCTTAATCATAAAGACAGCCTTCCCCCACTTTTAATTATTAGCATTTTCAATTATGTACAAAAGTTGAAAGTGTAGTGCAATAACATCTGTCTATTCTCTGCTTAGATTTAAGAATTGTTCATTTATTACATGTGTTTTGTATTTGTATGTATGTGATATTTATTATGACATTCCTAAATATTTCAGCATGCATGTCTTAATCACACTAACATCATTACATCCAAGAAAGTGACTAGGGAATCCCTTAGTGACTCAAACAGATAAGCACTTAGCTACTAGCTCCAAAAGGTTGGCAGTTCAAACCTTCCCAGAGGCTTCTCAGGAGACTGGCCTGTTGATCTGACTAGAAAGCTCACAACCTTGGCAACACTCTGGGTCAATTCTACTCTGATACCCGTGGGGTTACCACTTGATGGCAACTCACAACAAAACTTTGTTTAGAATAGCCTCTTTACATCAGACTTTTGTCGACCGTTTCATTTGCTCCTCACAAGAATCTGAGCTAGGTATGGTAGGTCTCTCCATTTTGCTATTCACGAAACACATTAACAGAGGTTAAGCAATTTATTGCTGAAACACAAGGTTAGTAAGAAGTAGGACCAAGGCACGCTCTGAGCCTACTGCTCTTCATAATCTATGGTGTTTGGGCTACTGCTGTCCTGCCGCCCTGTCTGTAATAGTCTTAGTGAGTGCCTTTGATGTCGGAATTATATGCTAGATTGGAAATGGAGTTTAAACGTCACTCATGTTTCTCAAAGGGAGTGCTATCAGCGTCTTAGGTGGAACATTTCTTTGTTGTGTAAGACTTTAATTGTGCTGCATGAAGTTTACCACAGCCCCCTCAAAATATTTTCCCAGCTCTGGTGCTGAGATAACTCCCCACACATTTCTAAATGCCCTGTAGAGTAGCAGAATTAACCTGGATTGAGAACTACTTATTAACATAATAATCTGTTTTGAAGAAAAGGAGAATGGAAATTTATTTATTAATAAATAATAATGCTAAGTGCTTCAATTTAGACCTTGCACCAGCTCTTTGCTGTAGGGATTGTCTTCATTTACAGATGGAGAAACAGAGCGTCAGTGTACATGTTACTTGTCAAAAGTCGTGTAGCAGGTAAGTATTGGAGCCAGGATTCAACACCCATCCAGAGGTGTCTGACCCACTGTAGCACACTATCTCCTATGGACCTGACTCAATGCAGTCATCGTTACATGTCTGTAATTTCTATATTTTTACTCTCAGAACCTTTCTTAAGACTAATTGAAAAGAGATATTTGGAAGATCTATTGAAAGTATTTGTTAGCCATAGATTTTGGGTATGTTGTTATGATTTCTTAGTGACCCATTTTAAGTTTAACTCAAATAAGGAATTTCCAAAAATGTTACTAAACCCATGTGGAAACTTGGAAGATATTTAAAATTTTAAACTAAAAATGTAATGAAATCGTGTTTCTCGTTTTGTGTTTCATACCACCTCTCTAGTGAGCCTTTTGGATAAAATGTATCATTCTTATCTGCTTTATGATTTGCCAGGCTTATCCCAGTGCTCTTCTGGGATTTCAAAGGCAGTAAAACCGAAATAAAAGGACTCTAATCTCAAATTGATTAGATGGCTAAAACAATGAATACATTTGAGAGTTTTGCTTTGAAAGCGCTATTTTCTTTCTCTTTAAAGTGACTGTGAATCAGACTGAACATAATCTGACAGTGTCTCAGGTTCCGTATCCACAAACATGGCACGTGTTTTACGCAGACAAGCATACATGCAGCGATGATTCTGAGAAACCTCAGGTGGAAGATATCCAATTCGAAATGATGTTGTTAAATCCAGATGCTGAAGGGAATCCATTTGACCATTTTAGTGCTGGAGAATCTGGTAAGAATAAATTTTTGTTTGTTTAAAAATATATATGTTCTAAAAACTGGAAAAGATTTATTAATAAATAGCTTCATGCTGCCATTTTAAAATTTAAAAATTAAAAACATTCTTTGTTCCAACAGTAAGCAAATGGTTAAATGACACTTCTTGTAACATTTTAACAGCTGTAGTCTTTTATAGCACTTGAATAGCTATAATGTTAAGAGAAAAGCAGAACACAAATTTTATACTACACAATTTTCATGTGTATTAAAACATGCAGAAAAGAAACCAGAGAAGTACAACAAAATATTCACTGGTTGTTTTCATATTTGGTTGGTAGAATTATAGGTGATTATTAATTTCCTGTATTCCTTCTACATCTGTTTATTATCTTTCTGATAAATACTTAAAAGAAAGTAAAACTGAGCAATCTAAATTGGTAATTCAATGATTAAGTGAGATTGCAAACTTAGTTATTTTGTATGACTGTCCTTTCACTGGATTGTTTGAGTAGAATATCTTTGAGTTTATAACCATTTTAGGAAGGATTAAAGTCTAATGCTTTCAGGAATCAAATTTATGGTCATAAAATAGTTCATAAAAATTTAGGTTGACTATGGACTGTGTACTGCCCTGCTGAAATGAGATTCCAGCCCAAACAGTAGTGAACCCCTTCTTGTGATTTTGACAGACGTGCTATAAAGTCTCATCGCAGATTTGCAAATTAACATGTCAGAATGAGAACTGAGATCATAGGCCACCTGTCAAAGAAAGGGGTAGGGCGTACGCCTTCATGAGTTCATGACCCATTTGGAAGAGTCAATCTGCTTGGAGAAGATTTCATTTCCATAGTATCTCGTTGGCCATAAAGAAGAATGAGTGCAGGAGGGTGGGAGTATTTAGTTCAAAGTATAGATTGTGATAACTAGAAAAGTTACTTAGGAAGCGTGTGTTGCAAGAAATATATGAAAGATTAAATTTTCTTACATGTATTGTGCTAAGCATTTTAACACTTAATTTTAAAAATTCTTTCTTTGAAAGAAATGACCTATTTGTAAGTATGTCTAGTTTTTTTTTTTTTCTTTATTTCTTTAAAGTTTTCATTGTGAATTGAGTTATAGTTTACATGGGAGAACATTGGTTTTACACTCACCGTTTCTTGCAATGATTACAATCTGTCTAGTTTTTTAATACAAATGATGAACTTAAAAGTCTAAAGTTTACTTACTGATACTTTGAATCAGTGTGAATCATTATTGAAAGTTAACTCAATCCTACCATTCTTGTTTTCTTGTTGAAAGATGTTGACATGTTTATTTTCCATATTTTGGAAAGGCATTAGTGAAATTCAGATCCATAGCATTGGATGGATGGTTAAACAAAACTGCTTTTAAGGTCCCTTTTAACTATAAGATTTCATGAGTTTTCATAACATTTATTTTTAGAACTGGTAAGGGTTCAATAGGAAGTAATGGTCTACTACATTCGCTGGTGTATGTATACCCTGCATTCTCTAGTCCTGGTGGTGGTGTGCTGTGGAGTTGGTTCCATCTCCTAGTGACCCTGTATAAGGTTTGGGAGGCTGTAAATCTTTATAGGAGCAGAAAGCCTCATCTTTCTCCTGCAGAGCTGCTGGGCGATTTGAAGCCGATTCTTTAGGCTCCACAGTAGCCAGGCTGATCCAATGCTTGGCTCAGATTTCTTCTGACCTACCGCTTCCTGTGATTGACTGTGATTTGGTGCACACATTATGTCTAAAAAGCTGGTTTTCTTATACTAAATGAAGAATGTTACATTGATCATGCCATCAGAAATACTAAACAAGGGGCCAGAACCTCACTATAGTATGTTTACTCCCCACTACATATAAATACTAATATTAAAAAAATAATAATCCAAACTGAGTCAGCAGGGATTGATTAATAAAAAGTCCCCAAAGTATTCAAAATATCTGACCTTGTTAATATCTGTCACTTAATAAGAGAACATTATTTTATTGATTCAAATGCCTAAAAACTTTCATGAGTAATGCAACATGGAGTCTAAATTGGTGGTTCTCAACCCATCATTGTGCGTACATCTGGAGAATGTCTAAAAATAAACAGATGCTCACCCCCAGACTCTGGTTGGGTTTGGACTAGAAGCCAGGCATTGGTAGGGTAGTCAAAAGTCATTCTTTGAAGGTGATTCTAATGTTTGGAACTACCTTTTATAAAGTCTATTTCACATTGTTTCAGCAATTTGTTGGCTTTAAAATAAAGCTTTAAGAGGAATTCTGTCTATTATATAACTTCAGGTATGAAATGTATTTCTAAGGAGCAGATGCCAACTAGTTCTTTTTAGGAACTTTTGCCTAATTATCAATTCTGAATAGAGGAAATTGGTTTGTTGTTGTTAAGTGCTGTTGAGTTAGTTCCTACTCACAGTGATCCTGTGTATAACAGAATGAATTACTGCTCCGTCCTTACAATCCTTGCCATGTTTGAGCCCAGGTGTTGCATTCACTGTGTCACTCTATCATTGAGGGTCTGCCTCTTTTCATGGACCCTCTACTTTACTAAGCATCATGTTCTTTTCCAGGGACTGGTCCCTCCTGATAACATATCCAAAGAACATGTGACAAAGCCTTTTCATCCTGACTTCTAAATAGCATTCTGGCTGTACTTATTCCAGGACAGATTTGTTCATTCTTGTAGTCCTGTTATATTCAATATTCTTTGCCAACAGTATAATCAAATGCATCAATTCTTCTTTGTTCTTCCTTATTTATTGTCCAGCTTTTGTATGCATATAAGGTGATTGAAAATACCATGTCTGGGTCAGGCACCCCGTAGTCCTCAAAGTGAATTCTTTTCTTTTTAATACTTTAAAAAGGTCTTTTGCAGTAGATTTTCCCAAAGCAATAGGTTGTTTGATTTCTGACTGCTGCTTCCCTGGACACTGATTGGAGATCCCAGTAAAATGCAATCCCTGACAACGTCATTGTCTTCTGTTTAGCATGTTGCTTACTGGTCCAGTTGTCAGGATTTTTGGTTTCTTTACGTGGAGGTCTAATCCACACTGAAGACTGTAGTCTTTGATCTTTGTCATGGAAACTGGTTTGCTGTGCTTTTTTTTTTTTTTTTTTTTTTTTAATAAAAAAACCTCAGACTTGACTATCATATTTTAGTAAGGGATTTCAGTGACAATAATCAGGTGCAAACATAGCTGCAGTTAATGTTAAAAGTTATTCTTGTTCAGTTTTAGAATTTGTTTTCTCTCAAACTAATTATGTGTTTTCTATCTGCCAAACTTTGGCTAATTCTCTGTTTTATAGACTAG
This sequence comes from Chrysochloris asiatica, assembly GCF_000296735.1. Lineage (NCBI taxonomy): Eukaryota > Metazoa > Chordata > Mammalia > Afrosoricida > Chrysochloridae > Chrysochloris > Chrysochloris asiatica. Next base: position 18,700,054 of record NW_006408523.1, on the reverse strand, counting down.
TGGTCTAAAGTTAAAAAAACATGTATACACACAGAGAAAACAAAACTTTGTCAATTGACAAAGTACTAAATAGGAATGGAATGCTCAGAGTAGAACAACAACAACAACAAAAAACCATTTCTTAAAATGGGCTCCTCATTAACTGTATTTATGTTCTTGTTAGAGACCAGAATCCCCAGAATCCTGAGCGTTAAAGCATTGTTAGCTAACAGCACATAAACTGCTTCTCATTGGAATACTTACTGTAGGCTCTGCTACACTTGCCCAAGGTTCCAGTTGTATTCATTCTTCTCTCATCTCTTTGCTCTCATTCATATCCCCAAAGGTAATAGGTTGGGTCTGCCATTGAATTCTGGTAAAATGTGTCTTTACCCACTGGATTTCGTTTGTTTCAAAGTAACAGAAACCTTAAATAGTAAAACAGTAAGGCAGTGAGTCATCTCACGTAACAGGAAGTCTCAGGGTTTCCTCAGCGTGGTTTTTTCAGTTTCTTTGCTATCCTCTGACTGACACTTTGCTCTAGACTTGTTTTCTTCAGCTCAAAATTTACCTGCAGCAGTTTGGGGCATAACATTTAGATCTTGACAACTTCCATTGGAAGAGAAAAGAGAGTTTTTCACTTGAATCTTTTTTAAAAGGAAGGAAACCTTTCCTCCATGCCATTGTCAAGAACTAGGTCACTTTGCTACAAGAGATCCTAAGATTATTTATAGGTTAATGTGTCCAAAGGAAGACAGTCACCTTTAATCCATCAACCATTCTGTCAAAATAAATGGTTAGGTTTGCCTCTTAGCGGCAGGGATGTTGGAATTCCTCTGATTGGTTAGGCGAATTAGGATTTATCTTGAAGTATAGGAGTGTAGATGGACATGGCGGCTGGAGATAGCAGGCTTAGTAGATTCCCAAGAGTGTCTGTTGCAGGTACTGCCCCATGAACATAGTTCATCTATTTTCTCTTCTCTTCTTTCTCACCTCATCATTTAGATGGGCCCAAATTCATGAGTTGGAATCCTACTGGCTGTAGGGTTTTTGTTTCTTTTGGTGTTTTTTGTTTTTTTTTTTTTAAGTTTGCAACACTCTTCCCATTAAGCTTAAATGTTTACCACTTGTTTCATACTCATTTAAGAGTATTCTTCTTCTCAGCAGCATGTGAGATAAACAGATTTTTTTTTTTTTTTAAAGTATGTACAATTTGACATTTCATATCTGTCTGTCTGTTTTGGAGTTCCTGGGTGGTGCAGATGATTAAGAAATAGGCTACTAATCAAATGGTTGACAATTGAAACCCACCTCCTAGAAGTGATGCTAAAGAAAGGCCTGGTGGTCTTCTAAACAGTGACAGCCGTGAACCCCCTGTGGTGAGCAGGTCTGCTCGAGAACATGGACCCCCTGTGGTGAGCAGGTCTGCTCTGGAACACATGAGGTTGCCAGGATTCGGAATTGAGTTTTTCTTTTCTTAAAATCATCTGGTTTACTTTTTTCTTTAATCTCATCTATTTTATAGTTAGATTTTATTTTCAAAGTGAACATAGATTGCTTTCTTCTTGTGAAGGATAAACAAAAATTAAATTAATAGCTGAAGAGAAAAAACAGGGAAACTTTTTCCTAGAGGTGATGTATTTAAAAAACCATCATTTTATCTTTAAAGTATCTTATAGACAGGGTCAAGGTAAGAATAACTTACACATAATTCCGTGAACAAAGTGTAGTATAGATATACAAGTCCAGTTCATTTTATATATTGATATCTCAGCAAATTTATTTTATTTGTTAGTTATATTTTAGCATTTTCTGAAAGTTACATTAATCTTGAATAACACTAAAACTTTTTTTCCGCCCCTCACTGGTGACTTATATCTTATTTTTACAAGTCTTTTCTGTCTATGTTATTCAGGTTCCTCAGTAAATTGTCTGAGGGTTTATTTTTCATAATGGATTTATAACTCAATGGAACCAGTATTTTATCCTTTAATGGATACTCTATTAGGATTATGAATAAATAAAACTTTTAATAGTTAATTTTTTAATACTGAGAAGGAAAAATATAAAGTCAGATTCAAAGCAGGATAGCGTAAAGAATTCTACTGGCTTGTTGTTGTTATGTGCCATGGAGTCGGTTCCGACTCCTAGTGACCCTGTACAGAGTTTCTGAGGCTGTAAATCTTTATGGGAGCAGAAAGCCTCATATTTCTCCCGTGAAAGAGCTGGTAGTTTGAAACTGCTGAGCTTGAGGTTAGCAGCCCAATTCGTAACCACTACGCTACCAGAGCTCCTTCTAATATGTTGGACATTTCTGTTTTCTGGTTTTGTTCTACTACTACAATAATCCTGGGCTTCTGGTCCCATTGTTTCTAAAGTTGGAAAACTTTTTTTCCTATGTAAGGAGTTTAAAAAGAAACTATGCCCCTTGGTTGATTTTCTAAAGTCTCAACATGCCTTGTATCTGGATTACGAGAGTGGAGTGTCAAATAGTATATATGTGGAGCAGGAGAGACACCCAGTGGCTGAAATACTTCTTGCCTCTTTTTTTCTTTTTAAAATTTGTTCTCATCAAAAAAACATGACTGAGATTCAACTGTTTATTGACTAGTTTTCTTCTAATTGCTTTTCCAAAATTATTACCCACACATTAGAACTATTCCCTTCTCTCCCGTTGGCATTTACCCACAATGGGAAACCAGAGCCGGCTCAGTGTTCATATTTGGAGTGGGAGGGGTTGCAGTTGATACTGTCATCTGAAGACTCAGTTGATGCCATTGAGTTCATTCTGACGTATGGCAACCCTGTGGGACACGGTCCAGCTGCCCCATAGGGCCTCCCAGACTGCAGTGTGTATGGAGGGGCCTGAGTGGGTCAGTGGGTAAATGGTTGAGTGCTAACCAAAAGGTCATCAGCTCGAACACCCAGACACTCCGGGGACTCTGACAAGTTTGCTTCTGTAAAGATTTACATCCGTGGAAACCCTATGGGGCTGTTTTACCTCCTCTGCAGGCTCTCTGTAAGTTAAAATTGACTCGATGGCAGTTGGTTTGCAATCCTTACAGAAGCAGACTACTGCCACAGCTTTCTCCCATGGAGTGTCTGGTGATTGCGAACTGCCGGCCTTTCGGTTAACATGGAGTATTTTAACCACCACGCTAGCAAGTCTCTGATTCGAATGTTGTTGTCGAGTACTGTTGAGTTCATTCTGCCTCATATCGATCCTGTGCAGGGTTTCCAGTGCTTATCCTACAGCGCTACATTATTATATGTTAGACAGTAACCTCAAAGCTAGCCTTTTGGCTTATTATAAAAAGTCCTGCAGTATCTGAAAAATAGTCAGAGTGCCTCAGAACACGATTGTTTATCATGATGCTACATAAAGACTGTAAGGAGCTCTGGTAGCATAGTGGTTAAGAATCGGGCTGCAAACCACAAGGTCAGCAGTTCATAACTACCAGCTGTTCCGTGGGAGAAAGGTGAAGCTTTTGCTCCCGTAAACATTCACAGCCTTGGAAACACTCTACAGGGTCGCCATGAGTCAGAACCAACTCCATGGCACATCAGCACCAACACCACCATAGGGGTCTACTCAGAACATTTTTACCTCTGAACATGGCAAATCCTCTGAAGCTTGATTCTAATGGAAAGTTATGAGAGGTTCAGAGCTGGTTTTTCACACTTCAGAATTATCTGCAGGGCTTGTAAAAACACAGATTGCCTGGCCAAGGCCTGCTCTCCAAATATCTAATTAGTGGGGATGGGAGAAAGGCAACAAGTTACATTTCTAGCAAGTTCCATAGTGATGCTGCTGGTCTGGGGACACCACTTAGAGAAGCATTGTCAAGGGATAGGAAAGGCTTGCTAACTGACTAAATCTGTTTCTCAACTTCTTACAAAAGAAATTCACTTTGAGGATCAAAGGTCTTTCTAACTGAATTCTGCAATCATTGCTCTCATTTACTGGTTTTGAACAAGACTGATTTTTATGGTGAATTTTGGACTGGTTTCTTGACTTTTTCCCAGATTGAGTTTAAGCATTATGGTTTAATTTACTTTCTTATGGTACCAACTTAGTCCAAAGTAGAAATTTATTTTTGTTTAGTTGTTTGTTTTTTTTTTACTTTTGTTACAAAAGTGAATGTTTTGACTAATTTTTGAAAAGTTAGAATTACATTGACAGGAAGATTTTGAAACAACCCAACACTGGAAGTGAAATAAGCTCCCTCTCGTCTCTTCCCAGGGTTACATGAGTTCTTTTTCCTCGTGGTCCTGGTGTACTTTGTGGTTGCGTGCATTTATGCTCAATCATTATGGCAGGCTGTGAAGAAAGGCGGACCCATGCACATGATTTTGAAGGTTCTGACGACTGCATTGCTGTTACAAGCTAGTTCCGCTTTAGCTAATTACATTCATTTCTCCAGGTAACTCAAAACCACTAAAACTGTGTTCATCATTAAGTCTAATTAATCCTAATTAGTCCACCAGCATTCTGCGTGCTTTGATTATAAACAATTCTTCCACGTTGGTAATTTACATTAATACTCTCCTCTTCAATTCCCCAGTTACTCCAGAGATGGAATAGGGGTACCTTTCATGGGAAGTTTGGCAGAATGTGAGTATCTTTCTGAACCTTTTTTTTTCCTAAAATAAACTGTCTATTTTGTTTCAACAATACATACTACTTGTTGTAATAGGGCTAGCTAGTCAAGGCTACACTTGACTAGAAGTCACTCTTACTGAGAACAGAGTTACAGAATTCGTTGCCATATGTCCATTAAGCTTTATCTTCTGGACAGTTGTTAATAAGTACAGCATTTTAGTGCTTTTGCTACTGCTGCTGCTGTTGAGTCGATTCCGACTCATAACAACTCTCTGTAGGGTTTCAAGGCTGTAAATCTTTATGGGAGCAAAGAGCCTCATCTGTCTCCCATGGAGCAGTTGGTGGATTTGACCTACTGACCTTGCAGTTAGCAGCCCAACACATAACCCACTATGCTACCAGAGCTCCTTTTTTGAGCGTTTTTAAAGCATATTTATATACTTGGATTTTATCCTTAGGTATGTTTATCCTTGTTATGCAGATAAAGACATTTTACAAATGTTAGTGTGCTGTTCCGTGGTAGACACAGCCTGAGGTATTGAGTCTGCTAGAGCCCAGACTCAAGCCCAGTTTTCACCCCAAGCTGAACTTGTCCCCCATCCCCACCCCCATATCACCTCTGTTTCTGTTATACTGACATTTTTTTCTTTGTTTCCCACCTATGATTAACCTGAACTCATAGCTTTGTTCTTTATTTATAAAAGGAGCTCGTGTGAAGTGATTCTTAATATTAATTACTTAAAAGTTCCTAAAATCATGACTTGAAATTTAGAGAACTCCAGAGGTACATCAGCCCTATGCCATTCTTTGTCCTGGAAAACTAGTAAGATTTGCTCTTAAAAAGCAGGTCTTGGCCAATGATATAGCTATGGTCATCAAAGGAACTTGATAATAGTACAATGACAGACCTATAGATCAGTGGAACTGAATTGAGAGCCCAGATGTAAATCCTTTCATCTGTGGACAGCTGATCTTTAACAAAAGGCAGAAATCGGAGAGATAGTCACTTTAACAAATGGTGCTGGTAAAATTGAATATCCATTTGCAGAACAATTCAACAAGACCCATAACTTATAACATACACAAAAACTAACTCAAGATGAGTCCAAGACTTCAGTGTAAAATTAAAACTATTACGATCATCAAAGGAAAAGTAAGGGCAAGCTTAAGGGCCATAATTTATAGCTTAAGAAGACTACCAAACCTAACAATGCTTCAGAAGTAGAGGAAAAGCTAGATGACTGGTGCCTTTAAAAGTCAAACACGTGCATCAAAAACCCTTTTCAAGAGAGCAAAATGAATGCGTAGACTGGAAAAAGCTTGTTTTAGCAATAACATATCAGACAAGTGACTGATCTCAAAAGTTTATTAAAAACTTTGAAACATGAACAACAGAAAGACAGAGGACTTGCACAGACACGTCATCACAGAAGACATACATGCAGGTGACCAAAAAACACATGAAAAAAATGCTCACAATCATTAGCCATTGCTGTTGTTAGGTCTTCAAATCGGTTCTGACTCATAGCGACCCTGTATAGGATTTCCAAGGAGTAACTGGTGGGTTTGAATCACCAAACTTGAGGTTAGCAGTCCAGTGCTTATCTTGTAGTATCAGATTCCTTATTAGCCATTGTTGTTGTTGTTAAGTACCACCGAGTCAGTTCTGACTTACAGCGAACCTGTACAGGGTTTCTGGTGAGTTTGAATCACTGACCATGTAGTTCAAACTGACCTTATAGTCCGGTACTTATCCTTCAGCACTACATCAGGACTCTATTAACTATTAGAGAGATGAATAGAGAGGCCAATCAAAGCAGCAATGAGATAGCATCTCACCCTAGCAATAACAACAAAGTTCAGAAAACCAGAAAAAATGCTGGCTGGCTTGTGGAAAAATTGAAAGTCTCTTGCATTGCTGGTGGTGGTGTTGTTAAGTGTCAAGTCATTTTTGACTCTTAGCAACCCTGTATAGATAGGGTTCCCGAGGAGTGACTGGTGAGCTTGAACCACTGACCTTGCGGTTCACACTGACCTTGCAGTCCAGAGCGTTAACCCACAGTGCCACATCAGGACTCCGAAACTGCTGGTAGGACTATAAAATTATAATACAACCACTGTGGAAAATGGTACGATAAAGTTCAAAAAACCAGGAAACAAAAAAATGCTGGCAAGGATATGGAGAAATGGAAGTCTCTTACATTGCTAGTAGGACTGTAAAATTATACAATCACTATGAAAAATGTATGGTACTTCCTTAAAAAGTTGGAAATAGAAATGCTATATGATCCAGTGGATTCCTGGATCACTGTAGCATTGTAGGATAAGCATTGGGCTGCTAACCACAAAGTCTGTATTTCAAACTCACCAGCTGTTCCTCAGAAACCTTATACAGGGTCGCTATGAGTTGGAATCAACTCAATGACACTTTACGACAACAGCACATGATCCAGTAATCCCACTATTAGGCATATAACCTAGAGATTTAAGAGCTGTGATGTGAACAGATATATGCACACCCATGTTCATAGCAGAATTATTCATAATAGCAAAAATATGGAGACAACCTAAGTGCTCGACACCACATGAATGGATAAGTAGACTGTGGTGCATACATATAATGGCATATTACACAATGTTAAAAGGATAGTGAAGAGTCTGCAAACCACCTCATAAGAATGATGAACCTAGATGATATTGTGCTGAGTGAAACAAGTCCATTGCAGCAGGACAGATAGTATATAAGACCACTATTTTAAAGGTTTACACATAGAAACATTATTTGATAGTTATCAGGAGTGGGAGGGGCAGGGAAGGTAAAATCACTAACTAGAGAGTTGTTGCTAGGTACTGTAAAGTCCGTTGTGACTCATAGCGACCCCCCTGTAAAGGGTTTCTGAGGAGAATCTGGTGAATTTGAACCACTTATCCTGTGGTTCAAACCGACCTTGCAGTCCAGCGTATTATCCCCCAGCGCCACACCAGAGAGCAGACACATAGTAATTTGGGTGAAGGCGTAGGCAGTATACAATAAGCACAACATGACTAATTCAAAGGAAGCCACTGGGAGGTGCACTAAGAGTGAAAAACCAGAAAAGTAAATATTATTTTATACACAATCCTCCAGTCATAGAATAAAAACAGCATCTACAAGTAGATACATAGACATACAAGCTGAACTAATGTGGAAAGGCAATTGGGCATACAGCCACGAGTATAGATAGGTTTATTGTCGTGTGCTGCTGAGTCGGTTCCAACTCATAGTGACCTTGAATAGGGCTTCCGAGACTGTAAATATTTATAGGAGCAGTAATCCTCATCATTCTCCCAGAGTTGCTGATGAGCTCGAACCACCAACTTTATGCTTTGTAGCCCAGTGCTTCTACAGAGTCACTGTACTCCCATATATAGGCTTAGCAGACATATGCCTACATAAGTATTTGTGTGTGTTGTAAATGTATCCAAGGATATTATGGAGCAGACAGAGGGCAGAGTTCTGAAAATGTATTATTCATAACCAACACTTTGAAGGAATGACTGTAAGGCACAAGGAAACAGTTGTTCCAAAGAGTGAATGGACCACAGAAGGACAACCTCCACTTATCCTGAGGCCAGAGAATTAGATGGTGTCCAGTTACCACTTCCTACCACTCTGATCAAGATCACAGTAGAAGGCCCTGAATGGACAGTGAGGAAAAAGTAATAGAACAAAACTCAAAATCATAAAAACGATGAGACATACTGTCTGGTAGAGACTGGTGGTACCTTGGAGACTGTGGCCCTTAGACAACCTCAGATCTCCACCCCTGGGGATCAGTATCAGTGAAGCAGTGATAACAGCAAGGGGTAAGAACTCCTTAGACTAATCCAGTCTACTAGATCAAAAGGGCAGCATTTACCCAGGGATAAAGCTACCAAGGCAAGAAGGGTTTGCACAGTGGAGGAAGGGAAATGGGGAATTTAGGGAGGAGGTGCGAAGAGTACTGCTAAACTGCAACCATGGTAACGAAATACAATGTGTAATCCTCCTAGAGTTTACTTCTTACATTCCTACTTTCTCTCCTAGTTTCTTTATTCAGTAATACAGAGTGTCATACGATGACTCTGTAATCATCTCGGGACCCATTCGTCCTTTGACTTACAAAGATTCTCAAACTTCAAGTGCTTTTGCTTTCCAGTGTGAAGAGGACATGTACTGTTCACCTCCTAGGCATGAGCAGTAGTATCAGAGCCCAGTTTCTTTATCTCTTTTTCTCTTAAATGACATTTGGATATTTACTAGAATCAGAGAATTTTAGAGCTAGACAAAAATCTTTGGAATAATTTAGCTTATGCATGTTTAGATGAAGAAATTGAGGTCCAAAGACACAAAACACACAGAAATCAACTACTGGCAAAGCTAGTATTGTAATTAAAGACTAGAATTTTTGTCCACGTCTGCTGTGTACCCAGAAATGTTTTAGGCTGTGTAGGTACAATGGTTAATGCACTTGACTGCTACTTGAAAAGTTCTCAGAGGTTCCTTGGAAGACAGGCCTGGCCGTTTGCTTCTAAAAAAACAGATATTGAAAACCCTGGAGTTCTACGCAGACACGTGAGTGAGGTCAGCATGAGTCAGACTAAAGTCAACGGCAGTATCTTCGTTGAAGGTTAAAAAACAAAAGTTTAAAAAACAACAGTAAAACTTGTAATAAATTGATGTTGCTCATTTATAGTAGTTCTGACAAAGGATTTGATTTGTTAGTAGACTAACATTTTAAGCCTGAATGGGATTTTTGTGTGTTTGTTTTTTTTTTTTGACAACATGTAAGCAGTGTTCTACCTATGTTATAGAATATATCCGTGTGTGTATTATTTAGTACATAAAGAAATGACCCAGGAAATTAGGGTTTTCCCAGGTAGTTTGTTGTTGTTGTTGTTGTTGTTAATTATCAACTTAAATGGGAATAGTCCTTTGTCTTAATTATTTACTAATGTTATTGAGTGTGTATTTGTGAAATGTTTAATAAAATGAATTAGTATCACAATTATTTTAAAACTATAATGTTAAGAGTGTACTAGATCTAAAATTTCATGACATTTTATATCATTATATGTTGTTGTTGTGAAGTGCTGT
>NW_006408523.1:18686589-18689876 GCF_000296735.1 Chrysochloris asiatica | reverse complement strand
GATAAGCACTGGACTGCTAGCTGCAAGGTTGGCAGTTCAAACCCACCTGTTGCTCTTCAGAAATCCTACACAGGGTAGTTATGAGTCAGAACCTACCTGATGACACTTAGTAACAACAATAGTTTTAATTTGAATGACACAACAGGGAAAAATGTGAGAATATATAGGAAAAGATGTATTACTAATAGGTATTTTGCTTGTAACTTATAAATAAATATTTTAAATTTTATTTCTCTACTATGAGGATACTCCTCATAAGAGTTCCATACATCAAAGTTGTTGTTAAGTGTTGTTGAGTCAATTCCAACTCATAGCTACCCTGTATATAGTTTCAAAGGAGTGACTAGTGGGTTTGAACTGTTGGCTTTGTGGTTAGCAGTCGAGTGCTTATCCTACAGCACCACACTAGGAAGCTAGGGTTAGCTATTTTAAGGAAATTTTATTTTGTTACATGTGATCACAAATTTATTTCAAAATAAAAATTAAAAAGAGACTATGATTAGGAACTTACAGCCTATCTATGATCAATAAACATTAGCTTATAAAACAGTATTATGGAACTTGACATGTCTATAGATTTGTATTGTTTTCTTGTAGTACTTCACTGGATACAGGTGATTTCTCGAGTAGCAGGCTTTCCCTGCAGTGGAAGTGGTGGCCACCTGGTGGCACATCACACTCGTACATGAGCAGGTCATTTGTTTTCAGGGCTGTGCAACTAAAACCCACATCATGAAAGGTTCTGTGGCCATGCAATCTGTTGTCATATTTCTTATTGATAGCTTAAAAAACACTTACTCTTTATATTGTAATTCGGCTATTAAAAAACAAACACCAAGGAAACAAGGTGCTAGTGTTCTACACATGACAAGAATTATTTTAAAAATTTGTTTCTCTTAATAAGCAATGAATTATAAAGAACAAGGTTATATAATTAGAAAAACTTAGAAAAGTAAAAAAACACAAAGTGATTAAGGGTTGGCCTTAATAGAGAGATGATATTCTATGAACATGTATACATGTTTTTTAAAAAATAAACTCTCATTGTTTAACTTTTGAATAAATGTTTAATAATGATAGGAGCATATAAGTATCACCTGTTGAATTTCCTCAGTTCCTCTTTGAAAATGGCTGGGTTTTTTTAATGGTTGTTAAAAAAAACTGTATTCTAAATGAAAATTGGGAGTCCTGGCATGGCGCTATGGGCTAATGCATCAGACTGCAAAGTCGTTTGAACTGCAGGATCAGTGGTTCAAGCTCACCAGCTGCTCCTTAGAAACCCTATGAAAGATTGCTATGGGTCAGAATTGACTCAACGGCACTTAACAACAATAACAAATGAAAAATGGACCAAATCCTTTAGGAATTCTTCTGTTAAAATGACTGAATTGACTTTGTTTTTTTATTTCCCATTAGTTTTTGACATTGCTTCCCAAATTCAGATGTTATACCTACTTCTCAGTCTGTGCATGGGTTGGACAATAGTTCGAATGAAGAAGTCACAAAGCAGACCTCTCCAGTGGGATTCGACTCCTGCATCCACAGGCATTGCTGTGTTCATTGTCGTAACACAGGTGAGTCTTGATCATCAGTATTAACACTGTGCAATATTCAAATAATACAAACCTGAATGTATCTCATTTCAAAATTTAAACATGTGACTTATGCGGAATTTGCGTTATTTTTAAATATAAATTTGAAAACTGGCTGGCTGTATCCCATCATGTGTGCCAAGGAGTCTGTTCTGACTCACAGTGACTGTGCTTTGGGTTTCCCAGGCTGTATATCTTTACAGGAGCAGAAAGCCTTATCTTTCTCTTGACGAATTCCTGATAGACTCAAACCTGCTCGCTGTGGATAGCAGCCCAATGCATAACCCACTACGCTACCAGACTATTAGTTCTAATCAACAATCACTCTACTGGTACTGAAAAGATTCAAGTTGTCAAGGACTTCATTTTTCTTGGATCAACTATCAACACTCATGGAAGCAGCAGTCAAGAAATGAAACGATGTATTGCATTAGGCAAATCTGCTGCACAAAACCTTTTTAAAGTGTTGAAGAGCAAAGATGTCAGCTTGAGGACTAAGGTGTGCCTGACCCAAGCCATGGTATTTTCTTTCAGTATCCTCATATGCATGCAAAAGCTGGACAGTGAATCAGGAAGACCGTAGAAGAATTGATGGTTTTGAGTTATTGTGTTGGAGGAGACTATTGAAAGTGCCATGGGCTGCCAAAAGAACCAATAGATCCATTTTGGAAGAAGTGCAGCCAGAGTGGTCCTTGGAGGCTAAGATAGCCAAACTTTGTCTCTCATACTTCGGACATATTGTCAGGAGGGACCAGTCGCTGGAGAAGGATATCATGTTTAGTAAGGTGGAGGGTCAGAGAAAAAGAGGAAGACCCCCCCAACGAGATGGATTGGCCATGTGGCAGCATCGATAGACTCAAGCCTGGCAACAGTAGTGAGGTTGGCCCAGGATCAGGCTGTATTTTGTTCTGCTGTGCATAAGGTTGCTATGGGTCGGTATCGACTCGATGGCACCTAACAACAACAACAACAGCTATTGGTACTAGTATAGGTGGTCTTCAGAATATAATTGTAGCTTACTAAATCTGAGCAAAGGTCAGCAGTTTGAACTCACCAACTGCTTGGCAAGAGAAAGATGAGACAGTCTGCTCCCATAAAGACTGGCCGCCTAGGAAACCCAATGGGGCACATTCTCTTAGGTAGGGTCTCTATCAGTTGGAATTGGGTCAGTGGCAGTGGGATTTGGTAGTAGCTTATTTAAGGAAGTAAATTAGTATTTAGACTAAATTCTGGTTTCCTTTCTTTCATTTATGGCTTTTTCATACTTTCTAATATATAGCAAATACTCATTGTTGGACTAGGGAATCGGTGAATTTGCGTTTCATCCATTGACAGGAATCTTTAGATCCACTTCTGCTACAATATACATAAGACTTACAGTGAATATCTGAGATAAATTAAAAGGAAAATATAGAATAAGGTGATTGGGATCTTATTTCTGAAGACTTCTGGATTTTTAGAAAGGTCTTCTGTACATCTTTTTACCTTTTTCATTGTACCAATAGGATTTCTTTTATTCTAGGGTAGCCATATGCATAAGGAGTCTTGATGCAGTGGGGTAAGCCTTGGGCTGCTAACCAAAGGATCAGTGGTTTGAGCCCACTGACTGCTCCATGGGAAATCTATGGATTAATTATATTTATAGGGTAAGCTATAGGACTCCTTTTGTGGTGCTGTGGAATCAACACTGGATTT
>NW_006408523.1:18631408-18686218 GCF_000296735.1 Chrysochloris asiatica | reverse complement strand
AGCTGGTGGGTTTGAACTGCCGACCTTGTGGTTCACAGTCCAGTGCTTGTCCTGCAGCGCAACACCAGGAGTCCGGCATTAGCTAGTAGATGTAAATACACAAGACTCTGTAAAGGCCATTATAATCCAAAGTTTGAATTCATTAAATAAAATTTAAAACTCATTAGGAAGGATAGAGCTTGTGCTTTATTCATTTTATACCTCCAGGATTTATGTAGTTTAATAGATGCTGAGTAAAGTTGTGTATTAAATTTAAATGGCTTATCTGATCAAGATATTTAGAAAGGAGAGTAAGTTAGGAAAGGAAGGCTAATGAGAAAGAACCGAATTAGAAGTGACTAAGAGCAAAACTCTTACCAACTTAATGTTTTTGACACAGGAAAATGCAGTGAGCTTAGGGAGCAAGTAGTGCTAATACCAAGTTTGATTCTCATTTCTTAATTAAGGACTTTTTAAAAATCAAGTCTTTATTTCGTTATAATTTTAATTTATTATGATAGACAAATACAAATATTGAAGGTTCACCTTGTGATACTACACGAGATTTTATGTGAGCACTTATGAATACTATATTCGACAACCCTAGTCTTCAACAACAACCCAGACAAAGAGGACAAGACAGGCAAACACAGACAGACAGGCAGATAGATAGATAGATATATTACATATTGGCTAATATAAATGAAAATATAGGAGTTAGGTTTTAAAAACGTGAGTCATAGAAATAATAGTTTTATGATAGCATTTTTGTTGTTGTAAAAGTTAACTTTAGAAATGTAAGCAAAGGAATTGGATGGGTATAATTTGGTGGGGGTGGAGGAATTACATTTTCAATAATAAAGAATAAATATTGAGCTCAGGAAGGAAATTTCATGTTTGCAGAAAGCCAAATAACTTTGCCCTCAAAAATGTTGGTATCGTGGTAGCAGGAGTATCATTTGTTTAGAAGATTTCAGAATTAGGAAGGGAAAAGATGGCTGTAAACTCCATAAAACTTGAAACCGGGATTTACTATTGAGTTTTTATCTAAATTGCTTAGAAGCCACCAAAGGCTCAATTTTGAGGGTTGACTTAACAAATGAAGTATATGTGATGGCCAAAACGTTACACCCACTCTTCATTTATCAACTTTCTTTGTATCCAGAATTTCACTTGTATAACAATAGTAAAAAAATTATGTTTTGTGCATTAGTGACATACGTCTGGTAGTAAGGAATGCTCAGGTGCTAGGCAAGAGTAACGCTGTCTGTGATGGTTATGTGTCACCTTGGCTGTGCCTTCATTATCAGTGAGTTGGCAGTTATGTGTTGATGTTGTTGTTAGGTGCCATCAAGTTGGTACCGACTCATAGCGACCCTGCGCACAACAGAACAAAACTCTGCCCAGTCCTGTGCCAGCCTCACAATCATTGCTACATTTGAACCTGTTGCTGTTGCCACTGTGCCAATCCATCTTGTTGATGGCCTTCCTCCTGTCCTCCCACCCTCCATTTTACCAAACATAGTCTTCTTCTCCAGGGACCAGTCCCTCTTGATAATAGGTCTGAAGTCTGAGAGACAAAGTCTGGCTATCCTGCCTTCCAAGGAGCATTCAGATCTTCCTCCAACACAGATCTGTTTTTCTTTGGGCAGTCTGTGGTACTTTCAATATTCTCCTCTTAACACCGTAACTCAAATTCATGAATTCTTCTATAGTCTTCCTTATTCACTGTCCAATTTTCACTTGCATATGAGGTTATTAAAAATACCATGATTTAGGTCAGGATTTAGTCCTCAAACTTACACATCTTTACTCTTAAACACCTTAAAGAGGTCTTGTGCAGCAGATTTGCCTAATGCAATATGTCCTTTCATTTATTAACTGCTGCTTCCATGAGTGTTGATAGTTGACCCTAGCAAAATGAAGTATTTGACAACTTCAATCTTTTCTCCATTTATATGGATGCTGTTTATTGGTCCAGTAGTGAGGGTTTTTGTTTTCTTCACATTGAGATGCAACCCAAAGTGAAGGCTGTGGTCTTTGATCTTCATCAGTAAATATTTTAAGTCCTCTATACTTTCAGTAAGCAACGTTGTGTCATCTGCATATCTCAGGTTGTTAATGAGTCTTCCTCCAATCCTGATGCCAGGTTCTTCATATTACCCGGCTTCTCGGATTATGTACTCAGCACACACATTGAATAAGTATGGTGAAAGAATACAACCTTGTTGCACACCTTACCTAATTTTAAACCATTCAGTGTTCCCTTGTGCTGTTTGAGCAACTATTTCTTGGTCTATGTACAGATTCCTCACGAGCACAGCTAACTGTTCCGGAATACTCATTCTGCATAATGTTTTCCTTAGCTTGTCATGATCCACACAATTGAAAGCTTTTGCATAGTCAATAAAGCACAGGTAAACATCTTTCTGGTATTCTCTGCTTTCAGCCATGATCCATCTGTCATCAGCAATGCTAATCTCTCGTTCCATATCCTCCTGAATCTGGCTTGAACCTCTGGCAGTTCTTTGTCAATGTACGGTTGCAGCCATTTTTGAATGATGTTTAGAAAAATTTTACTTGCATGCGGTATTACTGATATTATCCAATGAGTTCTGCATTCTGTTGGGTCACCTCTCTTTGGAGTGGGCAGAAATACAGATCTCTTCTAGTCATTTGGTCGGCAGCTGTCTTCCAAATTTCTTGACATAGATGAGTGAGTGCCTCCAGTGCTTCCTTAGTTTGTTGAAAGATTTCGATTTGTATGCCATCAGTTCCCATAGCCTTGCTTTTTGCCAGTTCCTTCAGTGTACCGTCTATTTCTTCCTTCAGTACCATTGGCTTTTGTTCATATGCTACCTCTTGAAATGGTTGACCATTGACCATTTCCTTTTGGTACAGTGACTGTGTTTTCCTTCCATCTTCTTTTGATGCTTTCTGCATCATTCAATAATTTGTCCGTAGAATCCTTCAATATTTCAGGTCGAGTCTTGAATTATTTCTTCAATTCCCTCAGCCTAAGAAATGCTGAGCATGTTCTTCCCTTTTGGTTTTCTAAACTCCAGGTCTTTACACATTTTGTTATATTTGGCTTTGTCTTCTCCAGCTGCCTTTCAAGTTTTCTGTTCAGCTCTTTTACCTCATCATTTTTTCCATTTGCTTTAGCATCTCTATACTAGGGAACAAGTTTCGGAGTTTTTTCTGATACCCATTTGTGTTTTTTCTTTCTTTCTTAATTTCTTAATGGCCTTTTGCTTTCTTCCTTTATGAGGTTCATGATGGCATCATACAGCTCTTCTGGTCTTCGGTCTTTAGTGTCTAATGCATCAAATCTGTTTCTCAGATGATCTCTAAATTCAGGTTGGATATAGTCAAGGTCATATTTTGGCTCTTGTGGACTCATTTTAATTTTCTTCAACTTCAGCTTGACCCTGCATATGAGCAGTCCACAGTCTTCCCCTGTACTTGTTTTGACTGATGGAGCCTAACCACGTTGATAAGTGAGGAATGAGCGTATAGTAATTTAAATGGCTGATGTTTGGTAAAGATAAAAAGGGAAAGTAAACAATGATTTTTACTAACTGATTTCTGTGTAAATGCAACAGCTTAATGAGGAACTTGCTGAGTTTATAAATATAGTAACAACAGGAGAGGAAAATAATTAATCAAATAAGGATAAATAACAATGCCTTGGATACTTAGAATGAGAATTAAGATTGTGCTCTCCTTTACTCTGGGGATCTTATCATTGTATAATGTAAATTGTAAAATGTGTAGTCTGAAATCAGCAATTTTGATTTTTTAAATCAAAATTTTTTATTAGAAGAAATACTGAGATATTTGTAAGTTACTCTAAGATAATGGGCTTGCTTGAGTGTTGTTGTTGTTGTTGTTAGGTACCATCGAGTTGATAATGACCCTGTGTACAACAGAATGAAACACTGCCTTGTCCTGGGCCAACCTCACAATTGTTGCCACACTTGAGTCCATTGATGCTGCCACTTTGCCAATTCATCTTGCTGGGGGTCTTGGATGTTTACTGCTGTTTCTCTTCATTTTGAGTTGTACCCATCAGCAAATGAAGGTGCCGTGGGCTTTACTCCCATGGACTTTACTCCATTCGCATTATCACGGTCAGCTCTACTTTGAGGAGACAGCTGCTCTTCCCCTGTCACATTTTGACTGCCTTCCAACCTGAGGGGCTCATTTTCCAGCACTATATCTGACAGTGTTTTTCTGCTATTCATAAGGTTTTCAGTGAGTAAATATTCGGAAGTAGTTTGTCAGTCTTTCTTCCTAGTCTGTCTTTGTTTGGAAGTTCATCTGAAACCTGTCCACCATGGGTGACCCTGCTGGTATTTAAGATACCCATGGCATAACTTCCAGAATAATAGCAACTCATAAGCCACCACAGTATGACAAACTGACAGACTAGTGGTGGTTGCTTGACCTGTAGAACAGTTTAATTCCAAATAATGATTTTGAAGTAAGTAGGAGATGGATTTAGAAGAAAGTTTATATGTATTCTTTTAAGTCTTTGAGTTTATTTTCATTCTTGGAGATGTTTGATTCGAATCATAGTAGTGATAACATTTTTTGCACTTTGTGATCTGATGTAATAACAAGGTGTTTTTATTTTTTATTTAACTTTTGACATCAGTGAGGAAAAGATTGTGCTTGTTTATTTACCACCTTTATTGTCTGACTAGTAATGTAACGGCTTCAGTAATGTTTATACATGTTTAAAGGCTTTTTACCAAGAATTGAAAAAGTTACAATCTTTCCTCTAAATGTCATTCTGTTTTTTACAGAGTATTTTGCTGCTTTGGGAACAGTTTGAAGATACCAGTCATCACAGCTCCCATTCCCATCACAATTTAGCGGGGATTCTTCTGATCCTCTTACGAATTTGCCTGGCAGTGTCTTTAGGCTGTGGACTCTACCAGATCATCACAGTGGAGCGAAGTACACTCAGAAGGGAGTTCTATATCACATTTGCCAAAGTAGGAGTTTGGGGGAAAGAAGGGTTGCTTCTCATTCTTATGTCCATTCTCATTTCTTTGGGAAGCTAATAAGCAGCACATGCTAACTGACTTATCTAGTTTTTACTGTGTGCTTGGCCCTTTATATGCTTCAACTCACTTCATCGTCACAACCTGTGAGGAGCAGGCGTTGCTGTCCTTACTGTACAGAGCCAGTGGGATGTGATTTTCCTTATAAATGAAAACTAATAGTAGATTCATGTTACCTGGGTCACACGTTTTTATCAGTAGGAATTTTACATTTTTCTGTAGTATCAGAACTAAGAAAATTTTTTAATCAATTAGGAAATGTTACTATGATCTGTTGCCCTCTAAGTTCTACAGTGTTTTATAACAAACTGTGAAGAGGGCTGTCTGTTAGCAGACAGACAGACGGAGCCTGAAGGCTAAGTACAAATGAGCGTTTCAGCTATTCAACTCCATCCACATGAGGTCACGTTCACTTTCTTTGCTATTCTGTAAGAAAGAGCTCAGTGCTCATTTGACTCTTATCTCTAGTCAGGAAAGTCCTTGTTGTTGTTAACTGTTATCGAGTTGGTTCTGACTCATAGCAACCCTGTATTGGGTTTCTGAAGAGCAGCTGGTGGATTTGAACTGCCGGCCTTGTGGTTCGCAGTCCATGCTAATCCTACAGCGCCACACAGGAATGTCCTGTGCCTGTTTAATAAAGGAGAAAAGAGGAGGAGAGGGGCTGGTGTCGTCACATAAAATCCTCGTTCTATAGAAAGGTGTGTTCTCCTGTTGGACTGAAAGGAGGATACGTATCTTCCCATCTTGCCAGTTCAGATCAGCATCCTGGTAAACTGTGCTGTCAGCCTGGCCAGCCCACAGAACCTCTCCTGACGATTCCATTTTTTTTTTTTCAAATTATGGAAAAAATTATGATTTTATTTCAAAATTGATTTTGTTTAAGAGAATTGTCATGGTTCAAAGTTTCCCGTTCATATCAGCCCAGTTCTACCCTTCTCTGCAAGGAGCCTTCATCTTTGAGTGTTTCGGGCAGTGAGCACCTTGGAAATGTGCTGGTAATAGTTTTATCTGTTATGTCTTAACGACTTACCTCTGGTTTGTTTCAGGGCTGTGTCTTGTGGTTCCTGTGCCATCCAGGCCTCACATGTATTTCAGTCATTTTTAGTGAGTACCAAAGAGACAAGGTAAGTAACATACAGAATTAAAATAGTTTTTTAAAGGAAAATACCATCTTTATTAGAAATTATTAAAGTGTAAAGGACCTATTTATGTGTTCAGTAGCTTCCTGAATGCATGAAAATAAAACTTTGAAACAAAACATTGAGCCAGAGTATATAAATTAGAGGTTTAAAATATAAAGTGTGAAAACTAGGGGGCTTCACAAGGTCATGGAGAAATGGAATGAAAAAGGAGAAAAAGGAGTGGGATTTTTTCACCAACTGTTTGAAGCCCTATCATATAAGTTAAATGATTGAGAATGACTTTTGTTATCCTTATTTTAACCTATTTCAGAATACAGTTTTATCAATTAAAGAACCCGTAATACATTTTTGTGAAGAAAATGACTGAGTTGTTGCTAAATTATGGTAAAAATCAAGAGAGATGAATAAAAATTATCGCCGTTGCTTTAACAAGCAACAGAGTGAACTGCATGCCCCTGTGTGCCATGTTTGCATTGGGTTAGTACCTACCATCTTAAGTGAACAGCGCCATCATTTCAAAATGGAGTTCTGCCCAGACACCTTTACAAGCAACCGAGTAGGACTTGAGTGCACAAATAGTTTCTGAGCCTGAGGTATTTTATAAAGGTAAATAGGTCAGAAGGTAGTCTGTAAAAATAGAGAAGCAACTTGAAAATGTTTGAAGGGATTTTTAGAATATTCTTCAAAGCTCCTGTGAGTCATCCCTTATTCCTATTACTGTGTTAGCCAGGAACCTGGTTTTTGTTGTTATTTACGGAAACTCCTTTCTGTAATGTGCTCACCCTTAGGAGAGAATGGCTTAGTAAGTGTTTCTTTTGTGTCTTAACTTTGCCATCTATAAACTCTTTTAAAAATTTACCCCTGAACAATTAGAGTTCTGAAGTTAGTCATGTTTTCCTTTTGAAAATTGATTTGCTATTTGTATCCTTGGTAAAGACAAAGGGAGGGATAGTATGTGTGTATGTATGTATGTATACATATGCTTGTATGTAACGTGTGTTGGGTATATGTATGTATGTTGTTGTGCTGTGCCGTGGAGTCGTTTCCGACTCATATCAACCCTGTACAGGGTTTCCGAGGCTATAAATCTTTACAGGAGCAGAAAGCCTCATCTTTCTCCCATGAAACAGCTGGTAGTTTCGAACTGCTGACCTTCAGGTTCGCAGCCCGATTCATAACCACTATGCTACCAGAGCTCCTTATATGTATGTATATATGTGTTTATATATAACGTTGATATAGGTTCATGGTAAATCAAACATAACTGTTACGTTTCTGCCAGCCCTAGAAGAGTCTCTTATTTTCTTCTCAGGTTGTTATAATCGGGGTCACCCTTTGCCAGTCTGTCTCCATGGCCATTCTCTACAGACTCTTTCTGTCGCACAGTCTGTACTGGGAGGTTTCCTCGCTTTCCTCGGTAACACTACCACTAACCATATCGTCTGGACACAAAAGTCGGCCTCACTTCTGATACTTGATTTGGGTCAAAGGAAAAGTGAATTGCTTTGATGACGTGCAGTAAGGATCCAAATACAGTGACTTTTTTTTTTTTTTTTTTTTTTCATACATTGGTATGAAAAATTGAAAGCAAAAACAGAGCGTGTTGTTTTTATAACTGCATTTAAGCAGTACCCAAAACAAAGAATGATAATAAGTGAAATGCTTTGAAATATGCTTAATAAACTCTCAAGAAAGATTGTTGTCATAAGCAATTTCCCTGTGGAAATAAAGGTAAAGGTTACATGATATTTTGGTAAAATATTCACCACTTGTTATGCCTCATTTTACATCAACATATAGCTAACTCAGGTTTGAGAGTCTTATAGAAAGTAATCAGTTAAATGATTACTTGTATATGTATAATTTGTGTGTGTATATGTTTTATATATGTGTGTATATATATATATAAATTCCAATTATGAAATGTTTACTTAATATATATGCATATATGTGTAAATTCCAGTTAGGAAGTGTAATGCACTGATTCACAATTATTTTCTTTTGTTCTTTATGCTGTACAGAAAATGCATTTCCTGTTGGAATTTAAAGGAACTGAAACTGAAATAAGTTTAGGAAATGAGTATGAAATATTCATAGTTAAACTGCTTGTTTGTTTGTGGGTGGGGTTATTCTCCAATTTTTTTCTTTCCTTTTTGGCGCTAGTTGAAGTTTTTAGCTTGATTAGCAAAGGGTTTATATCAGTTTATGCAAAATAAAACTTGGATGCATTACCTGAGCTATAAGAATGAACAGTTTTAAAATGTGAAAACTTAGGTGAAAGGACAAGCAGGTTTACATGTTTATTTTTTTTTAAAAAAATATAAAGGAGAAAGTACTATGTGGTATGGTACTAAAATTTTAATCCCGATATAATTCATTTCTCTTACATTGAATCCTCAATCATAATTAAGCCATATACACAGATTAAATTAACAGAAGCATTTCACATAAATGTTGGTTTCAGTCATCAACTACCCATGAATTCCTGCCCAAGGATACTTAATCAGGATTAAATTTTCTATGAATAATTGAAAAACAAAATACTCACTGGATTTGTTATAATCCATGTTGGCACTGGATTCTAAGTAGTTGCCATCTTGAATCCCTTGTAATAAAGCCATATTTTTTGTGTGTGATGCCCCAGTATTGAGTATGCTAGCTACAGAATACTTTATCAAATGCCTGTTTAAAGAATAGCTACTGAATAAACTGAGGACTCCCACTAATAGTCACTGATTGGAAATCAGTCAGTTTTTGTTTTCTAAGTTTGTTTGAGCCTTTTCATTTTTATCTCGGGCCTTTTTCTTTTCTTCCTTTTTTAAATTCTACCTGCTTCCAAAGGTATAACATTTTTAGCAAGATTTGGCCCACTGATCAGTAAACATTTTAATTAACTATTTAAGATCATGTAACACAATCTAAAGATACATTTATGGGCATTTCATTATGCCAAATTGAATACTGTTTTGCTTCATTTTGCAGGCAATTGTAGTTGCTTGCTTGCTAAGTGTCATTGAATCGGTTCCAACTCATATTGACCCTGTGTGGGGTTTCTGAGGAGTGACTGGTGGGTTTGCACTGCCAATCTTGTGTTACTAGTTCAGTGCTTATCTTACAGCGCCACACCAGGACTCCTATACACTGTCGTTAAATACTGTCGAGTTGGTTCCAACTCATAGTGACCCTGAATAGGCTTTCCAAGGAGCAGCTGGCGGGTTTGAACTGCTTACCTTGTGGTTAGCAGTCCAGTGCTTATCCTACAGCACCACACCAGGACTAAGTGACTTCAAAATGTTTGTGGAAACATTCCATTATCTTTTAATTCCATCATTCCCCAAACTTTTTGAAGCCTTCACTTCAAAAAGTCTGTGGCTCGTAAAGTTGCAGTGACAAAGTTCAGTCTGCTCATTAAATCATCGCTCGAGCAGTTCTGTGTAAATTAGTTAATAAGGGAGTGCTGTAGGCTGAGACTAGAAAGGCTCACATATATTTTAGATTTACATAAGTTCCTAAGTGGCCATGAACTTTTTCTTTTACCACATCTCACTAATAGTCCCAGTATGAACTACAGAGGTGTAGTTAATTAAGCTAAGAAAAAGAGTAAAGAGTTTTCATACTTTTTTGTGAACTCCAAGCACATAGTCACTCTGTAATTGATGTACCTGAAATGTATTCCTATGCTAGCATTTATGAAACTAACAGATTTTTTTTTACTTATTTATTTTAATTTATGGTTGAATTTGCTGCTAATTTATTTTGTTATTAATGAGTCATTGTTAAATGAAGCAAAAGAGCTGTTAATAACAATATAAAACTGTCCTTTTATATAAAAATTAGTAACCAGAGTTTGAAAGTTAGAATGTGTAAGTTCTAACACATTAGTCCTTTTTTTTTTTTTTTCTGAATGTTTACACGAAGATCTATACCCCCGGATTACAGAAGGATAAGTCTGTACTGCAAACTCTAATTAAAGATCAAAATGTCTCTACTTTTCTTTCTCTGCCAAGTAATGCTTTTTTTGACTACTCAGGGTTCTGCTTTGCCTGGTTTTACATTTTTTCATAAAGAATATACATGGCCTGCCAAGATTCCCCCCCTTTCCCCCCACCCAAAGCATTTCTTCTTCCTTGTTTATGAAAGTATGAGGAGGTCTGTTTTCATCAATATGTGTAATGACCTTAACTTATATTTAGTTGGGTGCTTACCATGCATGCATCAGGCACTTCTACCTCATTCCCACTAAGCCCTGCTGCGGTAGCTTCAGGCTTCCAATGAACAGAGTATGAAGATTGAATGACTCTCACAAGGTCACCCAACTGCCCTTTGTTTTTCTACTCTACCCTCATGATTTTAGGAGCATTATCATGTGTGGAGTCCTGGTGTGGTGCTTACAGGATAAACACTGAACTGCTAACTTGTAAGGTCCGTGGGTCAAACCCTCCATCCACTCTTTGGAAACCTATGGATTGCTATGA
Organism: Chrysochloris asiatica; assembly: GCF_000296735.1. NCBI lineage: Eukaryota > Metazoa > Chordata > Mammalia > Afrosoricida > Chrysochloridae > Chrysochloris > Chrysochloris asiatica. The sequence continues at coordinate 18,675,550 of NW_006408523.1, read as the reverse complement.
GTCAAACCAACTTGACAGCACTTAACAACAACATAATGTGTGTAATGAGAATGATTAAGTATCCATAGTTATTATAGCTGAAGACTTAACATTAAGCCTGGAATTGTGCAGAGATCAGAAATGAGCTTGAATGGGTGTCAAACCTCAGTGTAGTGTAGTGTATTTGAACCTTAGCTTTTAGTGAGACAGTATTGCCAGGAGGAAGAGAGAACCCAGGCAGATCTCAAGTAAAGAACGCCAAAGTTGATGAAAATAGAAGATAGACAGGTAGAAGGTCCGTGTAAATGAATCATACTGGTACCTTACATCAGCATGGATATTGGCCCCTTCAGCGTTTCCCTTAGGAGGCTGTGCACATTCTTCATGCTGAATTTGAAAAGCCTTTCTCTGCCTGTGGAAATGTACAGTATTTGTGAAGTAGTCTCTTAAATTCTATCACTGGTACTAAATTTTGGAGTTTTTATGCTTGTCTGTTTTTGAGAATTTGAGTAACTGTTGGAAATTTGAGACCAAATCTGTGAGGTGATAATTGCTTGTTCCAATGTGAATTTGTGAGTTGAGACTAAATAATGGGATTGGTTTTCTTACAAGATCTGAGAAGGGGTACGGAAGCGCTGTCACATGGCTTCTGCAGTAGCTCTCCTAGTCTGATGACTTCCACACTCAGTTCCCGCACAGCCCCCAGAGCATAATGTGCATCGTACACAGAACACCGTGCTGCCGGCAGTTGTGGGAGGCAGCAGTCCTACCCGTGACAGCCCATCCTCCACAAAGAACCCCAAGCAACCTTTTTAAAAGGAAAATCTGGATGATGGGCAAACAAGGGTACTTTGTGCTACTCTTTTCTCTATTCAATTATTTAAAAACAAGATGCTAAAAAACAAACATGTAAATCGTTAACACATGTGTTTAAAACCTCTCTAGTCGCTTCCCAGGGAGTCCTGGTGTGGCGCTGTGGGTTAATGCGTCAGACTGCAAAGTCGTTTGAATTGCAAGATCGGTGGTTCAAGCTCACCAGCTACTCCTTGGAAACCCTATACAGGGTCGCTAGGGGTCGGGATTGACTTGACGGCACTTCACAACAAGTCGCTTCCAGTTGCAATTCCAAACAATGATCCCAGCTCCTCACCTAATGTGTCTCTGAGCCCAGCATGTTCTGGTGCCTGCTTCTGTCTCTGATCTCATTCTGTACTGCCTCATGCTGGCAACCCAACCTTACTGTCTTGTTTGCCAAAAATTACCAGGCTTATATTACTCGAGCAGAGCCATTCCATTAGCAGTTACATCTGTCTGGAATTTTCTCTTCCAAATCTTGACAGGATGCATGACTGACGCCTTCTCATTCCAAAGGTTCTCAGCTCACAAGACTTTCAGAGGCCTCTGACCACCTGTGGTGGGTTTATATTGTCCCTGTTGAGCTCATCTGGAGCTGTGGTCCCCAGAATGCCCCACATTGCATACTTTCTGGGTAGTGTGGACCTCAGCCGCATTGCTAGATTTAGGAGAGAGAAAGTAACAGCTTGAGTATCCTTGGAAGGTTCCTGCAGGCCCCGAGACACTGTTACAGCTCACACATGTTTTGTTGCTCATCGTCTTGGTGTGGGGGCAACAGCCAGCCCTACAGCAACACCAGCTTCTCCTGGACCACCTCCTCCTGACCACTGGGCCAGCTAGACGTCTTCCTCTATGGCACATAGTGCCAACTTGGGCAGGACAACCTTGCTCTCCAAGTTGGGTACTTGTAAGCAGTGAGAGACTGATGTGGGCTCCACTCAGTCCCCACAGGCTTTACTAATCCTCACAGGTTCTGGTCTGCCCTTGCTCCACATCCTTCTCCCATCCTTGACTGCCAAACACAGAAAACCAGCCTTCTGTCACCTTTATGGAGTCCTGCTGTGGCGCTGTGGGCTAATGCCTCAGACTGCAAAGTCGTTTGAACTGCAAGGTTGGTGGTTCAAGCTCACCAACTGCTCCTTGGAAACCTATACAGGGTTGCTATGGATTGAAATCAGCTCAACGGCACTTAACAACACATCGTCCTTATGGAGTCCTGGTGTGGTACTGTGGGTTAATGTGCCAGACTGCAAAACCATTTGAACTGTAAATCCGGTGGTTCGGCAGTTCAAGCTCACCAGCTGCTCCTTGGAAACCCTATACAGGGTCAGTATGGGTCGGAACCAACTCGATGGCACTTAACAACAACAACAATCGCCTTAATGAACTCATGGTGTGATGCTATAGGACCAGCACTGGACTGTGAACTATGAGGTTGGCAGTTCAAACCCATCAGCCACTCCTCAGAAACCCTATACAGGGTCACTATGAGTCAGAACCGACTTAGTGATACTTACCAACAGCAATAATCTTTATATTAAACCCCTTATTTTGCATATTAAGTCTATATGTAATTCAAAATGTATGTTGTTGCTGTTGAGTCCTTGAGTCAGCTCCAACTCACAGTGACTCTGTGTAGTGTTTCTGAGAGTGACCAACCTCACAGTTACCAAGTCCAGTGCTTAACCTACAGAGTCACAGCAGCATACATAGATATCTTATCATACATATTTTATATATACAAATGTAAGGAACCCCGGTGGTTCTTGACTGCTAACCAAGGTTGGCAGTTTGAACCCACCAGCTGCTCTTCAGGGAAAAGATGGGGCAGCCTACTTCCGTAGGGATTCCCAGCCCTAGTCACTAAGTTGGTGCTTACACATGGGCCCTTGTAGGGCTGAGTAGGACTGTTCCTTAAGGGTCCAAGGCTAAATCTATGTTTATCAAGCTATTGCTAAATGCAACAACTTAGACTAACCTCAAAATTGACTTATGCTGAATGACAAAAAGACTCGTAACCAAAAGGTGCCTAGGAAGAAGGGCCTGGCTGTCTACTTAAAAACAAACAAACAAACAACCAGCCCTGGAAAAGCATGGGGAGCACAGTCCCACTCCGACACACCTGCTATCCTAGTTGATTAATACTGCTGGGTTGGAAATTCTGTAAGTAGTTGTATTTAGCAATTACATTTTCTCATAGTTTAGGAGACTAGAGTTCAAATTCAGGGTGCCAACCCTAGGGAAAGACTGTCTGCTCTGGAGGAAAATCCTTGTCTCCACTTCTCTAGAGTTCTGGGTTTCAGAAGACTTTCAAGTGGTTCTCTCTTTCCCAATTCCTTCTGGCTTCTCTGGGCCTAGTCTCTTTATATTTCAAAAGTGAATAGGCTTAAGATACAGCATACATGGGTTAACAAAACAAAGAAACCCTAGTCCCAAATGGGATTATATCCCCAGACAGAGGGGTTCAGATTCCAACACACACTTTAGGGGACACAAACCATAGCATTTCACCTCTTGCCTCCTCTCTCCTGCACGCGATTTTATCTCCTTACATCTACAAACACATTTCCTCTATCCTGTTATCCCCAAAGCCTTACTGTGTTCCAGCACCAACATCTTTTGAATCATCTAAATCAAGTATGGGTGAGACTGGAAGTATTCCATCCTGGGACAAAATTCCTCTCCAGTGGACCCATGAAGCCTAGAATACAAGTTCTCTGCTTCCAAATTATAGTGGAGATACAAGGACATGGACATTCCCAAGAAAAGGGGAGAAACTAGAAAGAATTTACAGGCACCAAGCAAATCCAAAACCCAACTGCAAATGTTATTAGCTCTCAAGATTGACAACAATCCTCTGTTCTCTGGGTCCCTCTGGAAAGTGGCCCTGCCCTCCAGAGCCTACATGTTGGCCCTGCTCTTTGGTTTTGGGTGGAGGCCCCCTCAGCCCTGGATGTCAGCCCTGCCTCCCTAGCCCCCTGGGATGGCCCAAAATGGGACTATATTCTTTGGTGCCTCCATTATCCTGGTTCACTTGAGTGGTTCCCTCATTTCTTCAGTCTTGGGCATACAGGATCACTATGAATTGGAGCTGACTAAATAGTAACTGTTTGTTTTTTACTCAAACCACAGGAGTTATTTTGTACCATTAAAAAAGTTCTATATAGCTCAATAGATCCTTAGCACTTTATTATTAAACATTTCATTGAAAAGATTATAAATTATGTTCAGTATCCTCAGAAGAAAGGAGCTCTGGTAGCGTAGTGGTTACGAATCGGGCTGCGAACCTTAAGGTCAGCGGTTCGAAACTACCAGCCGCTCCGCGGGAGCAAGATGAGGCTTTCTACTCCCGTAAAGATTTACACCCTCGGAAACCCTGTACAGGGTCGCTATGGGTCGGACCCGACTCGATGGCACTTAACAACAACAACAACAAAATCCTCAGAAGAGGAGTCCTGGTGTGGCTCTGTGGGTTAATATGCTGGACTGCAAAGTCGGATTGACCTGCAAGGTCAGCAGTTCAAGCTCACCAGCCACTCCTCAGAAACCCTATACAGGATCACTATGGGTCAGAATCAACTCTTTGACACTCAACAACAACAGCAATCCTCAGAAGAACGTTCAGCACACTGTAATGTTTTATTTGTGGTAAATAGGTAATGTGTATATAAATGCACATACAAGAATCAGAAAGTTCACAAGACTAAGAATGTACCACCTTCAAGCCCCCCATTTCCTTTCCCCGGATGCAGCTTCTGTTGCCAGGTCCTTCTTCTCCCTCCAGAAATGGCATCGTGCACGTATATAAAAATGCACGCACACACGTGTGTCATTATATTAAACAGTTATAGCGTACATTCAGTTCTGTCTGCCTCTCTCTGTTCTTTAGTTCAGTTGTATGTTGTTACTGTCGTTGCTGTCCTGTAGGCCCTGGCTTAAGGTGATCCTGTTGACAACAGAATGATGCATGACTGAGGCCTGCACCATCTTCACCACCAGAGTATGCTCAAGCCATTGATGCAGCTACTACGGAATTTGAGTGTCTTCCAACCTGGGGGCTCATCATCCAGCCCTGCATAATAATAGCATACCATTATGGTTAGCGTAGTGGTTACGAATCGGGCTGCGAACCTTAAGGTTAGCGGTTCGAAACTACCAGCTGCTCCGCGGGAGAAAGATGAGGCTTTCTACTCCCGTAAAGATTTACACCCTCGAAAACCCTGTACAGGGTCGCTATGGGTCGGACCCGACTCGATGGCACTTAACAACAACAACAACATTATGGTTAGGTGCCTTCAAGTCCGATTCCGCTCCCAGGGACCCCATGCACAATAGAACAGCATACCGCCTAGTGCTGTGTGATCTTCAGTTGTTGCTATGTTTGAGCACATTGTTGGTGGAGTGGTGGTCGTCTTGCTGGGGGTCTTCCTCTCTTTTGCCGACCCTTCACTTTTTCTAAGCATGATGTCCTCCAGGGATTGGTCCCTCCTGCTAATATGTCCAAAGTGCAAGAGACGAAGTCTCACCATCCTTGCTTCTAAAGAACATTCTGGCTGTACTTCTTTCAAGACAGATTTGTGTGTTCTTCTGGTAGTCCATGGTACTTTCAGTATTCTGTGCCAACACTAATTCAGATGCATAGATTTTTTCCCAGGGTATTCCTTATTCACTGTCTAACTTTTGCATGCATATGAGGTGATTGAAAATAAAATGGCTTTGGATCAGACACACCTTATTCCCCAAAGTGGCATCTTTGTTTTTTAGCATTTCAAAGAGACTTTTTGCAGCATATCTGCCCAGTGCATGAATATGTCTTTTCATTTCTTGACTGCTGCTTCCATGACTGTTGATTGAAGATCTAAGCAAAATGATGTGTTTGAAAACTTTAATCTTTCCTCCATTTACTGTTGTTTTTACGTTAAGTGCTATAGAGTTGATTCCGACGCATAGCAACCCTGCATAGGGTTTCTGAGGAGCAACTGGTGAGCTTGAACCGTGGACCTCATGGTTCAAATTGACTTTGCAGCCCAGCGTATTAGCCCACAGAGCCACAGGACTCCATTTCTGATGTAATGTATTGATCCAGTTGTTAGGAGTTTCATTTTCTTTACATTGAGGTGCAATGCATATTGAAGTATTTCAAGTCCTCTTCATTTCCAGCAAGCAAAATGGTTTCATCTGCGTATTGTGAGTTTTCTTCCATTCCTGATGCCACATTCCTTTTAATGTAATCTGGTTTCTCAGGTTATTTGCTCAGCATACAGATTGAGTAAGTATGATGGAAGGGTACAACCCTGGTGCACACCTTTCCTAATTTTAAACCATTCGGTGTCCTCGTGTTCTGGTCAAATGACTGCCTCTTGGTCTGTGTACAGGTTCCTCATGAGCACAATTAGGTGTTCTGGTATACTCATTCTTCACAATGGTATCCCTAGTTTGTTAGGATCCACACATTAGAATGCATTTGCATAGTCAATAAAGTATAAAAAGCTGGTATTCTCAGCTTTCATCTGACATCAGCAGTGATATCCCTTGTTCCATGTCCTCTTCTGAATCTGGCTTGAATTTCAAGCAGCTCCCTGTTGATGTACTGTTTCCATCATTTTTAAATTATTTTCAGCAAAATTTTACTTGCATGTGGTATTAATATTGTTTGATGATTTCTAGATTCTGTTGGATCACCATTGGAATGCCACAAAAAGTGCATCTCTTCCAATCACTTGGTCAGGTAGCTGTCTTACAAATTTCTTGCCATAAATAAGTGAGCCCCTCCAGCGCTGCTTCAGTTTGTTGAAACATTTCAGTTTGTAGTTCATCAATTTCTGGAGCCTATTTTTTGCCAATACCTTCAGTGCAGTTCAAACTTGTGGTTCTTGATCATATGCTGCCTCTTGAAATGGTTCCGCACCCATCAATTCTGTTTGGTACACTGACTCCTTATCCCTTGATCTTCTTTTGATACTTCATGCATCAGTCAATATTTTGCCAATGGAATCCTAGAATCCTTCAATATTGAACTCGAGGCTTGAATTTTTTCTTCATTTCTTTAGAAATGCTGAGTGTGTTCTTCTCTTTTGTTTTTCTAAGTCCAGATCTTTGCACATTTCATTATAATGCTTTATTTTGTCTTTTCAAATTGCCCTTTGAAATTTTCTGTTCGGCTTTTTTTTTTTTTTTCTGTTCGGGTTATTTTTTTCCTGAGCAATTTCAAGAGCAAGTTTCAGAGTCTCTTCTGACCATTTGGATTTTGGACGTTTCTTTCTTTCCTTGCGTTTTAATGACCTTTATTTTTGTCGTGTATCATGTTCTCTTTTTTTTTGAAGTTTTAATTGTGAATTGAGTGAAGGTTTACAGGGCAGATCATCAGTATTACGTTCGACAAATTATTGCAATGCTTACAGTCCCCTCCAGGCACCACCAGCTAGCAGTATTTACCTCTATTACCTTTTTTTAAATGTACACATACCACATTGAAAATGCATATTCACTTAAATCTCCAAAAAGCACACTTTGCAAGCCAGCCTCCTGGCTGCAGGCACACTGCCTTTCTCAGTCTGTGGGCCTGTAGTTCTCTGCTGCTCTCTCTATGCCATTGCCTCTACCACCATCTCTGTTGTCACTCCTATTCTGGTCAGCCTCCCTCACTCCTCTCATGCTCTTCCCTCTTGATGGTCTGAAAATGACAGAGTAACTGCTCCCCTCTGCACCCTTTTACTTGCACCTCTTCTACATTTACAGTTGTGACAATCACCACTGGTCCCTCTAGCAATTACTCACAATTGCATCATATGCATGATGTTCTTGATGTTATTATCCCTCAATTATGCTGGTCTTCAGCCATAAGTGTCCAGTGCATCAAATCTTTTCTTAAGCTGGTTGCCAAAATTGGATAGGATTTACTCGAGTTCATATTTTGGCTCTCATGGACTTGTTTTAATTTTCTTCAGCTTCAGCTTGAACTTGCATATGAGCAATTAATGATGTGTTCCCGTCATGTCCTGACCTTGTTTAGACTGATAATATGGAGTTTTTCCATCATCTCTCCCACAGACAGAGTCAATTCGATTCCTGTGTGTTCCATCTAGTAGGTCTGTGTGTATAGTCATCATTTATGTAGTTGAAAAGTATTTGCAATGAATAAGCCATTGGTCTTGCAAAATTCTATTATGCAATTTCCAGCATCATTTCTATCACCAAGGCTGTATTTCCCAACTGCCTATTTTACCTCTTTGTTTCAGTTTCACATTCTAATTGCCAGTAGTTATCAATGCATCTTGATTGCATGTTTGATGAATTTCAGCCTGAGGAAGTTGGTAGAATTCTTCAGTTTCATCATTACTGGCTTTAGTGACTGGTGTGTAAATTTGAGGAATAGTGGTATTAAGAAGTCTTCCTTCTAGGCATATGGATTAGCCTGTCACAGACAGCATTGTACTTCAAAATAGATCTTGAAATGCTCATTTTGATGCTGATTGTGAAGCCATTCCTCTTCAATTCGACACTCGTGGCATAGTAAACCATAGGATTATCTGATTCACAGTGGTCAATACCTGTGAATTGGATGATTGGATTCACAGTGGTCAATTCCTTTTTTAGCTCACCAATGCCTAGGCTATCCATTTTATGTGTTCTATTTCATTTTTCTCCACGGCACATAACAGCAACAACAATTTCATTTTTGATGACTTCCAATTTTTCTGGATTCATAGCTTGTACATCTATGTTCTGATTAATAATGAACATTCACAGCTGTTTCTTCTCATTTTGAGTTGTGCCCCATCAGGAAATGAAGGTCCCGGATGCTTTGCTCCATTTGTGTCATTAAAGTCAACTCTACTTTGAAGAGGCAGCTCTTCCACAGTCGTATTTTGAGTGCCTTTCAACTTGAGGGGCTCATCTTCTGTCACTGTTCCACTGCTATTCATGGGACTTTTAAGTAGCTGACCATTCAGAAGTGGTCTGCCTTTTCTTCTTCCTTGTGTGGCTTAGTGCAAAAGCTCTTTTGAAACCTGTTCATCATGGGTGACCCTGCTAGATTTTAAATACCATTGGCATAGCTTCCAGCATCACAGCAACATGGAAGACACCATGTATGAAAAACTGATAGATAACCGTTGGGTCACAGTATTAGTTACAATTTTCAAAAAAAGATAAACTACTATCTAGTTCATTTCAGCTCAGCATGACCCCAGCCTGTTAGAGTAGAATTAGAGTAGAATGGTGCTCCTTAAGGTTTTTCGTGGCTGATTTTGCAGAGAAGTAGATCACCGTACCTTTCCTTTGAGGTGCCTCTGAATTTACTTGAATCTCCAACCTTTTGGTTAGCAACCAAGCATATTAACCATTTGTACCCTCTCAGGGACTCCATCAGTTGCATGAAACTATTATATGGTTGTACTTTGATATTTTTTAATCTGTCTGCTATAACTTAACATTGTTGGCTTCCAGTTTTTTCCTATTTAATTCAGAGCTGATTTTAACATTTTTGCATAACATTATTTGTCAGTGTGATAAAGGAAACCTTGTTTGCATTTCTTTAACTTTAATGTATATGTTTAAAAACCAGATTTCCATTTCTATGATCTGTACACATCTTTTTCTGCCCATTTTTCTATTGGGTTGGCTATCTTTTTATTATTATTATTGACTTTTTGTTGTTGTTGAGTGCCACCGAGTCAATTCTGACCATAGCAACCCTGTATAGGGTTTCCGAGGAGAAGCTGGGGAGCTTGAACCACCGACCTTGCAGTTAAAATGTTTTTGAAGTCTGGAGCATTAACCCACAGTGCCACACCAGAACTCCAATATAGAGTGCTTTATAAAAGAAATTGACAGTTTATTATATGAATTTACAGGGGTTTTACAGTTTAACATTTGTTTTTTGTTTTTTCTTTATTAAAGATATTGTTCCACATAAAGTGGTTCCAAGTAGTTTCTCTCTCTCTTTTTTTTTAAATTCATCCTATTGTATTTCCTTTCATTGCAATGATTACAATCCCCTCCATGCATCATCAAATAACCAAAGGATACACCCCACAAGTCCAACCTCCCCCCACCCTCAGCACACAGCCCCTCTCCCTCCCTGAGTCCTGTGTCCCCAGCCACTCCATCAGTCCACATCATCTTCTCTGTCTCCATGCCTGGCTTCACTGCCTCTCTGGGTAGGGTCACGCTCTCCGCTCTTCTCACTTATGGTCCCAGGGACCTCCACTCGTGGGCTGCAAAATTGATCACTCCTCTCCTTTTGTCAAAAACACATCCACCCCTACATTTCCAACCCTCACAGTCAGTCCTGATGGCAATTATTCACTATTGTACCACAAGAGTCTTATCCCCATTTCCTTTTGCCAGCCCCGTCCCAACATACTGGAAATCGTTCAGTGGAGGTTCTACCTACCCCTGCACCATCTGGAACTAGACTCCCTCTTGAAAGCTTGTAAGTCAGTCACTTCTTTTCTTTATAGCCCTGCACCCCCCATTTTGGGTAACCAATGTCTAAGTAGTGCATACCTGTCAACCGTGTGTACCAAGGGGGTAGGAGTGATCCTTGCTGTAAAGATTTGTTCCCTTTTTTGAGCTACTACATCCATACGTATAGGTAAAGTTCATCAAATTGTAGTGGGTTACTCTTTTTTTTCTTCTTCTTCTTCCCTCTTCTTTCTTCTTCTAGTCAAGTTTTGATCATCCAGCCATCGAAGCCAGGTCAAGTGGGTACTATCTGCAAGTATGGGTGTTCTTGTGCATTTCCCCTCACTTCATATCAGCTAGACACTTCACTCTCCGCTCTAGTCCTCTGTAGCCATGTCACTGTCTCTGGTCCCAGGAGTCCCCAGGTCTTGCTATAACTGCTGGCCATCCAGGTCTCCACCCATGTTCACAGGGGTCTATTGGAAGTTGGCAGACTTAGATCCCAACATCATTGTTATTTTTTCCCCGTCTTCCCCTTATCGGTGACCAACGTGGTCACCAGCCAGACCACAAGCCTGCTCATGTATTTCCCTTGAGTCTCAGTCTTAGAAGGGAGTTTGCTCTGAAGGGAACCCAACCACTTGCCTTGATGGCTCCTGAGTGAAGAGCTTACTTGTTCTTGTAGCAAGCAATCATACTGCCATTATTGTTTCTCATTTTTCCTGCTGGTCTTTCTTCACGAAGTATCTTCTGTTTTACTAACTACTCCAGGCTGGTCTACTCCTCCTTTCCAATAGAAATTTCCCACCTCAGACAATTCTGGATGGGATTCTGGTTTCCACTTATGGTCTTATGCAATACAAAAGCTCCACAAGAGGTCTCTTTCACTGGACAATTTCTAGCCTCCTTTAAGGTATTCCAATCAGTTATAGGCTGAAGACAGACTTACAAGCTTTCTGTAGTGATGTTTCTGGATATCCCCCCACCCCCACCCCCCCCACACAAACACACAAAGTGTGTATTTCACAATGGCAGGCAAGGGAAACCAAGATTCAAAAGACAGGCAAGCATCTTAACATTATTTCCCTCTTTTATCCTTTCAAACCAGGCCTCAATCCCTGTATCCTGGAGCCATGTTATTCCAAGGTTATGCATACATCATCATTTAGCTCTGCCCCACTTAGCCCATGTGAACCTGCCTAACTGTTTTCCCATCAGCCTTGTTCTTTATTCCCCTTCCCCTTCTTGTGTATTGCCCACCCATCCCCCCACCCCAGCACCCAAGCTTTCCTGTGTCTATTCCCTACTCTATGCTTTCTTTACCTTCCCTTCTCTCCCCTCCTCTCATCCCATACATCCCAGTGATCAGCAATTATATAAATAGGGTCCCCCCCCCCCTTTTGGGTGGGTTCTTTTTCTTAGTCTTTTAGAATAATGGTCCTATGCAGTATTTCTCTTTTGTGACTAATTTCACTCAGCATAATGTCTTGTTTTCTTATCCATTGTGCCACTCTCTGTCTCTTCACTGGTGCATTTAATCTATTGACATTCAATGTAATTATTGATAGGTATGAATTAATTGCTGCCATTATGTTAATTTTTTGGTAGTGCTGTTCGTTCTTTTGTTCTGCAGGCCTTCTTGGGCTGAGTTTGTGTTTTGTGTGCTATTTCTTATCAATTTCTTCTTAGTTTTCATGTTTGCTTGTTCTGCTTGGCAGTTCATTTTCATGGTAAGTTGTGAAGTATTAACTTTCTTTGGGGTTACATTATAGTCCATTAATTTTCCCTCCATTTAAGATAATCTTTTGTATCTTGTAATCTACCTGACCTCCCCACCACCTGGATCTCTGTTCCTACATTTTTCCCTTCTTTGACTTTGTTATTATTTTGATCTTCAGTTGACCTCCCAGCTCCTTTGAGTTCATTGTTGTAATTTTGTTCTGTTCTGGACTCTGCTATCCATCGCCTGAGTTCCAGGTGGTGTTGCCATGCCTGTCAATCTCTGGTTGTTTTCTGTTCTTGTTGGTTTTCAGTCCAAAGAACTCCTTTTAGGATGTTTTTGAAGTGCTGGATTGGCTTTGACAAAATCTCTTAGCTTCTGTTTATCCTGGAATGTTTTGATGGCATCATATTTGATTGACAGTTTTGTTGGATAGATGATTTTTGGTTGGCAGTTTTTTTCTTTTAGGATTTTGTATATGTCTCCCCATTGCCTTCTTTCCTGCATGGTTTCTGCTGAATAGTCAGAACTTAATTTGATTTGCTTGCCTTTGTAAGTAAAATTTCTCTTTTCCCTGGCTGCTTTTAGGATTCTCTCCTTGTCCTTGATTTTGGATAGCTTGATTAATGTATGTAACCCTAAATCTAAACATAACAATAATGACATTAAATGTGAATGCTCTAAACACATCATTTAAAAGAGATTATGATAAAGGGTCTTTCTACAGTGATCCAACTATATACTAGCTATATGAAATTCACTTCAAATTTAATGATCAAGGTATGTTTAAAAGAAAGTGATGAGAATAGATGCAAACAATAAACAAAAGTTGGAGTGCTATGTTAATATCAACATCAGCCTCAGAGCGAAGAAAATTATCAGAGATATAGAAGGAAATTACATCATGATAATATGGTCAGCTCCCCAAAAGCTGTAATAATATTAACTTTGTATTTATCAAACAATAGAATTTCAAAATACATGAAGCAAAACTGATAGAACTGAAAAGAAGAAATAGACAAATTCACAGTTACATTTGGTGACTTCAATTCTCCTCTCTCAACAATCAGTAGAATTTGTAGACAGAAAATATACAAGAATTCAGAATAATTAAGCATCATTATTAATCAATGAGCTCTAGTTACCAAACAGCAGCAAAATACACGCTCTCTTTAGGGCCATTCACCAAGACTGACCACATCCTCGGTTATAGAATAGTACATTTTTACAAATTGAAATCATACAGAATATGCTCTCTGACATAATCAGCAACAGAAAGAGAACTGGAAAATCCTAAAATGCTTGGTAATTAAACCAAACACTTTAAAATAACCCATGGGTTAACAAATACATTTTTAAAAGAAAAGCAAATACAACATAACTTAGAATGTTTGGGAGGTAGCTAGTATTACTTAGAGGGAAATTCATAGAATTTAAATATACTTCTCCATCGTAAGAGAAAAAAAGTTAAAAGTAACACCAAAGACACCACAAGGAAAGAAATAAGAGCAGAAATGAATGAACTTGAAAACCCATGAAACTAAAAACTGGTCAATACAACTGTTAACTAGGATATGGCTTACCAATGACAGAAATCATAGAAGATAACATAGCAGGCTCCACAGACATTAGCAAGAAAATAAGTGAATATTGTGAGTAAAAACCTAACACAAATATGACAACTTAGATGAAATAACCAGTTTCTTAAAAAATCATATCAAGAACTGTGACCGGTCTGAGTCTTCACCCTGCTTACAAGGTCAGTAATTGACTTGCTGCTCCTTCATGGATGCTGGCAGAATACACGAGACTCCTGGGTCTGAGATAACAGATTGTATTTGTAGCATGCCAAGCATCTTGAGCTTCCGGTTTACTTTGATTGCACAAACACTTTCCAAGTCCAAGGGGAAAATGTAAGTGGAACTAGGGATAGATATCACATATGCCATGGATTTGTGTCACACCCAATGAGCACTGAACTTGGGGAATTTATCTCTTTTATAGTTGACACCTTAGGGAAAGACATTACCTCATCCCACGCACTGCACTGAAAAATGGCCCAAACAGAGTAATTAAAATCTTGCATTCTTGTCATATCTAGCAAGAACATGCATGCACATATAAGGTTTTTGGTGAATTGCCTTTCTCAACACTACCTTCTACCAAAATGACCCCAAGACTAAATGCATATCCAAAATAGTCCTATAACTATTAGAGTCATGTTTAAAATTTCTCTGGGAAGAAAATCTTCAGGCCCAGATGGTTTCACTGGCAAATTAAACAATAACACCAATTCTACATAGCTCCCTGGAAGGAGAAGAGGAGGGGGAGAAAGATGCATAGGCAATTCAATAGGGAAAGAAATGTCATTAAAAAAAAAATGATGTTGGAATAATCTATATGCAAAATTAACTCAAAATATTTCTAGGCGCAAAATAATATGAAATCTTTGTGACTTGAGGTTAGGGAAAGTTCCTCTATACCATACGTATGACCAAAGAAAAAGATAAATTGCACTTCACAAAATGAAAAGATTTTGCTTTGTAAAAGACATTACTGATGGGAATGTAAAACAGCACAGCCACTCTGGAAACCACTTTTGCAGCTTTTAAAGTTAAATTACTAAATTACCCAACAACCTTAGAGAAATGAACACATATTCACATACATATACACAAACTACACACGTTTGTACCAGCTCTATTCATGGTCACCAAAATTTGGAAGAAATTCAGACGTCTTTATGAAGTATGGTAGATCCATACAATGGAATATTGTCAGTGATTTAAAAATAAAAGAACAAACATGATACATTCAACAACTTGGATGGATCTTAAAGGGATAATACTGAGTGGAAGAAGCCAGCCCTAAAAGTTACATACTGTATGATTCTATATAGATGGGATTCTCAAATAGACAACACTAGTGATGGAGAAGAAATGAGTGCATCCTAGGAGTTAGAGGTGAGTGCAGAGTATAATTTACACAGATGTAACACCAGCACATTTTTGGGAGGTGATGGAACATCCACGCATCCATACACATGCTAAAACACGGTACAACAAAATATGACTATGATAGTTTTAAAAATAATCAAAATATTTTAAATGAATGTTACAAAAAGGTTTTTTTCACTTATGTTATATTAACAATATTCTCCTCCAAAACCATAGCTCAGAGGCATCAATTCTTTTGTGGTCTTCCTTATTCACTGTCCAGCTTTCACATGCATATGAGGTTATTGAAAATACCATGGCTTGAGTCAGGTGCACCTTAGTCCTCAAGCTGACATCTTTGCTTTTCAATATTTTAAAAAGTTCCTGTGCAGCAGATTTGCCTAATGCAATACATTGTTTGATTTCTTGACTGCTGCTTCCATGAGTGTTGATAGTTGATCCAAGAAGAATGAAGTCCTTGACAACTTCAACCTTTTCTCCATTGATAAGAATGTTGTTTATTGGTCCAGTGGTGAGGATTTTTGTTTTCTTGACATTGAGACGTAATCCATACCAAAGGCCATTCTCTTTGATATTTATCAGTTAATGTTTTAACTTCTCATCACTTTCAGCAAGCATGTTTGTATCATCTGCATATCACAGGTTGTTAATGAGTCTTCCTCCAATCCTGATGCCACTTTTACTTCATATAACCCAGCTTCTTGGATTATTTGCTCAGCACACAGGTTGAATAAATATGGTAAAAGAATACAACTTTAGCACACACCTTTCTTAATTTGAAAACATTCAGTGTTTCCATTTTCTGTTTGAACAACTGCCTCTTGGTCCAGATACAGATTCCTCATGAGCACAACTAAGTGTTCTGGAATACTCATACTTCGCAATGTTGTCCATAGCTTGTCATGATCCACACAATTGAAAGCCTTTGCATAGTCAATAAAGCACAGTAAACATCTTTCTGATATTCTCTGCTTTCAGCCAAGATCCATCAGGCATCAGCAATGATCTCCCTCGTTTCATAGCCTATTCTGAATCCGGCTTGAACCTCTGGAAGTTCTCTGTCAATGTATGCTTGCAGCCGTTTCTGTATGACCTTTAGTAAAACTTTACTCGCATGGGATATCAAAGAGATTGTCCGATGATTTCCGCATTCCATTGGGTCACCTCTCTTTGGAATGGGCACAAATATGAATTTCTTCCAATCAGTCAGCCAGATAGTCGTCTTTCAAATTTCTTGGCAGAGATGAGTGAGTGCCTCCAGTGCTGCCTCACTTTCTTGAAAGATTTCAAATTTTATTCCACCAATTCCTGGTGCCTTTTTCTTTGCCAATTCCTTCAATGCATCTTGGATTTCTTCCATCAGTATCATTGGCTTTTGACCACATGCTACCTCTTGAAACGGTTGAACATTAACCATTTCCTTTTGGTACAATGACTCTGTGTATTCCTTCCATCTTCTCTTGATGCTTTCTCCATCATTGAATAATTTGCCCAGAGAATCTTTCAAAAATGAAAATGGAGGCTTGAATTTTTTTCTGTTTTCCCCAGCTTGAGAATTGCTGAGCGTGTTCTTTCTTTTTGGTTTTCTGATTCCAGATCTTTGTACATTTTGTTGTAATATTTGTCTTTATCCTCTCGAGCAGATCTTTGAAATTTTTTGTTCAGCTCTTGGATCTCCTCATTTCTTCCTTTTCATTCCAATCACCAGTAATGACCAATACATCTTGATTGCAAGTTTGATCAATTTCAGATTGAAGAAGTTGGTAGAATTCTTCTATTTCATCCTCACTGGCTTTAGTGGTTGTTGTGTAAATTTGAATAATAGTGGTATTAAATGGGCTTCCCTGTAGGCGTGTGGATACTATTCTATCACAGACAGCATTGTACCTCATGACTGATCTGGATATGTTCTTTTGGACAATGAATGCAACATCATTTCTCTTCAATTTGTCATTTCCAGCATAGTAAACCACTTGGTTGTCAGATTCAAAATGGTCAATACCAGTCCATTTCAGCTCACTAATGCCTAAGATATCGCTGTTTATGTGTTCCATTTCATTTTTGGCAATTTCCAATTTTCCCAGATTCATACTTCGTACATTCCATGTTCCGATTTTCAGTGGATCTTTACAGCTGTTTCTCTTCATTTTGAGTTGTGCCCCATCAGTAAATGAAGGTCCTGTAGGCTTTTCTCCCACGGGCTTTACTCCATTAGCGTCATCACGATCAACTCTACTTTGAGGAGGCAGCTCTTCCCCAGTCGCATTTTGAGTGCCTACCAACTTGAGGGGCTCATTTTCTGGCACTATATCTGACAGTGTTTCTCTGCTACTCATAAGGTTTTCAGTGACTAAATATTTAAAAGTAGTTCATCACTCCTTCTTCCTAGTCTGTCTTCATGTGGAAACTCATCTGAAACCTGTCTACCATGGGTGACCCTGCTGGTATTTAAAATACCGGTGGCATAGCTTCCAGAATCACAGCAACTCACAAGCCACCACAGTACGACAAACTGACAGATGAGTGGTGGAACATAGTGAGTAGTACTCGTTTATTTCTTGGTGTTGAACTCTCCTTATTATTTTGAAAGTTTTGCCCTCCAAAACTGATGACATTAAAAAAACAGTTTGAAGTACTTTACAGGGTATAAACAGGAGTTTAGGCATTGAATATATTTAGAATCACTCATTTCTGTAAGAATGTCTTTTTAAAGACTCATTCATTCTGAAATGTCATTTAAAAATCACTTGTATTTTGAATTTCGCTTCATTGTATTTGCTTTTGTGTTTCATTATATTTATTTCAAGTTTGTGGTTGTTGTTAAGCGTCATCAAGTTGGTTCTGACTCATAGTGACTGACCCTGCATAGGGTTTCCACGGAGTGGCTGGTGAGCTTGAACCATTCACCTTGCAGTTCAAACCAACCTTGCAGTCTAGTGTAGTCATCCACAGCACCACACCAGGACTCCAGTTCAGGTTTAGCTGCCTTAAATTATGACTAATTAGATGTAAAAGGTACTGAAGTATTTCAGAAGGTGTTGTATACTGAAAATCACATGACCATTGTGACAAGACATTTGATTTCAAATCCTGGCTTGGGTGTTTCTCAGCGATTTTCTCACCTGTAATATGGGACGAATGTTACTAACCCGTAGGATTATTGCGAAGATTTTGTGTGCACTGTATGTACTCACAACAGTGCTCACTAAGAGATCCGAAGGCTCCGTGTAAAACCTTGTGTGATTCTGGGGTTCTTCTTAATGTGTCCATTCATGGAGATCACATTTCAATGTCCACGAAATGAAAACGTTTGTTTTAAATAATCATACATCTGTGGTTAGAACAGAAAGTAAGCGTGATTGGAATATGTTCAAGATTGTGTTTAATTCACACACGACTACAATTCAACTTACTCCCACACATCATAAATTTTTAAATCTCTTGCCTGGCATGTGAACCTTAAAGATCTTATGGAAGGTTTATTTATTTATTAAAGATATGCCCAGAAGTTAGATTGAGTGTGAAGACTTTTTGGTGATGCCGTTTGGTTTGTGTCTGTAACTCTAGCTGGAGACTAGAATTTTCAGTAACTGGAACATGACTTCTCAGATGTACTACCAATGGACTGCAGTAATGAGCGGAGCTGTGCTCCTTTGCATCTGATTTTATGAGAGCTTCATGAGCTCCTCATCAAATTAGTAAAGTATGAATAATCTTATTTCCTTTTGTAAAGATCTGTAGAAATCAATGATATCCAATAGTTTTTAAAAATGCAATATTAAACATCTCTAAACTAACAATCCCTTTAAACTCCTGTAAATTACTTTGTTGTTCCTCAAAAGAGTTTTTGCAAGTTAACCTGAGATTTCAAGATGGAATACATTCCTCAGTAAGGTTAGGATTTACACAGAATTGAAAAAATCACAAAACTTGGTTTCTTTCTATAGTTCAAGGTCACAGAGCTCTCAAAAAAACCCAAAAGTTTCACTGCCTGCTCTTCAGCTACCAGGGTTCCGTCCCTCAAAAGTGACCACTCCTCATTGCCTATTCAGACCCCTTCTTTGCACTACAGCAGTCACTGTTTGCTCTGAGCCAGATGTTCTCCCCCAGGGCTCTGCTTAAAGTTGGTAAGGCAATATTTCCTGCCTTTTGTCTTCTTAGTTTTATTCATTCTACTCTTTATCATAATGTGGTTTTGATGTTCCTTGTTCTTGATGATACACCACTGTTAGCTCAAGCTCGTGTTAAGAATTTCAACAACTGTGACATGTCTAAACTACATTATCTTGAAAGTGTTGGCAGTGTGTAAAATAAAAGGTGAGCCAAATTAATCAACCAAAATATTTCAAAGGGTTCCTATGGCTACATTCTACACCCAGGAAGTCCCTACCGGGTTGAGTTGGCTCATGCAACCTGTAGCAAGTAGCTTTTCCTGTGCTGCTGCATGCTTGAGGACACAGTGTGGTGAAGGCTTGAGGAGACTTGGAGCAAGCAGCTGATGCTTGCTATCGCAGCGCTAGAGGTGTGCCTTTCTGCCTTCTTGTGTTGGAAGTGATTTATTGCAACCCTTAGAGATAAAATATGCATAATGTAGAAGGGGTGTGGAAACCAAGGTTCAAAATGGTAGGTTTTATGCAGAGGAGTAATCAGAAAATAATGAGTATGCATTCTAATAAGGGTAAAGTCGTTATGGCAGATGAAAAAGACTTCCTATTCCGGCAGTTGAACCTGTGCAGAGCGGGACTGCAGTAATGAGCGGAGCTGTGCTCCTTTGCATCTGATTTTATGAGAGCTTCATGTGTCCGTGTGGCTTTCCTCTGTATGTATTCCTGCTTTTAATAGATTTTCTTTGAGTTGCTTTTTTTTTTTTTTTTTTTTTTTAATGAGCGAAAGTTTCGGGGCATTAATATAAACACTGCCGCATAGCCGGGTAGGGTAGGGGCAGGGAAGGCCGCAGCCAAGGAGGGCTCTGTTCTGCAGCGAAGCGCAGTCTCCAGGTGTATGGTGGTATCCCTCCCCCCTTAGTGATTTGCCTGTCCTGGACATTTACTATTGAAAAACTCCTCATCTTTTCCTTTTTTTTTTCATTTTAAGAGTTTTGCCTAAATACACTAAAATATTTGTCTTAATTGTGACATTTGCTTTTCAATTTTGTGATTTTCTCTTTTGACATGCAGAAATTTGACATTTTCTTGGAGTCTTGGTGTGACACTGTAGGACTGATTACAGCACTTAACAACAACAGCAACGTTTGTTGTTGTAAAATGTGTGAATTTGTCCTTTGGGTTTCTTCCTTTTGGGTTCTTCAGTACTCTTTTCTTGTATTTTTATTCATTAATCCCATGTTGTTGTTGTTGTTGTTGTTTTTAAATAATAATTTTATAATCTCTCTTGAATTGATGTTGATGTAAGATAATAGTTCTTATCTCTGGCTATGCATTAGAATCATGTTGTTATTAACTGCCAACAAGTTGGCTTCAACTCATAGCAACCCTGTGTAGGGTTTCTGAGGAGTGGTTGTGGGTTTGAACTGCTGACCTTACAGTTCAAACAGACCTGAAGGTGGAGTGCTTGAATGAGGGGGAAATATGCCTGGATTTCATCCTGGAGCAATGAAATCAGGGTTAAGGCCTGGGATCTTATTTTTTAATTCTCTATTGGTGATTTCTCATGTGCAGCTAGAGTCAAAAACCACCATGGAAGAGTCAGGTAGAGACTCCAAGTTGTATTTTGATAAATAGCTAAGAGTTGTTCTAACCCATTGCCCAAAGACAATGCTTTTGAAGAGTATTTACTGACAGGAAAATTCATCATGATAAACACTAAGTGAAAACAGTTGATGTTAACGCTGTGTATTCCAAATACCCTATATTGACATCTGTACAATGTGTGTGAACAAAATACCATTGAACTCAAATTTAAGACGTCTGTTTGAAAAACAAAAACACAATTGTGTTGCGAGACCTCCATGCTAATAGTCTGTTGCCCTCTGATCAGTTCCAACTCATAAAGACAGAGAGAGGTTGTGTTGGTTATAGTTTTATTGACCCAAAGAGCCATCCTGAAGTTGTTTGGTAAAATGGACTTTCTCTAAAGAGTATATTTATTGGAGTCCTGGTGTGGCGCTGTGGGTTAATGGGCCAGACTGCAAAGCCTTTTGAACCACAAGGTCGGCAGCTCAAGCTCACCAGCTGCTCCTTGAAAACCCTATACAGGGTCACTATGGCTCAGAACCAACTCTACGGCACTTAACAACAACAAAGATTATATTAATTAGTTTTAAACAGTATGTAATTTTTTTTTTAAATGTAGCCAAATCTTGAAAAAGTTAAAAGGACACATATAACTTGATTTTAAGACTTGACAGTAATCAATATGATAGGATTTTGGTATGAAGATAGACAAACCAATCAATAGAATTGAATATAAAGTCCAGAAATCTATCCATGCTATGTATTTTTGTTAAGGATCTCTGGTAACACAGAACTTTGGGTTATGGGTGGGACTGCTAACTGCAAGGGCAGCAATTTGAATCCATCAATTGATCCATAGGTGAAAGATAAGGCTTTCTGCTCCTCTAAAGATTTACAGTCTCAGAAACCCCATACAGTGTGGCTGTGAGTTGGTACTGATTGAATGGTGCACAACCACCACACATATGTTGTTGTTAGCTGTGATAGTTAAGTTAAGGTTTTGTGCCAACTTGACTGGACCAGGATTCTCAGTGGTTGGCAGTTGAGATACAGGTATCCCCAGAATGAGGTCTAATATAATATGATTAGCTCTATGATGAGATCTGTTATGAGCAGACAATCAATTGAAACTCTGTTTCTTTGGGGGTGTGGCCTGCTTCCAATAGATTAGACACTCAGGCAAAACTTGCTTGTTTTGGACCTGGATCTTGCATTTGGCTCATCCCCTGACTTCTGGTTCTTTGGACGTGAGCCAGTGACCTGCTCTATTGCCTGCCCACCTGTCTGAAAGACTATTGGACCTACCTGCCTGTCATCTGATCTGTTGATATTGGTACATCTGACCAGGACTTGGGGGCTCTCCTACCTCTATAACTGTGTAAGCCATTTCCTTAATATAAACTTCTCTTTCTCTGCTTTTGTTTCTCTGAAAAACCCAGCAGAACAAAACATTACCTACTCCTGTGTCATCCTCGCACTTATTGGTCTGTCTGAGCCCTTATTGCAGTCACCAAGCCAATCCATCTCATGGAAGGTTTACCTCATTTCTACCAACCTTCTACATTACCAACCATGACTTATATAGTCAATTGCTTTACAACAAAAGTGTCACAGCAGCGGAACAGAGAAAAAAATTCTTTGCAACACATGATTCTAGAATGTATGAAAAATGAAGAACCTTGATTCCTACTATATACCATGTTCAAAAATTAATTTGAGAGGAATTAAGAGGTCTAAAACATAAAAATTAAAATAACAAAGTTTTTAGAAGAAAACTTTGTGAGCTTTGGGAAGACAAAGCAAAAAGCAGGTCAGAGAGGTTGATAAATTGGGTTTCATCGAGATATAAGCTCTTGCTCCTCAAAAAACACCATTAAGAAAATGAACGACGAACTACCGACAGGTTAAAAATATTCACAACACATATATCCAAAAAGGGACTTGTATCTAGAATGTATAAATGAGATTGATAGATAGTTAAGAAAAAAATGCAACCCAATTTACAAAAACTTGGGCCCCAAACTTGGAAATGACACTTCACAAAAGAAGGTGTGTATTATATGAATGGCAAACACATGGAAAAATGCTCAGCTTCATTAGTCATCGGGGAAATGAGAAGCAAGCCCCCAATTAATACTTGTCACAGTCAGAGCTCTCGGTGACTCCATGTGTGTCAGAGGAGAGCTATGCTCTTGAGGGTTTGCAGAGGCTAACTTTCTGGAAGTAAATTGTCGTGTCTTTCTTTAGAGGTGCTAAAACGACTAAAACTAAAAAAACCTGCCAATTACTAAATAGTGAGGATGTGGAATGTAAAATGGTACAAACACTGGAAATTTCTGGCAGTTTCCTGTTATTAAATCAGCATGGGAGTAGCATATCTGACCAGATCGGCACTGGACTGTGAACCACAAGGTTGGTGGTTCAAACCCATTAACTCTTCAGAAACTCTGTATAGGGTTGCTACGAGTCAGAACCTACTCAACAGCACTTAACAACAACAACCAGCTTTATAAGAAGGAAGGCGAATCAAACTCTGTATCAGCCCAAGGCTAATTCCTATGAGGCAGAGGTCAGACATGCCTGCACCCTTCAACCTTCTTTATTCTAACGTCAGCCATCCCTCCCATGATGCTCAATTTCTCTGCTGGGTTCAATAATCCAATGCAGTGGCTATACAGACCTCACAGACCATACCCGTGTTCAGAAACAAGTCAGGGCGCAGGAATTCTGTGGTCAGAAGCCCCTCTTCTCAGCTCTTTGCTGACAGGTCCTTCTCTGGACCTTGGCCCATTGACCTCTGCCCTGCTTAGGCAAGTGTTACAAGCTCTATTGTTGTTGTTAAGTGCCGTCGAGTTGGTTCTGACCCAAGCCCTGTATAGGGTTTCCAAGGAGCCGCTGGTGAGCTTGAACCACTGACCTTGCAGTTCAAACGGCTTTGCAATCTGGCACATTGACCCACAGCGCCACACCAGGCGCCTTTAGCACTGCCGGAAATGCCCACCAGGCACCCAATTCTGCAAGCCAGCCTTCTGCCTGAGGGCACTCGGCTTTACTCAGTTCGTGGGCCAGGAAGCCCACTGCTCTCTGTCTCTCCCTGCCACTGCCTCTGCTGCCACCTCTGCTACCAACATTCTTTTTGTTCAAGGATCTCACACTCTGCTCATGACTCTTCTTCCTTGACGGTCCTGGATGCATCTTTCTCTGCTTCTGAGATGTCTCCTTTTAAACCTACAAGATGGCAAAACTAACCAATCCTCAAGTTAGAGTCTCTTACACCCTATTTGCATGGTCCTGGTGTGACACTGTAGGGTAAGCACTGGACTGATAACTGCAAGGTTGGTGGTTCAAACCCACTAGATGCTCCTTGAAAACTCTATACAGGATTGCTATGAGTTGGAATCAACTTGACGACACTTGACAACAGTAACAACCCAATCATTTGATGGGAGTTACAAAGATCATGGTAGAAGGACCCTAATTTACGGTACCACAAACATATATTGACCCTAAGGCCCAACAATTGCATGCCTAGTCCTTTGCCGAAGAGAAGAAAATATATGTCCACAAAACACTTAAATTGTTTAAAAATATTCTTAACAGCTTTATTCATAATAGGCAAAATCCAGTAACAACCCAAATATCTACAAAGACAAGAATGAATAAACGAACTGTGGTATATTTGTATTATGGAAGAGTGTATAAATAAAAAGGAACAAACACATAGTCATCTGAATGCATAACATAAGCACAATGTTAAAGGAAAAGTTCTACGAAAGTATGCTTATTGACGTTGTTGGTAAGTGCCAACTCATACTGGCCCTGCATATGGTTTCTGAGAAGCATCTGGTGAGTTTGAACCACCAACCTTGAGGTTAGCAGCGTACTGCTTATCCTACAGTGCCACACCAGGACTCCTGAAAGTATGCTTTGTTGTTATTTGTTGTTAAGTCCTGTCAAGTCGGTTCCAACCCATAGCGACCCTGTACAGGGTTTCTGAGGAGTGGTTGGTGAGCTTGAACCACCGACCTTGTGATTCAAACCAACTTTGTAGTCCAGAGCATTAACCCATAGCGCCACACCACAACTCCAGCGAAAGTATCCTTAGTCATATGAAATTCTAGAACAGGCAAAACTAATCTCTGGTAATAGATACCAAAACAGTGAGAATTGATTAGAAGGAACCACACGGGAACTTTCTGGGGTACAAGAAATGTTCTGTATCTTGACTGGGGAGGTTACATGGGTGTATTCACCAAAAATCATCAAATTTTATGCTTAATGAATTTTACTACATGTAAATTTGACCTATAGTATAAAGATACTATTTATTGTATTCATGTTAACTGGAAAATAGAACCAAGTTGTACTTAAGATGGGGTCATAACAAGATACAAGGTATAGGTCAAAAAATTCTATTTGAGTTGCAGTTGAATATGACTGAGTAATGTGTAGATTTTTACTCTACAAGACCTGAATATATTAATTGAAAGCATTACATGCAAGAGCTAGAAATCAATTATTTTGTACTATTTAGCCTAGCTAGGTTAAATCCTTTGTTGGAATGTTAATGTTCAATTGGATTTTAGTATTTTACAAGAAGTAAAATGGAGTCCTGGGGAGTCCTGGTGTTAGGTTGATGCGCTGGACTGCAAAGTCAGTTTGAACCATAAGGTCCACTCCACTGTTCAAGCTCACTAGTCGCTCCTCAAAACTGATTCGACAGCACTTAACAACTACAACAACAACAATGGCTTCCTGGAGTCCTGGGGTCTGTAGGATCAGCACTGGACTGCTAACCACAAGGCCAATGATTCAAATTCACCAGTCACTCCTTAGAAACCCTATACAGGGTCGCTGTGAGTTGGAACTGACTTAATGGCACCTAGTAACAACAACATGATGTCCCACTGTGGTGCTGTAGAATACACATTGGACTGCTCCCTGAAAGTTCAGAAGTTCAAACCCACCAGCTACTCCTCAGAATCCCTGTACAGAATTGTTATGAGTCAGAACCAACTCCAAGGCACTTAACAACAACAACATGGATATGTTGAAAATTAGCTAAAAGACTATAGAATAGGTCCTATGAGGGAATGTAAAACAAGGGACAGTTATAAGGACTTTTAAAAGGGCAGGAGGGGTATCTTAGATTCTTGTTGTTAAGTGCTGCCAAGTCAGTTTTGACTCAGTGCAACCCTGTTAGTGTAGGCGTTCCAAGGATGGCTGGTGAGCTGGATCTGCTGACTTTGTGGTTCAAACTGACCTTGCGATCCAGTGTTCATCCTACAGTGCCATACCAGGACTCCAATCTGGGCTATGTTGTTGTTGTTAAGTGCCATCGATTAGATTCTGACTCATAGCAACTATGTATAGGGTTTCCAAGCAGCGGCTTGTGGGTTTGAATTGCTGACCTTGTGGTTCAAACAGATCTTTCAGTCTAGTGCTTAACCTATAGCACCATACCAGGACTCCAATCTAGACCTATAGGGGTTAGAAATGCCAGCATTCATTTTGGAGGGGCATAATTCAATCCATAATAAAGGATTTTTAAAAACAAAACAATGTGAATAAAGGGTTGATTAAGGAAAAGGTCAAAATGGATATCAGAAGAGACACTAAAACTTGCTCTCCAGCGTAGACATGCTAAAGCAAATGGAAGAAATGAGGAGGTACAAGAGATGAAACGAAAATTTCAAAGATCTGCTAGAGAAGATAAAGCCAAATATTACAACAAAATGTGCAAAGATCTGGAACAGAAAACAAAAAAGGAAGAACACGCTCCACGTTTCACAAGCTGAGGGAACTGAAGAAAAATTCAAGCCTCGATTTCCATTACTGAAAGATTCTCTGAGCAAATTATTGAAAGGTGCAGAAAGCATCAAAAGAAGATGGAAGGAATACACAGAGTCACTGTACCAAAAGGAAATGGTTGATGTTCAAACATTTCAAGAGGTAGCATATGACAAGAGCCAATGATACTGAAGCAAAAAGTCCAAAGTGCACTGAAGGAATTGGCAAACAGCAAGGCACCAGGAATTGATGGAATAAAAATTGAAATCTATCAAGAAAGTGAGGTGACACAGGAGGCACTCACTCACCTGTGCCAAGAAATTTGGAAGACAACTATCTGGCCGACTGATTGGAAGAGATCTGTATTTATGCACATTCCAAAGAGAGGTGACCCAACGGAATGCGGAAATCATCTGACAATCTCTTTGCTATCCCATGCGAGTAAATTTTTACTAAAGGTAATACAGAAATGGCTGCAAGCATACATTGACAGAGAACTTCCAGAGGTTCAAGCCGGATTCAGAAGAGACTGTGGAATGAGGGATATCATTGCTGATGTCTGATGGATCTTGGCTGAAAGCAGAGGATATCAGAAAGATGTTTATCTGTGCTTTATTGACTATGCAAAGGTTTTGATTGTGTGGATCATGACAAACTATGGACAACATTGCAAAGTATGAGTATTCCTGAACACTTAATTGTGCTCATGAGGAATCTGTACCTGGACCAAAAGGCAGTTGTTCAAACAGAACATGAGAACACTGAATGGTTTCAAATTAAGAAAGGTGTGTGACAGGGTTGTATTCTTTCACCATACTTATTCAACCTGTATGCTGAGCAAATAATCCAAGAAGCTGGGTTATATGAAGAAAAACATGGAATCAGGATTGGAGGAAAACTCATTAACAACCTGCAATATGCTTGCTGATAACAACCGTGCTTGCTGAAAGTGAAAAGGATGTAAAACATTTACTGATGAAGATCAAATAGCACAGCCTTCGGTGTGGACCAATACCACAGGACCAATAAACAACATTCTTACCAATAGAGAAAAGATAGAAATTGTCAAGGACTTCATTCTTCTTGGGGCAACTATCAACACTCACAGGAGCAGCGGTCAAGAAATCAAACGATGCATTAGGCAAATCTGCTGCACAAGACCTTTTTAAAGTGTTGAAGAGCAAAGATGTCAGCATGAGGACTAAGGTGTGCCTGACCCAAGCCATGGCATTTTCAATAATCTCATATGCATGCAAAAGCTGGACAGTTAATAAGGAAGACCGTAGAAGAATTGATGCTTTTGAGTTATGGTGTTGGGGGAGAATATTGAAAGCTGCCAAAAGAACCAATAGATCTGTTTTGGAAGAAGTGTAGCCAGAGTGCTCCTTGGAGGCCAGGATGGCCACATTTTGCCTCTCAAACTTCGGACATATTGTCAGGAGGGACTAGTCACTGGAGAAGGATATCATGTTTGGTAAAGTGGAGGGTCACAGAAAAAGAGGAAGTCCCCTAATGAGATGGATTGGCCAAGTGGCAGCGTTGATGGACTCAAGCGTGGCAACAGTAGTGAGGTTGGCCCAGGATCGGGCAGTGTTTTGTTCTGCTGTGCATAAGGTCACTCACTATGAGTCGGTACTGACTCTATGGCACCTAACAACAACAACATATGGAATCTTGATGTGGTGTTGTAGGATTAGCACTGGACTGTTAACTGCAAGGTTGGAGATTCAAACCCATCAGCCACTCCTCAGAAACTCTATATGGGGTTGGTTGCTATGAATCAGAGGCAACTCGACAGCACTTAACAACAACATATGAAGGAAATCACTCCTATTCAACAGATGGCAGAATGAGATGCAATCACTTAAATTCACTTTTAGAACAGATGTTTAAGAAGAATATAGTGACAACACTGCTATCATCCGCCATGGAAGCTTTCGAAGCTCCGTGTTGGTCATATAGTCAGGAAGCATGGGAGAGGGCTAGTAGACAGCTCCGGGAACGCCTTCTCCCAGCTGTGTATTGGTGAACTCTGGGAATGTTTTAGGAGAAAGCCCTAACTCCGTACACATCCTTTGGCTCTCATAAATTACAGGAGGAAGGAGGATGTTTGTTCACTTTTTTATTAATAAGAATCCCTGACTCTTGATCTTCAGGATTCAATATAAACGTTACCTCCTCTGGGGAGCTGCTATGGTTCACCCCTCTCCAAGTCTGGATTATGCTCCAGCTGATAGACCCTTGTGTTTATCATACTGCATTGGAATTTCTGTCTTCCCCCTCTTTACACTGTGAACTTCTTGAGGAAGGCACTGTATTTTGCCATAGGTATATACTCCACATTTCTCACTAGGCATAACATATAACAGGTAACCTGTTGTCATTGAGTGGATTCCGACTTATAGCAACCCCCTTCTACAGGAACAGTGATCTTTTAACGTGCAGATATGGAAAAAAAACATTAAAAATATTATAAATTCATGTTTTAATACTCTATTGCAAAATAAAATATATAATCAATAAAGAAAATATAATTGAGAAACAAAAGCAACAAGAAACTATTTTCACTGGTCATATACCACCCTATGGTTGGGTGATGATGCATGGACAGGATGGTAACTATGGCAATGAAATGATGTATGATAGAATGAATATGAAACTAATGTTCTCCAATGTAAATTATCACATAATTCACAATAAAACATTTATTTAAAAAAAATTTGAGTATATGCTTCCAGATTATTTTCCTAGGGTTAAATTTAAGAGAACTATCACATGTGTATTAAACAGGCTAATACTATAATGCTACTTCATCATTGTATTTGTTTTCTAATGCTGCTATAACAGACACACCACAGGTATATTTCTTTAATGGATGAAAATTTATTTTCTCATAGTTTAGGCAGCTTGAAGTCCAATTCAGAGCACTGTAGGGTAAGCACTGGACAGCTAACTGCAAGGTTGGCGGTTCAAATGCACCAGCTGCTCCTCAGAAACCTTATACAGGGTTGCTATGAGTCCAAACCAACTCAGTGGCTCACAACAACAGTTCTAGGGGCAGGCTTTCCCATTCTGTAGGAAGGCCCTTGTCTCTAGCTTCTGCTTCCTGGAGATCTGCAATGTGACTTGGCATCTGTCTTACCCTCTCTCGGCTTGCTTCTCTATGCCTAATCTAATCTCTTTGTATCTCAAAATATTTGAAATATATCCTACACTGATAGGCTCCTTAACATAACAAACAAAATGCATTCCTAATTGGGATTATAAACCCAGGTCTAGCGATTAGTATGAAGTCCTGGTGTGGCCCTGTGGGTTAATGCGCTAAATTGCAGTCCCTTTGAATTGCAAGGTTGGTGGTTCAAGATCACCAGCTGCTCCTTAGAAACCCTATACAGGGTCGCTGTGGGTTGGAATCGACTCAACGGCACTTAACAACAACAGGGATTCGTATTTGCAACACATATTTGTGGGGGACACAATTCAATCTGTAACAATCATCTTCAGCATATATTAATTTCTAGCACCAGTTAAAATACATGATTATTATTCCATTGTATAACATACCATAACTTATTAATCAATTCTTAGACACCTGACTTAAACCCAAAGATTTTTTTCCTGCTTTTTTAAGACTTTTTATTGTGACTTGAATGAAGGTTTACAGACCAGGTCATCAGTTTTACATTCCACAAGTCACCCACTTCATTTCTTCTCAATGACTGCAATCCCCTCAATGTGACATCAATGATCCCACTGCCTCCCTGTGTTTCTTATTTCTGTTCCTGGGTCTTTCCCAACCCTTCTGAATGTTGTTCGTTTATGTAAATGCTGCCCTTTTGAACTCCAGTGGTTGACAGTGTGCATACCTCACTCTTGTTGTCCTCCTTATACACCTATTTATTGCTTGGCTGAAAATTGAGCCATGAGAGTGAAGTCAGTTCTAGACCTGAAGGGTGATGAAGGGCCATGGTCTTGGGTCCCTCCAGTCTCTTTCTGACCAGTATGTCTGTTCTTATTCTATGATCTTGAGTTTTGTTCCACATTTTCTCCCACTGTATCCAGGACCTTCTAATGTGTTCCCTTTCAGAGCAGTTGCAAGTGGTAGCAGGGCACCATCTAGTTCTGTCTGGTCTCAGAGTTGTGGAGACTAGTGTTCCCGTGTTCCATTAGTCCATCGGATTAATTGTTTCCAAGTGTTTTCAATTTTCACACTTTACTCTTGACAGGGAGAAACAAATAGTTGCTCCTTAGATGTCTGCTCATGAGTTTTTAAGATTCCGTTCACTACTCAGCAAAATAGGATGTAGAACATTGTGTTTGTAGAACATTGTGTCATGCCAATTGACCGTGATATCCCCTGAGAGTCCAAGCCCAGCACCTCATTTCAAGATGTTTGGTAACGTCTGAGAGGTTTTCATTAATTTTGTCCTCCACCACAAGGAGCCTTGGTAATGTCGTGGGTTATGAGTCTGGCTGCTAACCACAGGAAAGAAGTAAGGCCTCCTACTCCTGTAAACATTTACAGCCTTGAAAACCCTATGCATAGGGTCACTGTGAGTCAAAACTAACCTGATAACACACAATAACCACTACCATGTTACACCACATTTATGGGTATGTTTGCAGCAAAGGTAAATGTTGTTGTTGTTAAATGCCACTGAGCTGCTTCTGACTCATAGTGGTCCAGTATAGGGTTTCCAAGGAGCAGTTGGTGAGTTTGAACCTCCGACCTTGTGATGAACAGTCCAATGCTTATCCTAAAGTGCCACAGCAGGATCAGACAGAAAAAAATCAAAAGAAAAAAAAAGAAGAGGAGAAATGTGGAACAGGAAGAAAGAAGAAAAACCAAAAGCAGTGTTGTTGTTGTTGTTAAGTGCCTTGGAGTCGGTTCCAACCCATAGCGACCCTGTACAGGGTTTCCAAGGCTGTAAATCTTTACGGGAGCAGAAAGCCTCATCTTTCTCCCGCGGAATAGCTGGTAGTTTCAAACTGCCGACCTTGAGGTTCGCAGCCCGATTTGTAACCACTACGCTACCAGAGCTCTAGGAAGGATAAAATTCAAGGGAATGGAAAGAGAAAAAGGAGAAGAAAGAGTAAACAAAAACAACAGAAGGAAAAATACAAAAAACACAAAGCAAAACAGTGCAACAGTTGGACCCAGAGAGGAGAGAACTCTGCGGGACTCCTGCCCAAAGAGCTCATGAGGCTGATGTGGCAGGGATGTAGCAGTGGAGTTCTGGGCCCGACATGGAGTTCCTATGGGCCTAGGTGCTATCTCTGTTCAAGACACTCAGTCTGGAAGTAATTCATAGAGACCCTGATGGAGCTGGTTTCAGTGTCTATTAGCACTACAGGGAGTTGGGGGCAGGGTGACTGGTTATGAAGTTTTCTGCTAAA
Source organism: Chrysochloris asiatica (assembly GCF_000296735.1). Lineage (NCBI taxonomy): Eukaryota > Metazoa > Chordata > Mammalia > Afrosoricida > Chrysochloridae > Chrysochloris > Chrysochloris asiatica. The sequence continues at coordinate 18,643,751 of NW_006408523.1, read as the reverse complement.
CTAATGCTGGTCTGGCGACTATGGGTTCTGTAGGTCTGGAGCTGAACCCAGCTAAATCCATCCCCCAAAGCACCAAAGGTAAATGGTAGTTGTGGTTATGTGCCTTAGAGTCAGTTCCAATTCACAGCTACCCTGTATAGGGTTTCAGAGGCTATGAATCTTTTAAGGGAGCAGAAAGCCTCATCTTTCTCCCATGGAATGACTGGTAGTTTTGAACTGCTGACCTTGAGATTAGCAGCCTGACTTGTAACCACGACGCTAATATCTTCTGTCAAACCTTTATATATTTGTGGGTATTCTCCCACTCTTATTCAGCATGTCCATGTCATTGCGGATTTGTGTATATAACAGTGTTTACCTCTACTCCTCTAACTCCTGCCATGTCTTCCTCTTCTTTAATTGTACTTCTGCCAGCCTTCCTCTTGTATATTGCCTTCCCTGTCACCCAAGTTGACATGTGTCTATCCTCTAGCCAATGAATTACTGCCCCTCCCTTCTTTGGTAACCATCAAAGAATGTTTCGTTAAGTAGGAAAACCCTTTCTTGACTTATTTACAATAGTGGTCTCATAACATTTGTCCTTTTGTAATTGACTAATTTCATTCAGCATAATGTCCTCCAGGTTCATCCATGTTGTGAGGTGTTTTGCAGATTCATCATTATTCTCCAGTGTTGTATAGTATTCCGTTCGGTGTCTGTACAAAGTTTCTTAAGCATGAGCTTTTATGGGAAGACTATAGGAGAAAGCAGTTACAGGTTTGTAGATGGCGGTGAGAGGGTGTTCATGGAGAAGATGAAAAGGGGACAAGGTATTAGAATCTTGAAGAATTATACCATCTTCCAGATGGACCCTAGAGGGCAGGCCATTCCAAGTAGAATGAGAGCTCTGTGTGTAAACTACAGAGGTTTGAGTAAGCATGAGCTCTGGGAAAATAATTGTACAAGTGGCTTGATAGGCCCAGGTGAGAAAAATTTCTGAAAGTCAGACTGCCAACCTTATAGTTCAAACCAACCTTGTGGTCCAATACTTAATCCTTAATTTTATCCTGAGTGGGACTCAGAGTCAAATGTTGTTTGTTGGGGTTGAAATCTATAGTGTGTGAGTCCTGGTATGGCACTGTGGGTTAATGTACTGGACTGCAAAGTTGGTTTGAACCCCAGATTGGTGGTTCAAGCTCACCAGTCGTTCCTTGGAAACCTTATACAAGGTAGCTATGGGTCAGAACCAACTCGATGGCACTTAACAAAAACAATAACAAAATTTACAGTCAGAAAGCCTACTATCGTAACCCAAGTGAGAAATAATACAGGTCTGACAGAAAAGAATGGGAGAAGAAATAAAAACCTTATTTTGGAAGTAAAGTTGGCTGAATAGTTCTGATCAAAGAATTGTGTAAGGATGGCTCCCAAGATTTCTACCTGGTCTTGGGCAGCTGGACAGATGATGTATTTGTTTTCTGTCACTAATGTAACAAATTATCACAAACTAAGAGTCTTAAAACAACATACATTTGGTGCTTGATTTTCCACGGATTGGGAGTCCACTGGTGATTTCACTGTGCCTTCTGCTCAGGGTCTCTCAAGGCTGCAGCCAAGGTGTTGGGTGGGCTTATTCCCTTCTGGGCCTTGAGGTCCTCCGCCAAGCACATGTGATTGTGGACAAAATTCAGTTCCTGTGGTTGTAGGACTGAAGTCCCTGTTTCCTTGCTGTCTGTCAGCTGGGAGACCACTCAGAGTTTTGTGCCCAAGTTCTCACACAACATAACAAAAAATTGGGGATTTTAATATTGGCTGCAAAATTCCTTCACCTTTACTATATACTATAATATAACCATGAGTGTGATCTTTCATCAAGTTCATAGGTCCTTCCTACACTCAGGGAGTGGATTACCCAAAGGTGTGGGCCATTGTGGGTCATCTTAGAAGTCTGCCAACCACAGTTGATGTGTCATGAACGGAGATACAAAATACACACACAAAGATGGGCAATTGTATCAGAATTAATTATTGAGCTTAGTTGTTGGTATATTAAATTTGCAATGCCACCTAATGGGTTGGGTCAATGGGATTTTTCTTGTAGTTATTGCTGTTTTGTGTTTTGATTTTTTTTTTTATCTAAATTGAGAATAGTATTGATGACTTTCTATGTTGTATGTAACTGTTTTGGTGACTATTCCATTACAGCACAAATATTACAAAATTATCTTTTAACAACTGCAATCATCCAACTGAACAAAAGCATGAGTGATCAGAGTATCTTAGAACTTCCGTGGCCTCATTATTATAACCTTAATGTAAAATTTCCATTTCATATGTTTTAATTTACTTATACTTATGTGTGTGTATGTCTTGAAACACAGTGTAAAATTCTTTCCCATAATACATTTACTCCTGTTGTTGCTGAAGAATTAGATCATTGTCAAGTCAGTTCTGACTCATAGCGACCTCTACACACAACAGAATGAAACACTACCCAGCCCTGTGCCATTGTTGTTAATGTTTGCACCCATTGCTGCGGTTACTGTTTCAATCTATCTTGTTGAGGTTTTCATCTTTTTAGCTGACCCTTCACGTTACCAAATACTATGTCCTTATTCAGGGACCAGTCTCTCCTGATAATGTGTCCAAAGTAAGAGAGACAACGTCTCACCATCCTGGCTTCTAAGGAACACTCTGGTTGTACATCTTCCATCACAGATTTGTTTGTTCTTCTGGCAGTTCATGGTACTTTTAATATTCTTCTCCAGAACCATGACTCAAATGCCTCAATTCTTCTACAGTCTTCCTTATTCATTGTCCAACTTTACACACATATGAGGCCATTGAATATACCATGGCTTGGGTCAGGCGCACCTTAGTCCTCAAGCTGACATCTTTGCTCTTGAATACTTTAAAGAGGTTTTGTACAGCAGATTTGCCTAATGTAATATGTTGTTTGATTTCTTGGCTGCTTTTCCACGAGTGCTGATAATGTATCCAAGTAAAATGAAGTCTTTGACAACTTCAATCTTTTCTCCATTTATCATGATGTTATTTATTGGTCCAGTTGTTTTCTTACATTGAGGTGCAATCCATACTGGAGATCATACTCTTTGATCATCATCAGTAAGTACTGTAAGTCCTCTTTGCTTCCATTAAGCAAGGTTGTATTTGAGAACCATGAAATAGTCCTATGAAAGATAAACACACAAACTGCTTCATCTGTTCATTTCACCAACGGTACACATTCATTTCCCAATACATTCTGGCTTCAGGACAGAAACTGAAATACATTCTTTCTTATGCTTTGAATTCTAGAGACGCATCCTCATAATGATATGTTATTATATACTTCTATATAATGTGGCCTCATACAGTAAAATGTAGTTTATATGATACCTGATACTGTGTAGTTGATGTCCACGAATATTGTCGTTTCTTACATTTACAGTGTGTGGGTTGGCATTTTATAGGAAGAGTCAGTGTTACAGCTAAACAATTGCCCTAGAAAGGTTAAAAGAGTTGCCAACTGAGAGTAGGCACTGCCTGAAACCTTTTAGAGCAGTCTTCAACTATGAGAGCAACATCAAACAAGATGGTGGATGGCTTCATTAGTAGCCTGTTTAAACAGCATTTTCTCACTCTGAGATAACAATGTTCTGAAGAGTTTGTTTAGGTCTACTAATGAATATTTCATCCCAGATGGAGAGAACGCAGAGGAATGCTATGCAAACAAACTCTTGCATGAACTCACCCACCTTTTGTATTCAGGTGGTGTGTATGTCTGAAGGGGATGAGGGGACTGTATGTTTGATAGCACTGGCTCCGTTCAAGAGTGCGTTTGGTGTTGCTGTTTTTTGTTTGTTTGTTTTTGCCAGGTGAAACAACTGAACCTTCATTTTCAGTCTAAAAGTATACAGCATATGTGCAAAATTAAATGAAATCAGTGTTTATTTGGTAAACATCTAGTTTGGGGATTTAAAAACCTTCCCTCTTAGAGGTTTCTATTAGGCTGAAACCTTACATGGAATAGAAAATTAAAAGGTTTTAAAATAAGCATGTTTCACTGTATACGATCATTTTAATTTATGAGTTAAAAAAAAAAAAAAATCTTTGAAGTGTATCAGCCCTTACATGTTCACAAGATCTGGAGGATCAGGCCCCTCATTTGCATTTTTGTATTTTCTTTAGCTCAAAATAGATTTGATGGAAAAACAAAATTTGGCACAAGATTAATCCGTAATAGGATTTTATTGCTTCTGTTATTTAAAAAAAAATAAACAATGTTATGCTTTGAGGTGTGATTAGCACGTAAATACAGCAGCTACTTTTCAGATATGTCTCATTTCGTTTTATTTTGTACTCACTCACTGGATTCCACATTTGTGGAATGGTGTGTGGAAGTATCAGGTTTAATTCATTTTTCTTCAATCTACTAAGAAACAGAAAATTTAATAACACTTTCCTTTTGATAGATTGCAACAAATGAATCAACATAGTTACTTGATGTGAGGTCTAATTTATTACAAAAGCTAAGTTGCTGTTGTTGTTAAGTAAGTTCCTACTCATAGCAACCCTGTATAGGGATTCCAAGGAGTAGCTGGTGAGTTTGAACTGCCAACCTTGTGGTTCGCAGTTGCGTGCTTATCCTACAGCACCACACCAAGAGTCCAAAAAACTAAATAGGTTTCCCTAAAATTGCATCCAAAAGATATTAGAATTGTAAGAAATTGAAAGTTGCAGTTGAAATGCTAGAATTAAGTTGCCACACTCTGCCTGAGGAATTGAGATTATCGGGGCCACATTTTGCTAAGTGTACCTAACTAAAGGCTGTGGGAATCAGTACACATCCAGTAGTGTGTAGTCTATGTGGAATATCTTTTCCTGACATTCTATCTTAGTGAGAAGAGTTAACGATCAGAATGACTTCTGACTTCGTTTTCTACATATGGCCCATTTAAGTTTTGCCTCGATATGACTTTTAATTTTAAATTGTTCACTTTATTTTTAACAACATTATGATCACAATTTAATGTTTCTTGAGCATAAACTGAGAATTAAGGTTCAAGACTGGAAGGTAAATGTGTCCTGGGTTTATGATCTAATTAATTTAGGCATAGACTTCAAAAAACAAAGTAAATATCTAGAACTCATATTTACCTGAAGAAATTATGCCAGCTCTGTATCTGGTGATACAGTTGTTGTTAAGTGCCTCAGAGTCAGTTCTGACCCATAGTTTCCAAGGAGTGGCTTGAACCACCGACCTTGCACTTCAAACCAACCTTGCAGTACAGTGCATTAACCCACAGCACCACGCCAAGACCTGAGAAAGGCAGAATCTGTGTAAGGCAGTGTAAAGCTGTTAAAAAAGGAAAATGCAAATATTTTCTATCGAAACAACCAATAGAAAAGTGATCAGATGGAAAACACGAGACCCAGAAAAACAGGAGAGTCCCATTGAGTTCTGGCTCTCACGGGTTTCACTCTATTTGAATTCTACACATGCCTAACTCTCTATAGGACTTCTGGTGTGGTGCTGTAGGATAAGCACTGAACTGCTAACCGCAAGGTTAACAGTTCAAGCCCACCAGCTGCTCTGTGGAAACCCTATACAGTGTTGTATGTGTCAGAAATGACTCACAGCACTCAACAATAGCAACACGCTACAAATTCATTTTGTAGCTTATTTAAGTATGTATATGTGCATACATATATGTATATAACACATGCATATGTGTAATTGAGAGATTCTTGTAAATCACAATAGTTTCCTTGAATGTAAAGAATACACACGGGTACTGAACTCTTACTGCCTCTTTCATGTAAGGGTGCAACTCTGGACACACTTTAAAAATTCTTCAACAGTAAAGCCCGTGAAAGCAAGAACTTGTGTCAGGCAGAAACCTGTCAAAAAAGGATAACCCAAATATTTTCCACTAATGTTGTTGATCTGGAGTCCTGGTGTGGCACTGTAGGATAAGCACTTGACCATAAGGTCAGTTTGAACTGCAAGGTCGGTTGCTTAAATTCATCAGCTGCTTCTCGGAAACCCTATACAGGGTTGCTATGAGTTGGAATCAACTTGATGGCACTTAACAACAACAAAGTTGTTTCCTAATTTTCAGTATCCCCTATTTCTGTTCAAACCACTTCCTCTTGGTCTGTGTACAGGTTCCTCAGCGCACAGTCAAGTGTTCTGGAATACCTATTCTTCACAATGTTATTCATAGCTTGTCATGATCCACACAGTTGAAAGTCTTCACATAGTCAATAAAGCACAAATAAATATCTTTCTGGTATTGTCAGCTTTCAGCCAAGATCCATCTGACATCAGCAATGATATTCTTCATTGCATATCCTCTTCTGAATCCAGCCTGTAACTATGGAAGTTGCCTGTCGATGGACTATTGCAGTCATTTAAAAAAAATTATCTTCAGCAAAATTTATTAACATGTGATAATGATATTGTTCGATGATTTCCACATTCCGTTGGGTTCACCTCTCCTTGCAATGGGTACAAATATGGATCTCTTCCAGTCTGTTGGCCATGTAGCTATCTTTCCCAAATTTCTTGACATAATTGAGTGAGCACCTTCAGCACTGCATCGGTTTGCTGAAAGGATTCAATTTGTATTCTGTCAATTCCTGAAGCCTTGTTTTTTGTTGTTTTTTTGCTAGTATCTTCCATGTAGTTTGGATTTCTTCCCTCAATGCCATTGGTTCTTGATTATGTGTTATCCCTTGAAATGGTTGAACATTGACCATTTCTTTTTTGTACAGTGACTCTGTATATACCTTCCATCTTTGTTTGTTGCTTCCTGCATATTCAATACTTTGTCCATGGAATTCTTCAGTATTGCAAGTTGAGGCTTTAGCCCCCCAGTTCTTTCAGCTTGAGAAATGCTGAGCCTGTTTTTCCTTTTTGGTTTTCCAGCTTTAGGTCTTTGTGTATTTCATTGTAATACTTGACTTCATCTTCTCAAGTTGCCCTTTGAAATTTTCTATTCAACTCTTTTACTTCCTCATTTCTTCTGCTTGCTTTATCATCTCCACTCCGGAGAGCAAGTTTCAAAGTCTCTTCTGACATCTAGTTTGCTCTTTTCTTTGTTTTCTATCTCTTTGAAGACCTCTTGCTTTCTTCCTGCATTATGTTTTTGATATCATCCCACAACTCTTCTGGTCCTTGGTCATTAGTATCAAGATACATTGAAATGATTTCTAAGTTCAGGTGGGATGTGTTCAAGGTCATACTTTGGTTCTTGTGGACTTGATTCAATTTTCTTCAGTTCCAGCCTGAACTTGCATGTGAACAATCCATGTTGTGTTCACAGTGTGTCTACAGAAAAGAAAAGAAAAGGACCAGATAGTGCTTGACAATGACTACCAAACATTTCCTTAGTGGTTATATTTAAGAAATGCATTTAAATATGAAGACCCCAAGTCTCTTGCTGGGATGTCAATTCTGACTCATAGCAACCCCAGAAGTTGTACAGGACTGTAATCTTTACTACAGCAAACTGCCACATTTATCTCCCATGGAACAGATGGTCTTGTTTGGGCTGATGATGCTGAGATTTTCCATCATCTCTTCCTACAGATGTAATCAATTTGATTCCAAGAGGGTTGTTGTGATTGTTGTTAAATGCAGTTGAGTCGATTCCAACTCATAGCAACCCTGTGTAGGGTTTCCAAGGTGCAACTGGTAGATTTGAATCGCCGAACTTGAGGTTCAGTTCAGTGCTTATCCTACAGAGCCACACCAGACTCTGAGGGTAGACACATGTTAATTTGGATGGATGGAGGGGAAGGTAATATACAATAAGAGGGAAATTGGGAAAAAATGATAGAGGCAAGAGAAGACACTGGGGGGAGAGCAAGAGTTAAAGGAAACAAAGGCAAATACTTTTATATAAACAAGCCTGCAATAATGGTGATCTAAAAGTAGCTGTGTGGATAGACATGAAAGTTGAACAGGTATGGGAAGAAGAGTAGAAGTTTACTCATGAATAGGTTTCACAAAGAATATTTGTACCTGGGTATTTCCTGCAAAAATATCTATGAATTTGGTGGAACATACAAGGGACAAAGCTATGAAATTTTCTTAGACACAACCAAGCACCTTGAGGGAATGAGTTTTTGGACCTGGGAGCTCAGGAGCATAGCCTCAGGGGATGCCTTGGTTAACTGGAATGACAGTCCACAAAGACATTGTGCTTTGGTGAGCTGCCATTTACGGTGCAACTATTAGTCACTTCTTGTTTTGAGGAAAGAAGAGTGATCACAATCAAAGATGCCTGGAAACAATTAGTCCACAGGAATAGCAGTCTTGCAAGTCTGAGACCAGAAGCATTAGATGTTTCCTGTCTACCACCATCAACTGCTCTGAAAGAGATCACAATAGGAGGTCCTAGATGCAATGGGAGAAAAATGTGGAACAAAACTAAAAATCATAATAAAAAGACTGGAACTTCTGAGACTATAACCCTTAGCCACTCTTCAGGTCTGGAAATAAACACACCCCTATGACTCAATTTTCAGCCAAACAATAGATAACCTATAGGGGAAATGGGTGTCCTGGTGGACACTTTAGGATAAGCACTGGACTGTGAACCACAAGATTTACAGTTCAAACCCACCAGCTTCTCCTCAGAAACCTGATAGAGAAATGATGGACTGCAGTTACCAACAACATAGAAGGGATGATAACACAGGGAAGTGCACACTCCGTAGAAAAACCAACCATTTGAGATCAAAAGGACAGCATTTGCCCAAAGGCAAAGAAAGCTTAGGAAAGAAGGAGGAATAGAAACAGGAAACATTAGGTGGAAGAAGGGTAAGTAATGCATTCTGAGAGGATTGCAGCCAATGAGATGGAACAAAACGTGTGTTCATTGTTGAGTGGACAAAAGAGCTGTTCTGTAAATCTTCACCCAATTCACAATAAAAAGTAAAATAAGTAAGTAAAAAGAAAAGGAATCTCTGTGTGGAGCAAATGGTTAGCATGCTTGGTTGCTAACCTACAGGCTACAGGTTCAAATCCACACTATGGCTTTGAAATGGTTAAAAACAGTCCACTCATGACTGCTGGACACATGGGCAACATATGTGTTGCAAAGCATCCAGATCACTCGGACATTGGATTTTGACCTGAGGAGCAAACAGCCATTGATGTTCCTCTGAAAGATAGGGGCTAATCGAATTCAAAGCAGTGAAGTTTTGAACGAGGCACTATTTTCTGTTTCCTACTCAAGTCAAAATCTAATGGACAAGGAATCCGGTTACCATGCAACCCTTACAGTATTCTCCTTTCTGTTGGCCAGGACTGAACTGTTTTGAATTGGTTTGAAGCCTTGGTCCACACTGAGGCACCTTGAAAGACTTGGCAATCCATTTTGAAACAATAAATTATTGAAAATCCTAGAGAGTGCAGTTGTATTTTAACACATATTAGAGAGCACGTTCTACTTTAACACACGTGAGGTCACCATGAGTTGATGTTAACTCTCTGGCAACTAGTTTCTTAAAAAAAAAAAAAAACAAACATGCAAATTCAGGAATAAGGCCTTCTAAATGCCCACGCAAGTAATGGACCCTGAAGCTGAAGCCTTGTTGTTGTTGTTTGGTGCTGTTCCTTGAATCAGAACAAAGCACTGCCCAGCCCTGTGCCTTCCTCACAATTGTCACTATGTCAATCCATCTCATTGGAGGTCTTCCTCTTTTTTGTTGACTCTTCACTTCATGAAGCATGATGTTCTGCTTCAGGGACCGGTCCCACCTGATAACATGTCTGAAGTATGAGAGGTGAAGTTTCGTCATCCTGGCTTCTAAGGAGCATTCTGACTATGCTTCTTCAAATGCAGACTTGTTTGTTCTTCTGGTACTCCTTGGTCCTTTCAATATTCATCTCCAAAGCCATAACTCAGATGCATCAATTCTTCTATGATCTTCTATCTTCATTGTCCTCAGCCTCATTAGCTTCAAGGCCTCTACAGAAGAGGCATGTTTAAAAACCTAAATAGTGGTTCAAGGAAGATCAAGCAGGCTTAAGGAACGCTGGTAGGAGAGCTAAGGCAGCATAGGAAAGAGAGTGACAACGGTGTTGCTCACTGGCTGGTTGAGAAGGCTATTTGTTTTAGGAAGCCCCCAAGCTAAGGAAATGAAGCCTGATGGATAGTAGAGTTGGAGAATTCAGTAGATATCAGAGCAGGAAAGTTACACGGTGACATAAATATTTCTCAGTAGTGAGTTTAAGATAGATGTATGACTAATTAAAAAGGTGGCAGTGAGGTTCCAACAGGTATTTGTAGCAAGAAATTATTTCCTGGACCAGGGCAGAGACTGTAGAAACAGAAAGGATGGAGACAAAGCCTAGTGCAAGTGATATTGAAGAAAACAGTCTCAATAGTTGGGACGAGACAGGACTCTAAAGTCTGCAAGCTTTCAAGACTGAAGTACAAGGTGGTTGGTAATGGATTCATTTTGATGTGACTATTTCCTAACTCGGTAAGCTTCTTGTAGGTCAGAGCTTGAGCTTTGAGGATTATTTTGCTCTCTCTTTTCCCCCCTTTTATGTAAGTGCACATTTAGAGAATATCTAATACTATTCTTATTCTATATTTCAGTAAAAAAGAAGCCTTGCTGCTGTCCTCTTCTGAGCTATGGAGAAACAAATCTGTATAGCCTCTTCAATGATCTGTGGAAGTGCTGTATCCTGTTGTCTCCACAGTGCAGAGAAAACTGACAGGGAGCATGGCCAATGGAAACAGAAGCCAGCTTTCAGGGGCGTGGGCTGCCTCTTTGTCACAGTGTTCTACATGTAAAGCACTTGCAGTGGTTTAGGCTCAATTATAGTCCACTCTGGTAGTGTAGTGGTTACGAATCGGGCTGCGAACCTTAATGTCAGCGGTTTGAAACTACCAGCCGCTCCGCGGGAGAAAGATGAGGCTTTCTACTCCCATAAGGATTTACACCCTCGGAAACCCTGTACAGGGTCGCTATTACACCCTCGGAAACCCTGTACAGGGTCGCTATTACACCCTCGGAAACCCTGTACAGGGTCGCTATGGGTCGGAACCGACTCGATGGCACTTAACAACAACAACAATAGCCCACCTTGGGCCTAGAAGGAAGTACATGAGAACAATAAGACTGGGGAGAGCAAGGACAGATGGCAACACATCTGCCCTTAAACGCTAAAGGAAACACGATTTCCACCCTCTGTGTGGACAGTAGGAGTCGCTAGTGCAAGTGATTCAATGTGCAGCTTACTAACCCAAAAGTTGGCAGTTTCAACCGACTCAGATGTACCTAGAAGAAAAGCCTGCTTCCAGAAAAAACAACCATTGACACCCTATGGTATGCAGTTCTAGCATGACACATATGGGGTTGTCATGGAAACTGGTTTGTTTTTGTGTCTATAGAAAAGAAAAGGGCTGAATATTGGATGACAATGATTATCGAGCATGTCTTTAGTGTTTACATTTAAGAAATATATGTAAACAACAAAGACACCACACCTGTGGCTGAAGTTGATTCTGGTTCATAGTAATTCCATATGGTCTCCAGGGTTACCATCTTTACAGCAACAAACTGCCACATCTGTCTCCCACAGAGCAGCTGGTTCAAACTGGCAACCTTTTATTAGCAGCTGAGTTTTTAACCACTGTGCCACCGTGGCGCTATAAAGAAGAGGAAAAACCAAATCCAAGCTTACTGACATTAAGTTGATCCCAACACCCCAGTGTTTTCAAGGCTGAAAGCTTTATGGGGGTAGATTACCACCTGTTTTTACTGCAGAGCAGTTGGTAGGTTTAAACCTTTGGTTAGCAGCCAAGCACTTTACAATGCACCACCAGGGCATATATATCCTGGTATGGCACTGTAGGAAAATCACATTACTGCTAATCTCAAGATTGATTGGTGGTTCAAACCTACCAGCCACTCCTTAGAAACCCTATACAGGATTGCTATGAATTGGAACTGAGTCACTTAACAACATATACATACATACATACATACATACATCTATATATATCCTGGTGTGGTGCTGTGGGTTAATGTGCTGGACTGTAAAGTTGGTTTGAACTTCAGAAATCCTATACAGGTTCGCGCTATGGATCAGAACCAATTCAAAGGCTCTCAACAACAACATATATATGTATATATGTTGTTGTTGTTGTTAAGTGCCGTCAAGTCGATTCCGACCCATAGCGATAGCGACCCTGTACAGGGTTTCCGAGGGTGTAAATCCTTACGGGAGTAGAAAGCCTCATCTTTCTCTTGTGGAGCGGCTGGTAGTTTTGAACCGCTGACCTTAAGGTTTGCAGCCCGATTCGTAACCACTATGCTACCAGAGCTCCTTAAT
>NW_006408523.1:18625519-18631278 GCF_000296735.1 Chrysochloris asiatica | reverse complement strand
TCCTTTGGAAGCCCTATACAGGGTCGTTATGAGTCAGAACTGACTTGACGGCACTTAAAACAACAACATAGATATAATTGTTAAATTCTTTAAATGTGATTCTATCCCAAAGGACTGAGATCAACCAGTTTGGAGCATACCTTCCTAAAAGAAAAGCATAAAGCATTTCTAGAATTTTGTCTTCAGAGACCCAAATTCACCACCTGAAATCTAGAGAAGATTGTCTGCACCACACTTGTAGTCTATTCACCTCATCTCAGAGGCTGCACAGACATTTTATGACAAGCTTAGAGGTGCAGAGCCAGCTCTCTGTAGGGTTTAGTCCCATCAGGAACCCTATCACACGAGAGAGAAGCTCTGTCTTGGAGGAGCGCGGAAGGTGTTCAGTGAAAGCTCCACTCACCTCCAGACAGCCTGATTTGGTTTTATGCCCCCTTTCCTTGATATGTGCCTGTAAACAACTAAGCAGCCGTTTTCTTTTTTTGGAAATGAAAGAGTTCATAAATCACAGTAACAGGAAACAGACCACTAGGGGGGATTGTTAAGCTATTCTGTTCAAAAAGAATGACTTAACTTTTGAAAATGACTGCAGTTTTATTCTTTTAAATTGTCATTAGTCAACTTTAAGCAGAGGAAGCACACCATCTTTGTAAGTAAACTCCTGTTTCCACCTAAAGCGATCATATGCCTGTAAACATCCCTTTCTTGTTTTAATTGCAAAAGGATTAATGTAGGCTTTGAAGTAATAGCTGATCCAGTACCTGCTTCCCACAGCATCATTGTAGGTGTACCCCAGAAGAGGGGCTTTGCCCTTATCATGTAACATTCAGTATATTTATAAAGTCCAATGTGTGCTAAGTTCTGAATTAGTCAACTTTGTTATCTAAATTCTCCTAAACCCAAAGTCTAACAAGAAAATAGCCAAGAGTAATTCCCCCACAATGATAACAGAAGAACGGGGATAAGAGGGGGATGCAAGAGGCCAAACCAAATGAAGCATTTTTTCAGACAAAGGAGCAAAAACTCCAGATTAAAAAAGAAAAAAAATGAGAAAGGGGTTAAACTGCACATTTAGGGATTGTTTAAAGGCAGTGCCAATATCATTAGTTACGTCTCCAGCAGATAAGAGATCTTGCTTGCAGAATGTTAACAACCATTTAAAAATCAGTAAATAGGAATCATCTTTTAGGCCAACTGCAAGACTTACTGTCATTGCAGAGATCCAGGCCAGGGACCAGCAAAGAGAACAGGTTTGGAAAGGGGGAGAGAGGAAGGAGCTGGGGAACATCCAAAGCCTCACAATTGTTTCAGTTATTAAGCACCGATATTTAATTTGAGTTTAGTAAGCCAGGGCACTATTATATGGGCTCAAGAAAAAAGAAAAAAAAAGAAGAAGAAAATTAAATACGTATAATAAAGGAATGAGGAGGGGCCAAGCTGCTTTGAGCAAAGGAGGGCAATAAAAGGAGTCTTTGTAACTACCCGATGGTGGAATACGCTCCCCCTCTCCCCCCAAACAGAATGTCAAATTCTGTTCCCTTTTTTCCCCCTCTTAAAGCCTGCTAAAAGGAAAATTCTTCACAGAATCTTAAGAACTTTTTTTTCTGACACAACAGCTGCAAAATCTATTTTCTAAACAAAGATTTATACATATTTATATGAGCTTAATCCAGATTTTTTTTTTTAATAAATCATCCTCAGAACTGCAGAGGTAAACTATATGTAAATACCTCAAGTAATAGGCTTGTAGTGCAAATCACATCATTTTATCTTCAATTTTGCATTCGTTTTTCTGGCTTAAAGGTGCATCAGAGATATGCATTTTAGCATATTCAGAACACGGGGCGTGAAATTAAATGTTTGACAGAGTGAGAAAAATATACAGACTTTGGAGATGCCTTAAAAATAGTAATTTATGCAGATCTAGAGGAGTGAAGTCATTTGCAATGGAGTGACCCTCTCTCCAGGAATTTTGTGCTCAATGTTCTTCCCTAATCTCCCGCTGTATCTTCATTTTTCATTGAACTAGCCAGTTTTCTGCGAAGCCGTCTTGTAGATAAGGCGAGTGCTAAAGAAGAAGAAAGAGGACACTCGGTGGGTCCGTTTCCATTGCACTTTTACCCAAGGCAATGGGCAGAATTTAACGGATTCCTGCCAACATATGTTTTTGCCAGATAAGTAAACAGTGTGTGTCGGAAATGAAAAAGCATTTGCAATTTAATGACATTACAGCTCTCAGCTTAGGCTGGCGTGCTGCGAGGCGAAAAGCAGAAAAAGAGAGGAGAGTAGAAAGCGAAAAAGAACAAAGTTCATCTTGCCTTTTGTGCATTTTTATCAAGGGAAATATTACTTCTTTCCCCCTCTTGTTCTCTTTTGCTTTTGCGTCTTTTGGCTTTTTTGTCTCACTCATTTACATTTTTTTTTTCTTCTCTGCCTTTCTGTCCTCTGTTCACTTTTACCTTTTTTTCTTATATTGCCACTGACTCATTTCTTTTGGCTCTCCATTGTGTCTCCTTATTCATCTATTTTGACCATTCAGTTTTACTTTATAAGAAGCTGTTTATCCTACAATGCATCTTTTTTTCTGTGTTGTACCCCTAGTGCTATAGCTCATAGTCCACAGGATTGTCTGAGGGATTATAACGTTTCATTTCAAAGCTGCTCTCTTGCCTTCATTCCTGCTCCTGTTTTCTCTGATACTTGTGATTTTATTTCATATTCATTGTGGTCTTTAGTCTCACCCCTAGACATCACAGCACCCTGGTGTCTAACCACTGACACAGTGTCTTGACGTGGCACGCTGGTACTGCAAGGTTCTAGAAACTCAACCTTGAAAGGGCAGAACACTTCTCTCGGACCCTTAGTTGGATGTGGACTTGTGTGGACAGTGAACGTGTGTTCAGAATTGGTTTTCCCTGTGCCCAGTGGCCGGGATAGGAGGCCATGGAGTTGATGTTTATAATGAACCATCTTTCGATCGAAAATGAGTCCCCCACACTACTGTGGTGTTTGCCCCTACCTTTCCTGTTAAATTTTGTGGTGGTGGTGCTAATTGTTAGAATGTGTGTATGTTTGAGCTTTGTGATTGTGTGATTCCATATGTGTGTGTGATTTAGATGACTTTCTAGATGTAATATGGAGTTGTTTAAGACAGTGTCTAACTAATAAGACATGTCTGTCTCTCCGCTTTGGTTTAGCCTTAAATTTCAGAAATAAAATTAGCAAGGAAAACTGATACTCTCTGCCCTACCCCCCCATAGACTTGCAGCCTCTTTATTCCTAGGATGATTTTTATTTCTAGGGTTATTTTGATGTCCACTTTTACAGGTAGGAGTGAGATTTTCCACCAGGTCTCCTTTCTGTGACAGAATAATTAGATGACCAGGGAAACCCATTTAGAGTTAGGTACTACCTCCCTAGTCAGTTTTTGCTGCCTTGAGTTGTCCTTCTGTCGATCTAAGTAGCTTTTGAACAAACAACTTTTAAACAAGCCGAGGCCTCAGCATTGTCTTTTGTATTTTTTAGAAACAAGTTTGCATTTTCAGTACAGTATTCATGAGCATTTGAATCTCAGTCCTTGAGATTTTTTTAACATAAATTCCATTTCAAGAATACACACAAAAGATACTTATTAGATCCTAAGGTTAACCTGCAGGTTGAGCATAATTGAAAGGACCTATAATCAAATTGCAAGTCCTATCACAGAAGTACTGTACAGACTCTTTAAGTGATGCTTAAATAAAATGCTCTTGTCTAAAGACATGTGCATGTTTTTACCATAAAATTACATCTTATGCATCTTCCAGATCTGGCACTTGGTAAGCAAAAAGAAAATCTATTTGGATATAAGGATGTAAAGTAGCTGGAGGTGGTAATTTAATCAACCAAGGATATATTTCAATGTTTTTCTGGTCTTCTAGGCATTAGCACTTTAAATTCATTATGTTGGTTTGACAGATATATGCAGCCTTAAGGATCTAAAAAATGAAATCCTAGAAGTATAGTCTGCTAGAGGATATATATTGAACTTAAGAGATTAAAATGGTATAACCATTGCAACAGAATGGGACATATCGTGTTTCTCATTTTTTCTCCCCACTAAGCATGAGTATTTTGCAGATATAAAATACAGTCTCGTCTAATTATAAAACCTGACTCAAGAGCCAGAGCTTTCTAACTTTTAGACTGATGAAGTGGATATTAGAAAGAAAATGCTGGCTTCACATTGAGCCTGCAGATGAAGAAGTCTTCCATTTGGGATTTTCTATATCAATAATTTATTAGGGAAAATAGTACAAGTAGTTACACGCAGCCTACTGTTGAAGGCAGGCACCATGCTTTTCCTGTTTAAGGCAAGTAACAAAAGAGCCAAATTGTAATGCAGGTCTTAACGTAACTAGGACATTAAATCTACTATATCATTATGCCAATTTAGTAACATTAATGATCTGTAATATTAATTCATCATCCTGGAAAATGGGGAAGAGTTGCCATAATTAACTATATTAAACCACAATTAAAAAGTCATCCACGCTGTTGTAAAGATTCTAGTGATGATAAGGGTGTTCGTTATATTACAAACCTTTCTGACCATGTAGATTTTGCACATTACTTGGTTACAAACAGCCTCACACTCGGAATTCAGATATGTCAAAAGAGCAGCCACCCACGGAGGCAGTGGCACAGACTAGATGCCTTATCAGTCATTTCTATCACCAACTGCGGTTTAACACCTTCTTACAGGGAGAATCTGCTTTGAAAGAGGCACAACCTTTTAGCTATCTGCTTTAATTCCCCACAGGGAAGCAGAAACAGACTGTGTAGTGAAATCCACATATGTCGGACAGACGATGGACTCTTCTAAGATTAGGGTCATCTCTGAAAGTCGCATTTCAAACTGCACAAAATGAACATTTTGATATTTCAAACTGGAGATCCAATAATGTTTAAGCGTAAATCCAAGTTGCCTAAACACTAGATGTTTGATAAGCTGTTCATTCTCCTCCCTGCCTATTTGAAGTCTTTATTGTAGATGTCAGTCTCTAGGTCAAAGACAATGTCAGGTGAAAAAATAAATGGGACTCTACAAGGGCTGAAGAGAGCTCTGGTAGCATAGTGGTTACGAATCGGGCTGCGAACCACAAGGTCAGCAGTTCGAAACTACCAGCTGTTCCATGGGAGAAAGATGAGGCTTTCTGCTCTTGTAAAGATTTACAGCCTCAGAAACCCTGTACAGGGTCTCTGTGAGCTGGAACCGACTCCACAGCACATAACAACAAGGGCTGAGGTGCAGCCAAGATGGCAACCGATTTCACTGTCCAGTCCAAAGGATTTCCTTTGTTTTTGACAAGGTATATTTCTTCTAGAGAAGGATGATTTCTTCTTTCACACTCAGGGAAATGGTAAATCCCACTTTTCTTTACACCCACTGTGATCCTTGTCATTAATGATCACGTTGTTAGGTGCCACCGAGTCGGTACTGGCTCATAGCAACCCTATGTACAACAGAACAAAACACTGCCTGGTCCTGGGCCAACCTCACTGCTGTTGCCACATTTGAGCCCATTGATGCTGCCACTTTGCCAATCCATCTTGCTGGGGGTCTTCCTCTTTTTCTCTTACCCTCCACCTTACCTAACATGATATCCTTCTCCAGCGACTGGTCCCTCCTGACAGTATGTCTGAAATATGAGAGACGAAGTTTGGCCATCCTGGCCTCCAAGGAACCCTCTGGCTGCACTTCTTCCAACACAGATCTC
>NW_006408523.1:18623252-18624599 GCF_000296735.1 Chrysochloris asiatica | reverse complement strand
CCAGGAATTGTGCGAGACTGGTCAGTATTTCGTTTTGTTGTGCATAGGGTCACTGTGAGTCGGTACTGACTCCACAGCACCATACAAGTGATGCAAGAGTTAAATACTTGGCTGCTAACCGAAAAGTTGATTAGTTGGTTGGTTATGTGTTGTGGAGTCTGTTCCAAATCACAGTGACCCTGTACAGGATTTTCCAGGCTGTAAATCTTCACAGAAGCAGAAAACCTTATCTTTCTCCAGAGGAACAGCTGGTAGTTTCAAACTTTTGACCTTGAGGTTAGCAATCTGACTCATAACCACTAAACTACCAGAGCTCGTACCAAAAGGTGGGCAGTTGAAAGCTACCAGCTACTTGGCAGGAGAAAGATGTGGCAGTCTGTTCTTGTAAAGATTACAGCCAAGAAAACTGTATGGGGCGATTCTACTCTATCACAATGGGCCGCTATGAAGGCACCCAACAATGTCAACAAAAACGACATTGATCATTAGCAACTGTCATTTCTCGGGTAACTGAGTGACTGACTGCACAAGTATCGATAGTAACTTTCACATCCATGTAACTGAAGCTAGTTCATGACAACTGAAAAAGAAAGCATGCCTCTGAAATGTGCTGATTATGGAACTGGTGATTGAATGACAAAAACTTAAAGAGGCTCCTGTCTATACCCATGTGTCCCCATTTTCTGCCCATAAGTTTAAAGCTGCACCACAAATCCAAAACAGCCCTGACACTGCTCTGCTCACGTCTGATTGGAATTTTCAGTGAGGAAGAAACTGCAGTGGATCTTCTCAGTAGATTTTATCCATACTGAGGGAGAATTCTGTGAATCGCATGATAGAAATTTGCAAGACCAATGACTTCTTCATTGCAAATACCTTTTTTAAACAATATAAATGTAGACTACATTCATGGACCTCACCAGATGGAATACACCGGAATCTTTGGGAAGATACAGAGGAGAAGCTCAACATCATCATCCAAAACAAAGCCAGGGGCAGACTGTGGAACAGACTGCCAGTTGTTCATATGCAAGTTCAAGATAAAGCTGAAGACAATTAAAACAAGTTCATGAAGGCCAAAATATGACCTTGAGCATATCCTACCTGAACTTAACATCTCAAGGACAGATTTAATGCATTGAACACTAATGACTGAACATCAGAGGAGTTGTGGGATGATATCAAGAACATCAACAATGAAGAAAGCAAAAGATCATTTAAAAGACAGGAAAGAAAGAATAGATAAAAATTGAAGTCAAAAGTGACTCTGACTGTGAAGCAGAGACTCAAAAGAGGGAACAAATCCTCACAGCAAGAAACATTCACACACACACACACACACACACA
>NW_006408523.1:18620700-18622307 GCF_000296735.1 Chrysochloris asiatica | reverse complement strand
TCACTGAGCCAAAAATAACTGGTCAACGTTCAATCATTTCAGAAGATAGCATATGATCTAGAGATGACATCATTGAAAGAAGTCCAAGCTGCACAGAAGGCATTAGCAAGAAAAACAAGGCTCCAAGAATTGATGAAATTCTAATTGAAATATTTCAACAAAATGTTGCAGTGATGGAAACACTCAGTAGTCTGTGCCAAGAAGTTTGGAAGATAAGTACCTGACCAACCAACTGGAAGAGATCCATATTTGTTCCCCATACTAAAGAGAGAGGTAGAGGATCCAACAGAATGTGGAAATTACCCAAAAAATATCATTAACATCACACACAAATAAAATTTTGGTGAAGATCATTCAAAAGCGATTGCAGCAGTACATGGACAGGAAGCTGCCAGAAATTCAAGTTGGATTCAGAAGAGAATGTGGATTGAGGGCTATCGCTGATGACATCAGATGGATCTTGGCCAAAAGCAGTGACTACTGAAAAATGTTTATATGTGGTTTATTGACTAAGCAAAGGCATTCGACTGTGTGGGTCATGACGGACTAATGATAACATTGTGAAGAATGGGAATCCTAGGACACTTAATTGTGCTCATGAGGAACCTGTCTATAGACCAAGAGGCATTTGTTTGAACAGAACAAGGGGATGCTCCTTTGTTTAAAATCAAGAAATGTGTCTGTCTGGGTTGTATTCTTTCCTCATTACTTATTCAACTTGTATGCTGGGCAAATAAATGGAGAAGCTGTGCTATATGAAGAATGATTCTTCCCCTATACTTTCATGAGTACTTCTTTATATATATGTTCATCCTTTTAGTTCATCTCTGCTTTTGTTTAGTGAGCTTTCCACATAGAAGAACATCTTGCTCAAAGCAAAGGCTCCTATTTCCTTGGTGGAATTGCCACACACTGACTATCCAATATTTCTGAGTGAGTGGAAAGAACATTATTGAGAGAAAAGGGGGAGAACCTAAATGTACTGCTTAGTTAGAATTGTTCTTCCATTTTGTGTAACTGAGCCTTGATACTTCAGTAATCCCATAGTGCCTCTGTGGGGGAGCTACAGTCTCATTTATGGCAGTCATGTAGCCTCAGGGAGCAGTGCGTGCAGGTAACATGGGTAGGCCTTAGAATCTTACTCTGGAGTATTAGGAAGAACTATTCTTTCCCTCTCTCAGGTGTGCATAAGAATATCACTCTGGGTGTTTAAGTATTCATTGATGACTGATAATGCAGGTCTGAGAAAGACTGTCAGGGTTACTTGTCTAACCCCACCGAGGCTATATAAGGTTAATCATCTGCCTAAAGCCACACACTCTCTGGGGAGGCCATGTCTGGAAGCCATAGCTTCTGCCTCCCTAGTCTGGTGCCTCATATTTCTGTGTGTTCTCTATAGTCAGTGTGTTGGAGAAGAATATTAATGGACTGCTAGAAGAACCACCAAATCTATCTTGGAAGAAGTACAGCTAGATGCTCCTTAGAAGCCAGGATGGTAAGTTTTCGTCTCTCATATTTTGGACATATTATCAGGAGGGACCAGTCCCTGGAGTAGGACATCATGCTTGGTAAAGTGGAGGGTCCACAAAAAAAGGAAGACCCCCCCC
>NW_006408523.1:18619771-18620600 GCF_000296735.1 Chrysochloris asiatica | reverse complement strand
TTAATGACTTTTTGCTTTCTTCTTGTATGATGTTCTTGATGTCATCCCAGAACTCTTCTGGTCTTCGGTCTTTAGTGTTTAATGTATCAAATCTATTCTTCTGATGACCTCTAAATTCAGGTGGAATATATTCAAGGTCGTATTTTGGCTCTCATGGCCTTGTTTTCATTTTCTTTAGCTTCAGTCTGAATTTGCATTTGAGCAATTGATGGTCTGTTCCACAATTTGCCCCTGATCTTGTTTTGACTGATGATATGGAGCTTTTCCACCATCTCTTTCCACAGATGGAGTCAATTTAATTTCTGTGTATTTCATCTGGTGAGGTCCATGTGTATAATCATCTTTTATATTGTCTGAAGAAGGTATTTGAAATGAACAAATCATTGGTTTTGCAGAATTCTATCATGCGTTCTCCAGCATCATTTCTATCACCTTGCTCCCAAACTTTGCATTCCAACCACCAGTAAATGATCAATACATCTTGATTGCATGTCTGGTCAATTTAAGATTGAAGAAGTTAGCTGAATTCTTTTATTCCATCCTCACTGGCTTTAGTGGTTAGTGTGTAAATTTGAATAATAGTGGGATTAACTGGGCTTCCCTGTAGGCTCATGGATATTATCCTATCACAGACAGCATTGTATCTCATGACTGATTTTGATATGTTCTTTTTGATGATGAATGCAACAGCATGCGTCTTCAATGTGTCATTCCTGCATAGTACACCATATGATTGTCAGATTTAAAATGACCAATACCAATCCATTTCAGCTCACTAATGCCTAAGATATCGATGTTTATGTGTTCCATTTCATTTTTGACAATTTCC
>NW_006408523.1:18617903-18619423 GCF_000296735.1 Chrysochloris asiatica | reverse complement strand
CACAGCAGCAGCAGCAACGAGCTAGTTAGTTAACTGTATATCAACAGAAAGCTACCAGTTAAATATCAGAACCAGATGACGCTGTAGGAAAAGCCCCAAGGTTGGGAGTTCCAACTCATCAGCCACACCATGTAAGACAGAAGAGGCTGCTAAAGATTTATAGTCTCCAAAACCCCATGAAACAGTTCTGCTCTGTCTTACAGGGTCTTTATGAGTTGGAATTGAGTCAACAACAGTGGGTTTATAGGGTTATTTTGTTTTGTTTTACCAGCTAAATGTTAACAAATTTGGAACAGAGGTTGAACACACATTTTGACACTTGTACACATGTGAGGGTGGTGGTGTATAGGAGAGACAACAGGGAAGGTGTATAATCACATAAATTCTAGTGCCAAGTAGAAAATTATGAAGCACAAGTAGTGTGTTTACTTGACTTAAAGATCTGAAAATGCTAAATTAGATGTGCTACTTAGAAAAGTTTATGTGAGACTACATAGGGGCTGGGGGAAGGCGAGAGTTGAATCACATGCCTTGGCCGGCTCCCTCAGCATGCTGGTATAATAGATTCCCGAGGTAACACTTCTCAGGACACCGACACACAAGGTGACAGAGTCAACCAATCAGGATGAAATACCCAAGTGCAAACACAGATAGAAAAGATTCTATTTTCTATTTAATTTTAACTCCTATTTAATTTTTCTATCCTAACTTCCAACCAGCATTCTAGCTGTACTTCTTCCAGCTAGTTTGTTCCTTTGGCAGTCCATGGTAATTTTAGTATTCCTCTCCAACACCATAACTCAAAAGCATCAATTCTTCTACGGTCTTCCTTATTCACTGTCCAACTTTCACATGCATATGAGGTTATTGAAAATCCCATGGTTTGGGTCAGGTGCACCTTAGTCCTTAAATTGACATCTTTGCTCTTGAACACTTTAAAGAGGTCTTGTGTAGCAGATTTACCTAATGCAATATGTTTGGTTTCTTGACTTCTGCTTCCATGAATGTTCATGGTGGATCCAAACAAAATGAAGTCTTTGATAACTTCAATCTTTTCTCCATTTCTCTTGATATTATTTACTGACCCAGTGGTGAGGATTTTTATTTTCTTTACATTGAGATGCAACCTGTACTGAAGGCTGTGGGCTTTGATCTTCATTTATTTTGGTGTTATTTGTGGGTGTGGACATATGCAAATAAGATACATGGAATCCTAATGAGGGCATTGGCCAGTTTTGTCATCCCACGAAGCTTAAGCTAAGTCATTTCAGAGGTGGACAGTGGGAATCTCATTGCCATCAAGAAAGAAAAACTGGGACCACTTTGGACCCAGGATCCCTGTACTGAAAATCTCCTACACCGGAGACAGAGAGAGAGCTAGCTGAAACATCAGAAACAGCGAGAGACGGGGAAGCAGTGGCAGAGGAATGGTGGCAGCAGTGGCGGGTACAGAACCAGGAGACCAGCAGGACATGGCACAATGGGCTCCCTGGCCTACAGAGCAAGAAAGTTGAGTGCCT
>NW_006408523.1:18614547-18617313 GCF_000296735.1 Chrysochloris asiatica | reverse complement strand
GAGGGAGTGCCATGGGGATACACTGATAAAAGAATTGGAGAGAGGAGGTCTGTGTCAGCTCCACTTCATAGAAAGAAGCCTTGGACTGTTGATACTGCACAGTGCTTCTCATCTCCCCCTGTGGAGTAAGGAGGTCGAATGACAACCCTGCCATGCCATTTCTTAAATGTCACAAGAATTTGTAACTATATTTTTATTGTTAAGCTTATTTGCTTCAAGTCTGCTTCCCCCATGAAGTTTGGGACCATGTGTCTTTTGTTTGCTCTTGTAATATTCAGTGCCTGATGCTTAATGTTGGTAAGTGCCGTTAAATTGTTTCCAACTCATAGTAATCCTGTATAGCATTTCTGAGGAGCTTCTAGTGGGTTTGGTTTCCGCATTCCATTGGGGCACCTCTCTTTGGAATGGGTACAAATATAGATCTCTTCCAATCAGTAGGCCAGATAGTTGTCTCCCAAATTTATTGGCAGAGATAAGTGAGTGCCTCCACTGCCACCTCACTTTCTTGAGAGCTCGTTGCTGCTGCTGCTGTGCCAATCCATTTCATTGGGGGGGGTCTTCCTTTTTTTGTGGACCCTCCACTTTACCAAGCATGATGTCCTACTCCAGGGACTGGTCTCTCCTGATAATATGTCCGAAATATGAGAGACGAAAACTTACCATCCTGACTTTGTGGTTAGCAGTCCAGTGCTTACCCTATAGCACCACACCAGGACTCCTTACTAGACACTTAATAAATATTTGTTCCTTGAATGAATGAGCGAATGAAGTGGGAAGGCTAAGTTTTGTTGGAATACATTCCCTATCTTGCTTTATTTCTAGTTCGTTTGATGGAACAACTACTGATTTAAATACTTTACTGGAGAAAATGAGGCATTCCTGAGTGGTACACATTGTTAGGGTAGGTGCTAGTCACCAGTGTAGTGGTTGGTATCCAATCAGAGGTGCATTCAAAGAAAACCTAGTGACCTATTTCCAAAAGAGCCAGCATCTGGAAACTCTATAGACCAGAGTTCTACTCTGGCACGCAAGGAGTCACAGTGAGTCAGAACTAACTTGACAACAACTGGTTTAACTAGTGTCTTAGTTATTGTTCCAATGGTCTGGGGGCAGCATCTGATCTCCTCTGACTGCACACGGGGGGAGACTCAAACTCAGTGGCATCATCCCAAGGATGATCCTATGTGCTGAGGTCAGACAGGCCTTTACCCTTCAACCTTCCTTACCAATTCTGACACCAGTCGTCCCTCCCACAGCCCTCTGCTTCTCAGCTGGGCTCATTGTAATGGCCACACAGAACTCAGAGAGCACACTCACAGTGATGGAGTTCATGTGGAAGTTGTTGTTGTTGTTGTTAAGTGCTATGAGTCAGTTTTGACTCATAGCAACCCTGTATAGGGTTTTCAAGGAGTGGTTGGTGGGTTTGAACTTCCAGCCTTGCGGTTAGCAATCCAGTGCTTATCCTACAGTGCCACATGAGGACTCCATTAGGGAAGTTAACAGGTTAAAATTTAGACTCAAACCCGCTCAGGGCACAATGCTTCCAATCAGGACAGTCTTTTCTCCTCTGTAGGTAGAACTGTCTCTGGTCCTCTGACCCCTGATCTGGCCTCTGCATGGCTAATTGCTCAGACAATGTTACGAAGCTTTTGTAGCACTATTGATAAACGCCCAAAGGGCACTCTATTCTACTATAAATTTCAGCCCAAAGTACTCAGCTTTAGCTCATTAGCTCAGCAAACTTAATTTATTCAGTCAAATGCCTGGAGGCACTCCACCTGCACAAGTGAGCCTCCTGCCCAAAGACTCTCAGCCTTACTCAATCCCTGGGCCAGAAGCCCACTGCTGTGTCTCAGGCTCTGCTTCCTCTTGTGCCCAGTCTGTCTCCGGGCCGAGGACGTTCACTGTAAAGGGATATTGGGTTCCAAAAGACATGATCTTTTTCCTGTTGCTGGTGAGAGCCCCCATTCTGAAATGGCTAATTGTTGGAGTTCCAAGTTTCTCTACTCCTAATTAAGACTAGCATAGTGGTTACAAATTGGGCTGCAAACCTGAAGGTCAGCAGTTCGAAACTACCAGCTATTCTGTGAGAGAAAGATGAGGCTTTCTGCTCCTGTAAAGATTTACAGCCTTTCTGCTCCTGTAAAGATTTACCATATTGTCTGATCACATCAGATCACATCAGGAGGGATGATTCCATAATTACATAACTGCCAAACTACTGAGATCCAAGCCAAGGTAGCATGTATTTTGGGGGACACCATTCAATCCATGATAATTGGTTACAGAGAAAAATGAGATGCTTCAGGAGTTAACGGAATTTTACAGAATAGATTTTCAGAAAAGGGTTGTAGTACCTCATATCATAGCATTTAATCCAATGTTGTAAAAGATTTTCAAAGAATTGTACAATAAGCATATATTTATCTAATTAAGATAATTTTGGGGTCAGATCTGCTGAGTAAAACTGTTATTATTAGCTTTGATTCCATTGTTAAACAAGTTGAATTGAAACAACCAGCAATTTTTGGCCCATTGATTGCATAATGAACTGCAAATATTTCCTTCAGTTGGAAATATAAACTGAACTTGTTGTTGTCGTTGTTAGGCGCCATCGAGTCACTACCAGCTCATAGTGACCTTAGCCACAACAGAATGAAACACTGCCCGATCCTGGACCAACTTCACAATTGTTGCCATGCTTGACCCCATTGATGCTGCCAATTTGCCAATCCATCTCGCTGGGGGTCTTCTTCTTTTTCTCTG
>NW_006408523.1:18592636-18611272 GCF_000296735.1 Chrysochloris asiatica | reverse complement strand
CTGACAGCAGTAGTACATAATAAAAAAGTATCATAACAAACAGCAATCTGTACAAAGAAAATAGTTGAAATATTTTATGCAGAATGTTAGGTTTTCCTTAGCTATAAAAAACTAAGTAACCAAATGGCTTATACTCTTAGAACGCAACGGGATCTTCAGGATCCTATACCTATATAGATACTAAAAAAAAAAAAAAAGTTCATACTGCTTATAGCTCTAGCAAGATGGATATTTGAAAACTATGAGTCTAGGATCAGCACACCTGTCTTCATTCTCTAGTGCTTCTACAACAGAAATGCCACCAGTGGATGGCTGTAAGAAACAGACATTTATTTTCTTACGGTGTAGAAGGCTGGAAGTCCGAATCCAGAGCCCTGGCTCTGGGGAAATGTCCTTGTCTCCTTTCAGCATCTGTAGGCCCAGCATTCCTTGGGGTTCTCCATGTGTCTTGGCCTCAATCTTCCTTTGGATCTAGGGGCTTCACGGTACAGGTTCTGTGCATTTCACTGTTGGCTCTTCTACCTTGGTGGTAGTCAGTCCCTCTTTGTCTATTTGTGTCTCTCTCTTTTTATCTCTTGCAAGATAAAAGGTGTTGTATGCCACACCCTTGGGAATCTTCTGTAAATGGGATCAAGGTGTTGGTGTGATTAAGGGTGGTGCATCCTACCCTTAATCCTTTTATTGGTTTTATCACTTCAAATCACATCATGGGAGATAGCTACATTGCAACTGACGTTCCGTGGTACTTAAACGACATAAAACTTTAACTACCACAGCACCATTCATTATTTGTTATTACATTTTTATTTTTAAAGTAAGAAATTCAATCAATGCCACTGCTAAATGCCAAATTCTATCTGCAATGCCTGCCTCCAGGTCAGTATGATTTTACAAGTATATGCTTTAGAATCAGTCAAAGTGGGTTTGAATCCTTGTCCTTACATGAAAGTTATTTAATCTCTTTGAGTCCACAGAGTTATTGGACAAAAGCTTTTTAGGCAATAGCAAATGTTGGATCCCAGTTGTTGTTCTAAGAAAAAATTTAGAGCAGTGAGGTTAGAGTGGAGTCAATTTGGATGAAGTGAAGAAAAGGCATTGGACTAGCAGTTAGTGGAATGTTGTTGTTAAGTACCACAGAGTCGGTTGCTACTCATGGCGACACTGTATGGGGTTTTCATGCTTTAAATCTTTGCAAGAGCAGAAAGCCTCATCTTCTCCCCACCAGAAGGCTGGATGACTTGAACTGTGGTTTGCAGTCTGGTGCTTATTGTATGGAGCCAACGTGCTCCAATGGGATATTGGTATGAGTTAGATTTTTTTCTGTGACAGCTCAACACTCGATTGATTTTAGCTTTGCAGCTCTGTGACTAGAGTTAGAAACCAGCTATTATTCAATAGTTGTAATTGTACATGATTTTCCTTTGTTTATAATGTCAAAACCAACTATCAGAAAATTTTACATGTTAGCCCATTTTGCAATATTTTTTTTGGCCTCACCATTGATTTTACCCTGTAGCTGAAATCACAGATTTATACAGTAAAAAATTTAAAAGCATATATTTAAAATTTCTAAACACCTTCACTTCAACTTTTGTAGCTGTCAGCCTCTACTCAGTGTAATATGCTAAGAGGATATAAACAAGGGCGAAAGAAGTGAATTATTTTCTATTAGATCAGTATACACAGATGGTGGTGGTGGTGTGCCACTGAGTCAGATTCGATTCACAGTGTCCTTCATAGTGTTTCAAGGCTGTAAATCTTTACTGGAGCAGAAAACTTCATCTTTCTCCCAGAGAATAACTGGTAGATTCGAACTACTGACCTTGCAGTTAGCAACCCAGCTCATAATCCACTGTGCTACCAAAACTCCTTATATACATATTGTTGTTGTTGTTGTTAAATGCCATCAAGTTGGTTGGTTCCAACTCATAGCGACCATATATAAGGATTCCGAGGAATGGCTGATGAGCCTGAACCGATGACCTTGCGGATCAAACCTGCTTTTCAGTCCAGGGCTCCCTAAGCTGCTAACCTCAAGGTTATACACATGCCTTAGTTTCAACTACAAAAAATGATTTTTTTTTTTTTTTTTTTGCCACAGGGGAAAAAAAAAATTGAGATCAGAACTAATATAAGTTTTTTGACAAAAGTCAAGTGGATAATCTTTCCAAATCATCGAAGTGTAAAAATTAGTTTACAGGAATGTTGTCCCACATTAAAAAAAAATAAAAAATAAAAATAAAAAGTTTTTAGATGGATCAAGTCTTTTAAAGAAGGCTAGGAAGACCTCAAAGATTAATTTATGTTCACTCATTTTGGGGATTCAAAACCTGGGGGAGGAGTGAATGCGGCAGACTTTCTTAAAGGACACAGGATAATCACCTAGGAAGACGTTGTAAGAAGATGGAAAACTGCATTGAAAAGCAAAAGGTCAGGAATGGTGTACCAAGAAATGAGTTTTCATCGTGACAACACACCTGCTCATTTTTCAAGAATAGCAAAAACTTTGTTGGGGAACCTTACCCCATGCACCCTTCAGCCCCGATCTTACCCTTCAGATTTATGTTTGTCCCCAGTTTGAAGGAACATGATTGAGTCTCTCCTAGAGGATGCCAAAATGATTTCTTTGATGTAGTATAAATTGGAGAGTGCAGAATTCTTTGGGGGAAGACTTAGAGAGATGAAAACACTCTCTTCACAAGTGTATAGATGTAGATGGAGGCTATGTGGAGAAAGAATAGCTTTACATTTTGATATTTTTGCTTAATAAAGGTTTTAATATGATTTTGTAGTAGCAATACTTCTTTGTTGAACCTGGAAGCTAAAGAATGCAAAATCCCATGCACACACATGAATTTTTTCCTAAAGAGAGCAGGTATAAATACAGCAGAATTGCATTTCCCCCAAGTGGTCATCCAAAATGCAGATCGCTGTAAGCCAAAGTGGTAGTGAGCTTTATAAAGTCAATTTCTCAGTGGAGCCCTAGTTTAAAAAAAATGTAACCCTTTGCTCAGACAAAAACTACATAGTTTGTGTATTGCTTTGTTTCAGATTTGTGAAAACAGTTTTGGAAACTCCAGAGTCTTTTAGTTCTAAATTAAGTGGCCTACAGAGAGGCAAAATATTTTCAAGAGCACATGATATTTTCCATGTTTTCAACCAGACAGTTTGTCTTCTTGTAAAACAACCTCAAAGCAAATGGTCTTACTTCTCTGAGGGGTGATGAAAGACGTTTCAGTGGTCTGCTCCTCCCCAACACACTGACGTCAGAGCAATATTGGCACACCCAGCCTGCCTTTCTCTGGGCTCTCGTCTTTGTCGACGCAGTCAGCTGCACTTTGGAACCATCCATCTTTTTTTCTCCAGTGTAGAAAATTAAGAGTTCTTCCAGCCATGATGACAATATGAAGTCCATATCCTTTGAGCTTTGCTTTGTAACATTTAACATCTTTTTAGTTAGTATGGCCAAAGATCAAACAAGAGATTGCCAAGGGAAGTTGAATGACATTGATTTAAGTGTTTTTCTTTCTTAAAACAATCAGTAGTTGAGTTGTCTGCCTAAATGTATGTAAAGGGTAAGATAGAGGAGAAGGTGCATGTGTGTGTTTAAGACGAAGACATATTTTCAAGTTTTTATATGTTCCAGTCTCCTTTGAGCAGGTAAGTACTTTTACTTGCAGGAAATTCTTTCATCTTGTGGAGAGGTGGTATTATTTTCCTTGTCAAATTAGGAAACATATATCATGTTATTACTGATTTTGTTTTTGTGGAGGACAAATGACTCATTTCAAAATAAATACATGATGACTGCTCTTTTTAATCTGAATTTAAAATGTGACACATTCACACGATTCCAACCAAACAGTATAACACATTTTGTACCCCTTTATTTGGTCCTTATCCCTCATCTGTGCCTCTTTCTTTATTCCCTAGTTTTGAAAATGTTCTTTATATTTGGAACAAACTAACATATTAGCTCTTTGAAAATAAATATGGTGTAAATTGTTTGTAGAATAAACACTTGACTGCCGACCACAAGGTTGGTGGTTCAGATCCACCAGCTGCTTCTCAGAAACTCTATACCCTATATCACTAGGGGTTGGAACTAACTCAATGGCACTTAACAACAACAGCAACAGCTTGCATGTAGATAGCTAGGTAGTTGCTGTTGAGGTGGACTCACATGAACTTGTGGACAACGGAACAAAACATCTCCTGGCCCTGCATCATCCTCACAAAGCTGTGGCTGTTTGCCCAACCATCTCACCAAGGGTCTGCCTTGCCCTCATTGGCCTTCTACTTCATTAAGCATGATGTCACTGACATCCTCCTGATGGCCTGTCCAAAGCAAGTGACAGGACAAAACAGTGTTTTTGTGATCCATAGGGTTTCTTTGACTATTTTTCTAAAGTAGATTACCAGGCAATTTTTCTTAGTCTGTATTAATCTGGAATCGCCACTGAAACCAATTCACTATGCGTGAGTGATCCTGCTAGCATTCGAAATACCAGTGGTATGCTCATCCTGTTGTTAAGTGCCCTCGTGTCGATTCCAACTCATAGCAACCCTATATGTGGTTCCCGAGGCTTTGAAATCAGCATGGGAGCAGAAAGCCTCATCTTTCCACCGCGGAGTGGCTGTCGGATTCTAACCTGGGACCGCGTCGTTCGCAGTCCAGTGTTTATCCTTAACAGCACAGAAGTTACCACAGTAGACAAACTAGCAAAAGGGTAGTGGTAAATTGTCATACAAAGTGCTGGCCAAATCTTTGAATTTCCTGATTCCAGTTCATTTGATGACTTCTACTTCTGATTCTTAAATTGTAATTCTTTGTTAGAATAATCTAAATTATATTTACATTTTGTCAAACTTAAAAAGAATACTATTTAAACGGGAAGCGAAATGAGTCACGTTGGGGGCATGTCGTCTGGAAAAGTCTTTAATTGGAACTTGTTCACTAGGTGGCGCTCATGTGCCTAGAGGCCGTGGCCAGAATTGAGGCGACCCACAGGTGCACACAGTTCAGCAATCAGGCCTCCCTCGGCATCTTTTCCTCTCTAAAGAACGACCGCTCTGTGCTATAGGACCTGCAATGTGGAGTAAAGTCACTGTGCTTTCTTCTTTAGACTGAGAGGCATGCTGTGGCAAGAAGTTGTCATAGCAAATGTTACTTCGGACTGAGGGGATAGATAAGGCTCTGGGAAAAAGTCAACCCAATGACTTGAGTTTTTATAGACACTGTACAGAAAGTACAAGTACGTGACTTATTTGGAAGTTGCCACACCATCTTCTCTCTGAGAAGATTATTAATATCTATTTAATAAGAGAAAGCTTATAGACATGCTTTGGTGATATTATTCTCTCTTTTAGGCATTGATTTGGCCTCCCAATGGCTTATCCAGTCTGATGCCCACACCACCCTCTAGAACATGACAGATGTGCATAGTATCATAAAAACTATAATTGAGACATTTCCATCTACCCATTCAACAATGTCAGAAAGTCCAGGAGTCCAGGAAACAACCGGAGAAGAAAGAGGTTTTAACCAAGTTGGATAACAATTAGATATATACTAAGTCACTTTTTATTATTGGGTCTGTGACAATATGTTTTTTATGTATTCATTCACCATCCATTTATTGCCCACCTACTATGTGTTTGACATCATGCTAGTTGCCAGGGATACAAAAATAAATGAGACAAAATCTACATTGCAAGGAGTTCCTGTCTGACAGGAAAAAGAACTGCCATCCAGAATTCTCTGTTTTAACCAGACTCCTATCCTCTTCATAGCACTTGTTCTCACTTCTCACTTCTCTCTTTGTCTTTTTGTATACTATTCTTCTCTCAAAAAAACTGACTCAATTATGTCAAAAACCTGCCTAAATTTGCCTCTTCTAGGATCCTTTGTAACTCAGATTACATCCTGAAAACACATCTCCTGCTGTATTCATAATGTGTAATTTGTGTTTACTGAGCTAGGGAAAACCTCAAGTCTTGTGAGACTCAAAACACAAAGACTTCTGGGTCTCTTGCACACACAGTGTGGCATCAGGTCTCATTGAGTGGAATGCTGTTTTTAATATTTTATTGGGCAAAACCAAGCAAGCAGGTGGGAGGGGGACACTGCTCAGTCCTCAAGAACCTTTCAGTGGGACAGTTGTCTCATTGAGACAGCGTTCCGTGGGGAGCACTTGAGCTGGTATTCATTCATGGTCAAGACAACTGCAGAGGTGACTGTGTGTGCCTCAGGCTTCCAGAACCAGTATGAATGCATCAGTAGCCCAGATTCCTGTTTCCAGGTGAAAACTTTTTTTTTTTTAAGGAAAAGGGAAAGAAATCCATCATCAACCACTTTGGTCTTCCCCAGCAAGTGGGAGAAAAGAGGGGGAGAAGAGGGGAGGAGGCATCTCTCCTCAAACTTCACTAAGGAAGACCACCACTCCTGTGATGATGGTATGTTAGATTATGAGTACCCGTCCGAGACTCCCCAGTGACCAAGAGAGCACTTAACTCCTGCCACTTCCCTGTATCACTTGGTTTCAGTGAATTCAGCAGTGAATCCGACAAGGAGAAGGGCACTTGAGATGAAACGCACTCCTAGTCAGCATACACAGGGGAGAACACTATCTGGCATATAGATTTTTAAACCACAAAAGCCTCTTAAGGACAAGGTACCAACAGTCTCATCTGAATGAAAAAGAATTAGGAGAATTGCCTAGTGCGTCTCCTCCAGGCCCCGTGGCCTGTGCCTTCCTTTAGCGTGATTTGATCACAATGTGAAGAAGGGCAGAGAGTCCAGCTCCAGATACTTTGGGTTTCATCTAAGTGGGAAGTACAACTCACACACACACACGCACACACACACACTCTTCAGCTGCTACCATTCTGCTGCTGTGTACATGCACAAAGTTTTCTTTCATTATCGTTTTTCATGTTTATGGGTGTAATACAGCACCATCTTTCCAGATACGTAAGTTTCCCCAGCCTTTCTCCCTTTTGAATTAGATCCATTTGAGATTGGCTAAATGTAACGGCATACCCACTCACACTAAATAAAGTTTTTATAATCTGGAATTACCAATTGCCAGCATTTGTTGTTGTTAAGTGTCATGGAGTTGGTTCTGACTCACAGAGACCCTGTTTGGGGTTTCCTAGGCTTTAAATCTTCTGAGGAGCAGAAAGCCTCATCTTTTCCCCACAATTGCCAGCATAAGTTACCCTCCTCCCCAAATAAAGAGGACCAAAACAGGTAGTCCCCACCTTCTCCTTATTCATTTTCGATGAATTTACAATCCTCTGTTTTTTGTGTTCAATTTATTGCAGTAATATGTATATGTCTTAAAATATACTTGCATGTTTATATGAAATGTTTCAACAACAACAAACACCCCAAAACTGAATTTATAAAGATACTGATGATAAAAATCAGTAATAATGAAAACTAAGAAGAAGCAGTATCCAATTTATGTCAGAACAAGATTACGACAGTCGTATGTCAGGGACTGCCTGTTCTTGCGTTTGGTCATCAAACCCCAGACACCTTATGACCAAGTCATGTCATCATGGGTATTTATTGGGGATGACAGGCAGGTGATATGGTGGAGTGGGGATTATAAGAAAGAGAGATAAAAAGTATATTTAGAACAAATCTTGTCTAAGTAGGCAGAAAGTACAAGCCTTTCAAAAACGAAATGACAAGCCATGATAGACAATAGTGAGGATACTGAATATTCCAGGAGCTGTGAGGAAAACACAGTTGTCCAGGGGAGAATCCTTGCACAAGGCAGAAAGCCTTGACTTGGGCCTCCAGGAATCCACACAGATGTCTGTAGAAACCATTCCAGGTGAGACAAATGGTGTAACGAGATTGGTTTCAGGAGAGTCCTCGAAGACTGTGGGGAAAGAGCGGGCAATAAGCTGAGTGTGGACCCAGGCCAGATGGTAGAAGGGAACTAAGGAGCTTGGACTTTATCCTGGTGGTAATGAAGAGATAATGAAGATTTTTAATTAAGGGCTTGGCATGATTAAGTGGTGTTTTAGGGAGATTAGGGTGGCAGCAGTGAATTGGAGGGGGAGAAACAAGGAAGTGATTAGTTAGGAGCCTATTCTAATGATCCAGGCTTGAAGTGGCGGGGTCTGGAAGCAATGGGAACAGGGAGGAAGGGTGGAGAGTGAGAGGTAGAGCAAGGGATGCCCTGCAAGCTTGGTGACTCACAGGTGGGTCAAAGGAAGGAAGGAATCTTTCACTTGAGTGTTTGGGGCCACAGACAATGAGGGGAGTTGGAAGGAGGGAAATAGGGAAGAGTGAAGGATTGGGTTTACTGGGCTTTGGGGTGAATGCAGGCATCCAAGTTCAAATGTCCAGCAAATAGGGGAAGATGCAAGACAGGCTCTGGAGAGCAGCCAGGCTAGGACACAGTCCTGCTCCTTTTCTAAGTCCAACTGACCTCTCTCCACAGAAAGAATGGAAATTCAATGCCGGAGCAATTATGATAGAATGTGGTATTTTAGGATGTGTCCCCCTATATCAACAGGAAGAAAGAATTCAGGTCATAATTTGAATAAATTTAAAACTTCTGGAAAACTACTTTTTAATACATCACCCAAATATTTCAAATGAATATTTTCTAAAGTGAAGTTTCCTAGATAATATTCCCAAATGTTTAAATTTCTTCCTTCAGGGAGGCTCAGCCTTGGTGCTTAATAGAGTTCATTTACAGAAAGATTTCGATGTTGAATATAGTAGTGATCATGCTGTCTACATGGAGCTTTGTAGCTGCTTCATAATTCTAGCTGAATTGCACCCGAGCCCTCATAATCCGTGTAGGCCTTTTGCCTAATTCTCTCATGCAAATTAGAGGGAAGAGAGGTTTCCAGAGTTCATTTATCAGGAAAGTGCAAACTTCTAGCAAAAGGAATCAGCCAGAAGAGGCAGGCACCTCCTTTAATGGGTGCTGCACAAGACCTGTTTAAATGTTGAAGAGCAAAGATGTCAGTTTGAGGACTAAGGTGTGCCTGACCCAAGCCATGGTGTTTTCAATAACCTCATATGCATGTGAAATCTGGACAGTGAATAAGGAAGACTGTAGAAGAATTGATGCTTTTGAGTTATGGTGTTGGAAGAAAATATTGAAAGTGCCACGGGCTGCTGAAAGAACCAACAGATCTGTGTTGGAAGAAGTGCAGTCACAGTGCTCCTTGGAGGCCAAGATGGCCAAACTACGTCTCTCATACTTCGGACACATTGTCAGGAGGGAGCAGTCGCTGGAGAAGGATATCATGTTTGGTAAGGTGGACGGTCAGAGAAAAAGAGGAAGACCCCCAGCAAGATGGACTGGCAAAGTGGCAGCATCAATGGGCTCAAGCGTGACAACAATTGTGATGTTGGCCCAGGATCGGATAGTATTTTGTTCTGTTGTGCATAGGGTCGCTATGAGTCAGTACCGATTTGATGGCTCCTAACAACTTATGGTGGCAGCTGGCCACTTGGAATTCCACCAGACCAAATACCAACTGGTACTTTCAGAAACTAGAGCGTTATGAACCAAATGTGACCAGGAGAGAAATGAAAAAGCTTTGGACTTCACCCTGGGGAGTGCAGACTCAGCTACCAACCTCTTTTCCCCCAGGAGTTATCAGATGTTAGTTGTTTGACTTGCACGATGAAATTAGAGAGACCAAACAAATAGGTCAAATGAAATCTTACCTGAAAACAAAGGAAACCCATTTTTTTTTTTTAAACCTGAAAGTCAAATACTAGTAAAACGTTGGCTTTCACATGTAAAAGAAAGATTCTTCCTAAGTCAGATATGTGTTTGAGAAGCCTAGTCCTTGCATGAGACCTAAAATTGCAAGAGAATTTTGGAGACTCAATTGTTGCCTGTAAATTCGGAGTACCATGTGCATTTAATGTGGGGGGCAGGTTCTGTTTCTGTCCAGGGCTTTATGATACCCTGTCTGGTTACCACCTTACCACATGGACCTTGGAAATCCTTAGTTGAGCCCATCAGTAGAGTTTATATCTGGCCTCATCTCAAGGTAAGTTCCCCTGGCTCCTTTAGGACATCCTGTCTGCACCTTGAGCTATTTCTACTTGTATTAAAGAAGTGAGGCTGTGAGTTTCACTCCTATAGAAGCAGAGTTTTTAACTGAAGCAAGAGCTCAATTGCCCAAGGTCCCCAGGAGACCAGGAGGAAAAGTGGACCATCCCCCACTCCAAACATCTCAGTACTTAAGAAATACCTGAATTTAGCAAACATTCAAATTTCTCAATCCTAAGCATTGTTTGTTGTTGTTGTTAAGTGACACTGAGTCGGTTCCGACCTCTAGTGACTCTATGGACAACAGAACAAAACACCATCCTGTCCTGCGCCGTCCTCATAATTGCTGTTATGCTAGATTCCATTACCGCTGCCATTATGTCAATCCATCTCGTTGGGGGTCTCCCTCTTTTTCTTTGTCCCTCCTGTCTACCAAACATAATGTCCTTCTCAGCGACTGGTCCCTCCTGATAACATGTCCAAAGTATGAGAGATGAAGTCTGGACACCTTGGCTTCTAAGGAGCACTCTGTTTATACTTCTTCCAACCTAGATTTGTTTGTTCTTCTGGCCATCCATGGTACTTTCAATAGTCTTCTGCAACTCCATAACTCCAATGTATCAAGTCTTCTATGGTGTTCCTTATTGACTAACTTTCCCATGCATATGTTGCTGTTTTTGTTAGGTACCATCGAGTTGGTATCGACTGATAATGACCTTATGTACAACAGAATGAAACACTTCCCAGTCCTGTACCAACCTCACCATCATTGTTGAAGCCCATTGCTGCTGCCACTGTGCCAATCCATCTCTTTTTCTCTGTCCCTCCACTTTACCAAGCATGATGTCCTTCTCAAGGGATTGGTCCCTCCTGATAATATGTTCAATGTATGAGAGATAAAGTCTTGGCATCCTGGCTTCTAAAGGAGTATTTGGGCGGTACTTCTTCCAAGACTTTTTATTTTCTCCTCCAACACCATAACTTAAATGCATCAATTCTTCTACGATCTTCTTTATTCATTTTCCAACTTTCACAGCCATATGAGATTATTGAAAATACCATGGTTAGGGTCAGGCACACCTTAGTTCTGAAACTATCATCTATGCTCTTGAATACTTTAAAGAGGTCATGTGCAGCAGATTTGTCTAATGCAATGCATTATTTGATTTCTTGACTACTGCTTTCATGATTGTTGATGGTTTTACAAAGCAAAATTTTACTTGTATGCAAAATTAGTGATATTGTCTGATGATTTAAGCATTCCGTTGGTCAACTCTCTTTGGGATGGGCACAAAAATCCCAATCAGTTGGCCATGTAGCTGTCTTCCAAATTTCTTGGCATAGATGAGTGTCTCCAGTACTGCATCAAACTGAGGAAATTTAAAAGGACCTTACCTAGGAATTATGCTTTGTTATCAGAGCTTCTCCTTGATAAAGACACCCCAAAGTCCACCACATACCTGATTGGGTAAGGTTGGAGAGGGGATCCTTCCTCGTCCAATCCCCAGAAGATTGTAGATTGTCAGTAAAGCCTTATCTTCAACACAGGGTGGTGGGAGTAGATCATTGGTAAGGGCTATCCTAATCCTGAGATCCTTGTTGTACGATGGATGTGTTCAGGCATATGCACTGTTCCTGTGTCTGACATTGAACTTTGCTAGTCATGGTCCCAAGCCCTAACTTTTGGGATATCCTTACAAATACATTTCAACTGGGATGCTCCAAGCCTCAAAACTGGGAGCAATACACATGCACACACACACACACACACACATATTTCATTCATTTTAAATTGAGTTAATTCCAATTTTTCTGATTGACCTGATATTCAATTTTCTTTCTATTTAAATGGTAAGGTCCCTGGGTCACACAAAATGGTTTGCACTTCACTAGTAACCGAAAAGTTTGTGGTTCAAATCCACCCAATAGCACCATGAAAGAAAGGCGTGGCGATCCACTTCTGTAAAGGTCCCAGCCAAGAAAACCCATAGGAGTCAGTTTAACTCTGTAACACATTGGAATTAACTTGATGGCAACAGATTATTTAAATGAAACTGGTTAACTTTGGATTAAAGTACACCTGTATCTGGTATACATTGCCACCTATAAGCAGGTATAAGAAAGCATTTTGTCAACAAAATCTAATCTTGGGAAAAATCACTTTAGAAAAGGAAAGAAAAAAGAATTTTTTATTTTTAAGGCACTTTAGAAAAGAAGGAAAAAAGAATTTTTATTTTTAATTTTCTTTTTTTCCGGTCTTTCTTTTTGTATACTGGAAGGGAAACAACGTATGCTTATTTTCTGATTAGGATAAACCATTGGGAACTTTCCCCCAAATAAAAAATGGGAAGTAAAGACAGGAAGTGGGAGGGAAAATAAAAGGGAGAGAGAGAAAAAAAGATTTGGAAATGGATTATGGTGATGGTCATGGCTGGTGTAGCTGGGTTGCACATGGAAACTCGGTTGCAATGGCAAATGTTTGGTTGTTTATACATTTCCACAATAAAAGGAAAAAGAAAAGAAATCTAATCTTGATTCCTTCACTGTAACTAAAGTTGATCATTTGGGTCTGAGCTTTCTTTCAGCAAAGAAGCAAAGGTCAAGAAAACATCTTTTTTTAGTCATTCTTGGTTGAAAGTACATTCTGAATGTCTCTTTTATTAATATGTTGCCCTTTATTATGTGTCACAAGTAGAAATGGGAGAGGGTTGGAATGTGCCTTTGATATACGACTTTACTGCTCTTTCTATAACTGCTGAATTATTGTCATTTTACAAAAATTACATCTGAAAAGGAGAAATGTGTTTTTAAATCGCATGATTCCAAGCGAATAACCTTTGCTAAACTGATTAGTAGTTTCTCCAAGCGATAAGCTAGAAAGTACTCAATTGTGAGGCTCTATCGTCCTCGCCTTGGTGTCCCTTTATTGTTGTCACACTCTGAACAGAAATCCCAAGAAGACTGCTTACAATACACAGAAAGCTTTCGACTTTACCAACTTTAAGGAAAAAGAATTAGAGAAATAACTGGGAAGTTACTTTGGAGGGATAAACGGTGGGGTTGGGGCGGGATGGAGAAATTCTTAAAAACAAAAGTTAATTTCTTATTGATGCTGCTATACATTAATGTCACCAAAGAGTGCCATGCCACAGGAAGATTTCACTTCAGGAAGTGACTTCAGCACCAGGAAGAATGTTGTTGTTGTTGTTGTTGTTATGTGCCGTAGAGTTGGCTCTGACTCATAACGAACGACCCTGTGTAAGGTTTCCGAGAGTGGCTGGTAAATTTGAACCGCTGACCTTGTGGTTCAAACTGGGATAGACTCCAATAGTAAGTCGGTGGATTTCCAATGGCTCTGGAAATCCACTTGTATTCCACAAACTAGTACCAAGAACAGAGCCTGTGAGGCAGGACTTTTCTCCTTGGGTTCCAGGAGGGACTGCCCTTGTGTGTGAGGTGGGCCAGCCGTCCTGTGTCTGCCTTTCTCTTGCCCTTCTGATTTTGAACTGTAAACAGGATTATACCTGGTAGGGGGAGATGGGTGGAGTACTGTAGACCTGGTTAGGATCATAGAGTGAAGACTAGCTGCCTGCTACAAATCCTGGCTCAACCACCTACTAGCTCTGTGTTGGATTGGGTGCTTAACATTCCTAATCCTGTAAAGCAAGGCTTCATTCAATCATGCATTCACATTATCAATGTTTGCTGGGCAATGCTAGGCCAAGGGGTGACTAAGACATGAACCTCTCCTGGAGGTTCCATTTTAATGGCGGGTGGAGGGAAAGACAATAAATCGATAAATTCAGATGTTGTTGTTGTTAAAGACCCCCTTCTCGGGTGGTGAAAACGGTGTGATAGATTGCTATCCTAAGGTTGACAGTTCTAACTAACACAGTGGTGCCGTGGAAGAAAAGTCTGGCAATCTGCTTCTGTTAAGACAACATTCAGAACATCACCTATGATGCAGTCCTGCTCTGTAACTAACGGGATTGTGTAGTGTCAGAAGTTATTCTGTCGCAAGCTTGCTTTTGTTGTTATTGTTGTTGTTGCGGTCAGGTTGGCCTTGTGTCTAACAGAATGAAATGCTGCCTGGTTTGTGCTATCTTCATTGTCGTTAGTAGGTTCGAGTCCACTGTTGTGACTGTCGTGTCAAATCCATCTCAGAGAGGGCTTTCCCCTTTACACAGATCCTCTACTCAAATAAACATGATGCCCTTTTCTCACATTTGATCTTTCTTGATTCTGGATGTGTTTCTTCTAAGACTGATTTCCAATATTATCAGAACGCATCAATTCTTCTGCTTTCTGGTTCCATTGCCCATCTTTTGCATGCACATGAAAGTGAGGATGTATTAGCTAGTAGTAATATAATGCAGAGAATAACATAGGAAGGATGTGGCAGTGAGCTACTAAGAGTGGGTGCTTGGCAGAGGCTTTTCTAAAGACATGATCAAATGACAAGAAAGGCTAGACTGTGAGAAGACCATAGGGAAGAGCATTCCAAGTAGAAGGAACAGCAAGTGTGAAGCATGGTGTTATTCAAGTTATAGAAAGGCCAGTGAGGCTGGAGAGTGATGACCAAACAGGAGAGGGAATGAAATAAGGTCAGAGAAGGAGACTATAGTGCTTGGTAGGCCAAGGCACTTTACTCTGAATAGAATGGAAGATTCTGGAACATTTTATGCAGGTAATGATGTAAGCTGATGCACATTGACCTTGCTATGTGGAGTTGAGGTTATGGCAGAATGGAAGCAGGAGACTAATTTGGAGATTGAAACAATGGTCCAGGGACGAGAACAAGTGGAGCGGAGAAGAAGAAAATTCTGGATATAATTAGAAGGAAGAGTTAGAGACCTGGCTAATGAATTTGGAAATTAGAAAGTGAGAATGATTTCTAGGTTTTGACTTGAGCAGCCAGGTACTGTAGGGGATAGCCTCATTCAATGAGATGGGAAGGTCTTGGGGAAGAACAGGTCTAAGTGGGGAATGAACCAGATGCTTTGATTTGAATATGATGCTTGAGATGCATATTAGATATCCAAGTACAGAGGAAAGTTAGGTAGAATGCTAGGTAAATGAGACTGGGCCTGGGGTAACCAATCAGAGCTGCAGAATTTTTGAGAGCTGCAGGAATAGTTTTAGCATGAAAAATAATGGGGCTGAATGAGGTCAACTGAACAGATGGAGAAGATAAGAGGACACAGTACAGATTGAAGGGAGGAAGAGAAGTTAGCTTCAGAGACTGAAAAAGGAGGGAGAAAGAAAAACAGCGGTGTCAGATGGTTTAGAGACTGCAGCAATGGTAAGAGTCTCAGAAGGAAGAGAGATTAAATTGTGTAGATTACTCAAAGGGTTGAGAAATACAAGGACTGGGAACTGACCATTGACTGACTTGACCATTTTTTGAAGCCAATGATGATATTCCTGAGAGCAGAGACTGCGGAATTCTGAAGACAGAAGCGTGTTTGGAACGGGCTCAAGTTGGGATAAATTCAGGCTTTGTGAGAACAAAACTTAATTGTACTCATGTGGAACTTGTCATTTCAACAGAACAAGGCTTAAAATTAGGTAAGGTGTGTGCCAAGATTGTATCCTTTCACCATATTTATTCAATCTGTATACTAAGCAAATAATCCAAGAAGCTGTATTACATGAACATCAGGATTGTAGGAAGACGCATTAACAACCCTCAGATGGCACAGCCTTGTTTGAGGAAAGTGAAGAGGACTTAAAATACTTACTGATGAAGATCAAAGACTATGTTTCAACATTAAGAAAACAGAAATCTTTACAACTACCAATAAGCAACAGCAAGATAAGCAGACAACAGATTGAAGTTGTCAAGGATTTCATTTTACTTGGATCTACGATCATTGCCCATGGAAGCAGCAGTCAGGAAATTAATCAAATATTACATTGGGAAAATCTGCTACCACTCAGAAGTGAGCCCACAGCACCTAACAACAACAACAAAGTTTATATAACCTAGGGGTCCTCGTCAAGAAAATAATACAAAAATCAATATGAATTTAAATATTTGTTTAAAATGAAAAAACAAATCACAATAGATCATAAATTTTAGAAGTATGACAAATTCCAACCAAAATTGATAAGTGCATGATAAAATTTAGGAAAATAGCAATATTTTATTAAATAATGACCAGAGTCACCGCTATAATAGTTCTCCTGCTTTGTGTCTATGAGCATTACGACATAATCATAATAAATATCTACACTCCCAGTGAAAGAGCGCCAAGATATATGAAGCAAACCCTACTAGAATTGAAGAAAGAAATAGATAAATCTACAATTATAGTGGGAGATTTTAATACACTGCTCTCAAAAAGAGACAACCAGAGAGAAACTCGACAAAGTTGCAGAGAAACTAAACAACACAATCAACCATCTTGACCTCATAGATGTGTACAGGGCATTCAACCCAACAACAGCACTATATACATTCTTCTCCAGTGCACATAGAACATTCTCCAGAATTGACCATGTGTTAGGTCACAAAGCAAGCCTTCATAAATTCACAAACATCAAAATACTACAAAGCATCTTTTCAGACCACAATGCTATAAAGCTAGAAATCAACAATAAGAAGACCAAGGAAATAAATCGAATACATGGAAACTAAATAACACCCTGCTGAAAAGTGACTGGATAGTAGAGGAAATTAAACATTAATTTTAAAAGTTCTAGAAACAAACAAGAATGAAAACACAACATACCAAAATCTTTGGGACACTGTGAAAGTGGTGCTGAGAGGACAGTTTAGTGCAATAAATGTGCACATCCAAAAAGAAGAAAGAACCAAAATTAACACATTAACACAGTATCTCCAACAATTAGAAACAGACCAACAAAGGGAACCTACAGTCACCAAAAGAAAAGAAATAATAAAGACAAGAGCAGAAATAAATGAGATAGAAAACAGAAAAACTATAGAAAGAATCAACAGGACCTGAAGCTGGTTCTTTGAAAGGATTAATAAAATTGACACCATTGACAAAACTAACAAAAGAAAAGAGGTAGAAGACACAAATAATTTGCATTAAAAACCTCATGGGTGATGTCACAACAGAATCAAACAAAATCAAAAGGATAATAACAGAATACTATGAAGAGTTATTCTCCGATAAATTTGAACATTTAGAAGAGATGGACACATTTTTAGAAAAACATGATCTACCTAAACTTACACATAGTGAAGTAGAACACTTGAACAGACCCATAACAAAAGAAGAAATTGATCAGGTCATCAAAAAACTCCCAACCAAAAGAAGTCCAGGTCCAGATGGCTTCATGGGTGAGTTCTACCAAACATTCAGGGAAGAGCTGTCACCAATTCTACTCAAATTATTCCAGAATATAGAAGAGGATGGAAAACATCCTAATACTTTTTATGAAGTAAGCCTAACCCTCATACCAAAACCAGAGAAGGACAGCACTAAGAAAGAAAATTATAGATCAATATCCCTCATGTCTAGTTTCAAAAATTCTCAATAAAATCCTAGCCAACAGAATCCAGCGCCGCATCAAAAAAGTAATACAGCATGATCAAGTGGGTTTCATAAAGGGATGAAAAGATGGTTCAACGTTAGAAAAACAATCAGTGTGATCCACCATATAAATAAGAAAAAGGAAAAGAACCACATGATCATATCGATTGATGCAGAAAAGGCATTTGACAAAATTCAACATCCATTTCTGATAAAAACACTCAACAAAGTAGGAATTGAAGGAAAACTCCTCAACATGATCAAGAGCTTATATACAAAACCAACAGCCTATATTACCCTCAATGGAGAGAAATTGAAAGCCTTCTCTCTGCGAACGGGAAGCAGACAAGGATGC
Source organism: Chrysochloris asiatica (assembly GCF_000296735.1). NCBI lineage: Eukaryota > Metazoa > Chordata > Mammalia > Afrosoricida > Chrysochloridae > Chrysochloris > Chrysochloris asiatica. The sequence continues at coordinate 18,593,369 of NW_006408523.1, read as the reverse complement.
CCTTTGTCACCACTCCTATTTAATTTTGTTTTGGAAATCTTAGCCAGAGCTATATGGCAAGATAAGGAAATTAAAGGCATCTAAATTGGCAAAGAGGAAATAAAACTCTATTTGCAGATGATATGATTCTATACATAGAAAACCCCAAAGACTCAGTACAAAAGCTACTAGACCTCATTGGAAGATTCAGCAAAGTGGCAGGGTATAAGATCAACATCCAAAAATCAGTTGGATAACGCTATAGTAACAATGACAGCACTGAAAAGGACATTAGGGAAGCAATACCATTTATAATTGCCACCCAAAGGATGAAATATTTAGGAATAAATGTAACCAGGGAAACAAAGAACCTATACAAAGAAAACTACAAAACACTACTACAAGAAACCAAAGAGACTTACAGAAGTGGAAGAACATACCATGTTCCTGGATAGGAAGACTCAACATCGTGAAAATGTCAATATTGCCCAAAGCAATTTACACACATAATGCAATGCCAATCCAGATTCCAACAACAGTCTTCAAAGAGATGGAAAGAAACAATTACAAGTTTTATGTGGAAAGAAAAGAGACCCAGGATAAGCAAAGCACTGCTTAAGAAGAACAAGGTGGGAAGCCTCTCACTCCCTGATTTCAAAATTTACTACATGGCTACAGTGGTCAAAACAGCCTGGTACTGGTACAATGAAAGATACATTGATCAATGGAACAGAATTGAGAATCCAGAAATTAA
>NW_006408523.1:18546334-18590028 GCF_000296735.1 Chrysochloris asiatica | reverse complement strand
CTCGAAGGAATAGACAGAGTCACTGTACCCAAAAATTGTTCAACTTTCAACCATTTCAGGAGATAGCACATGATCAAGAACCAAAGGTATTAAAGGAAGAGGCTCAATCTGTACTGAAGGCATTGGAGACAAACTAGGCATCAGGAATTGACAGAATACCAACTGAAATGTCTCCACCAACTGAATCTACCCTGGAGGTGCTCATTCATCTATGCCAAGAAATTTGGAAAACAGCTAACTGGCCAACAGACTGGAAGAGATCTATATATGTGTCCATTTCATAGAAAGATGACTCAGTGGAATGCGGAAATTGTTAAACATATCATTAATATCACTTACAAGTAAAATTTTGTGGATGGTAATTCCAAAACAGTTGCAGCAGTACATAGACAAGAAACTACCAGAAGTTCAAGCTGGGTTCAGAAGAAGGTGTGGAACCAGGGAGATCATTGCTGATGTCAAATGGATCTTGGCAGAAGCGGAGAATACCAGAAGATGCTTATGTGTGTTTTATTAAATATGCAAAGGTATTCGACTATGCAGATCATATTAAATTATGGGTAACATTTCAAAGAATGGAAATTCTAGAATACTTAATTGGTGCTTATGTGGATCCTGTACATAGACTAAGAGGCAGTTGTTTAAACAGGACGAGGGGTTACTTAGAATCCTGATGTGGTGCTGGATAAGCACTGGACCACAAGGTCAGTTTGAACTACAAGGTCAGCAGTTCAAACTCACCAGCCACTCCTCATAAGTCCTATACAGGGTCACTATGAGTCAGAACTGACTTGATGGCACTAACAGCAATAACCAGGGGTTACTGAGTAGTTTAAAATCAGATAAGCTGTGATATCGTTAGGGTGTTGTGTCAACTTGCAAGACTGGGCCCGGATTCTCAGTGCTTTGGAATGTTACATACATACATAAATATAATGTAATTAACTGTATCATGATTGGTTATGAGCAGCCAATCAATTGGAGGATGCTTCACTTAGGCAAAATTTGTTGGCTTTCTGCTGGGTCTGGATCTTGCATCTGGCTCCTCCTCTGATTTCCAGTTCTTTGAACTTGAGTCAGTGTCCTATTCTTTACCTAGGAATCACCAGCAGCCCATCTGAAGAACAAACCAATCTGTGTTGGATGAAGTACATCCAGAGTGCTCCTCAGAAGCCAGGATGGTGAGACCGTCTCTCATACTTCAGATATATTATTAGGAGGGACCAGTCCCTGGAGAAGGACAACATGCTTGATAAAAGTGGAGGGTCAGCAAAAAACAGGGAGACCCCCAACGCGATGGATTGGCACAGTGGCAGCAGCAATGGGCTCAAGTTTAACAATGATTTTGAGGATTGCACGGGATCAGAAAGTGTTTCATTCTATTGAGCATAAGGTCACTGTGAGTAGGAACTAACAAGAAAAGCAATATCAAAACTGTCTTCTTATCTAATTTAAAGCTTTTCTCCTGCTAAAATTCATCTGATTAAGAAAGTAATCAATGAGAAAATTGCTCTTGGGTGGGATGCGTGTACATGTGGTGGGTTTGGACAACAGAGAACAACACCAGGCTTTAGAACTAATTCACACCCAGGTGGTTGTTGTTGTTAAGTGCCTTCAAGTCAGTTCTGACCCATAGATACCCTGCATAGGCTTTCTGAGGAATACCCAGGTGAGGGGAGCCCATATGTCAGATAACACCAAGTTTAAATATGTCCCAGGTGCTTGCTGTAACCTGAGGAAGACCCTATTTATAGGGACAGCTTACCTGGGGAAATTCTAAGCAGGAAGTCACTAGCGGTAGGGTGCCTACACTCCTGGAATCAGAGCGCTAATGATGTTATATGTCATTGAGTTGGTTTTGACTCATAACTTTCCTATGCATAAGAGAAGGAAACACTGCCTGGTCCTACGCCTTCCTCACAATTGTTCTGTTTGAGCTCCTTGTTGCTACGGTGTCAGTCCATCTCGTTGAGGTCTTCTTCTTTTTTACCGATCGTCCACTTCATTGGGGAGTAATATATTTGAAATGAATGACCATTTCCCTGGTTATGCACACATTTCTCCTACTTGCTATGGAAAGGCATAAATATTCTCTCAGACACTCTGGGAAAGACATTTATCAGGGTGCGAACTTCTGGCTAGAGTTCATGCCAGTTATAGGCAGAGTGTTTTTTGATTTTTAAAAAAGTTTTTATTGTGAATTGAGTAATAGTTTACATGGGAGAACACCAGCTTTACATTCATCCTATCGTATTTCGCTTCATTGCAATGATTACAATCCCCTCCATGGATCTTCATTCAACAGCATTTGCTTCCATTCCCCCTGGGTTTTTTTGGATGTACACCGAAGCACTCAGAAATCTACAACCATTCAAACAACCAAAGGGCATACCCTGAAAGGCTGCCCCTGGCCATCAGCACACAGCCCCTCTCCCTCCCTGAATCCAGAGTCCCCAGCTGCTCCATCTCTCCATGTCATCGTCTTTGCCTCCATCTCTGGTGTTGCTGCTTCTCTGGATAGGGTTCCACACTCCGGTCTTCTTCCTTGATGGTCCCAGGGTCTTCCGCTCTTGGACTGCAAGATCAACCACTCTCCTCCTTTCGTTACAAAATGTCTACCTTTATATTCACAACATTCACAATCTGTCCTGATAGCAAGTATTCACTGTTGAACCACAAGAATCTTATCCCCATCTCTTTTCACCAGCCCTGTCTAGACAGGTTGGAAACCACTCAGTGGAAATTCTACTTTCCCCCACACCCTCGGAAACTAGGCTCCCTCTTGAAAGCTTGTAAGCCAGTCACTTCTTGCCTTTGTATGCCCCCCCACCCCCATTTTGGGTAGCCAATGTCTAAGTTGCCCATCCTGGTCAACCCTGTGTACCAAGGGGGTGGGAAGGATCCTTGCTGTAAAGATTTGTTCCCACTTTTAAGCTACTACATCCATAAATATAGGTCAACTTCATAAAATTGTAGCGGATTACACTTTTTTTTCCCTCTTCTTTCTTCCTCTAGTTGAGTTCAGGTCATCCAGCCATTGAAGCTAGGTTAAATGAGTACTATCTGCAAGTATGGGCATTCTTATGCATCTCCCCTCACTTCACATCAGCTGGACGCTTCACTCTCCACTCTAGTCCTCTGTGGCTATATCCCTGTACCTGGGCTTAGGAGTCCCCAGGTCTCCTCATACTGCTGGCCATCCAGGTCTCAATCCAGGTTGACAGGAGTCTATTAAACGTGGTCAGACTTAGCTCACAACTTCATTGTTGTTTTTCCCTCACTTCCCCTTATTGGTAGACCAATGTGGTCACCAGCAAGATTACATGCCTGCTGGTATATTCCCTTTGAGTTTCAGTCTTGGAAGGGGGTTTGCACTGCAGAGTTTGGAATGCTGCTTGTTTGTGGGTTTCTTAGTATCATAGTGATGCTATATCAGAAATACCACAAGAGGGTGAATCTAACAACAGAGATTTATTTTCTCAAAATTCAGAATGCTAGAAGTCCGAATTCAGAATGCTGGATTTAGGGAAAGGCTCCCTTTCTGTGGGCTCTGGGGAAGGATCCTTGTCTCTTCCAGCATTTCCTGCTTTCTTGGCGATCTTCTAAATCTTTGTGTAATGTGACATCTCTTTTCCTCTGTTTGTACTTCTTGTCTTTGGAACTAGGGTGCTCCTTCTAATAAGTTAGAAGCTGTTAGATTTTAGATACACCCTTCAATTATTTCATCTTGTTAACATAGCCTATAAAAGCTTACTTCCAGACAGGATTACATCCAGACCCAGGTATAGGGGTTAGGGTTCCAGTATATATTCTGGGAAGACACAATTCAGTCCATAGCAGTAACAGTACAAAAATCATGAACCATTCCCCATTTCATCTGGAGAGTCCAAAAGGAACCGTATCAGCTTAACTAAAACCAAAAGACTGAAAATCAAAGATAGGAAAAATCTTCTTTGATATCCCATTTACATGAAGGTTTTCTCAACTTCTACGCTGCTGACATTTCCTGTCTGAATATTTTTTGGTCCACCACTCGTCTGCCAGTTAGTTATTAAGAAGACAGGAAAGAATGTCTTGTCTAAATGGATGTCAGAAGAGACTCTGAAACTTGCTCTCCAGGGTAGAGATTCTAAAGCAAATGAGAATGTCAAAGAGCTGAACAGAAATTTTCAAAGGGCAGCTCCACAAGACAAAGTCAAATATTATAAGGAAAGGTGCAAAGACCTGGAGTCAGGAAACCAAAAGGGAAGAACACGCTCAGCATTTCTTGGGCTGAAACTACTGAAGAGAAATTCAAGCCTTGACCTTCAATATTGAAACATTCTATGGGGAAAACAAAGAATAATGCAGAAAGCATCAAAAGAAGATGGAAGGAATACAGAGTCACTATGTCAAAAAGAAATGGATGATTTTCAACCATTTTAAGAACTTTCATATGATCAAGAGCCAATGGTACTGAAGGAAGAAGTCCAATGTACACTGAAGACATTGGCAAAGAACAAGGCTCTGGGTACTGATGGAACATAAATGGAAAGTTTTCAACAAATTGATGCAGCACTGGGGGCACTCACTTATCTCTGCCAATAAATTTGGAAGTCAGCTACCTGGTGACCCAGTTGGAAGAGATCCATGTTTGTGCCCATTCCAAAGAGACTCACAGAGACCTTATATAAGGTTTCTGAGGCTGTAAATCTTTATGGGAGCAGAAAGCCTCACCTTTCTCCCGTGGAATGACTGGTAGTTTTGAACTACTGACCTTGAGGTTTGCAGTCCAACTCATAACAACTATGCTACTTGAGCTCCTCTAAGGGTCAAAATGTTTTCAGTTGAGAATTATTGTTACACAAAGTGTGTGTGGTCCTCTGGTTAGTGTCTAATATGGCTTTATAGTTCTGGATTAATTACATTTATCCCAGAGTATTATAAAAATGTTGGCCTTTGATCAAATCTTGGCCTTTATGTCTAGGAGAAATTATTCAGGATGAAAATGTCATGGTAGTTCCTTGTATCCCCATTCTGACCAAGAACCTCTCCCTACAGCCAGATACCTCAGCACCCTGAAAAGAATCAGAACTCTTGGAAGACAAACCCTCCCAAGACACATTATGTCTACAGACCCTGAGGAGTGAGGAGGTGATGGTTATGCAACCATTTAGCAAATTAACTATTCGGACCAAGAGTTGAAGGAATCAATGATATTTAGTGACAAAAGCCAGCATTAAAATATATATGTTGTTGTTAAGTGCCTTCTAGTTGACTCCAACTGTATACAGTTTTCAAGGGATGACTGGTGAGTTTGAACCACCCATCCAGCATTTCAAACTGACCGTGTGGGCCAGTGCTGTATATATTGTTACATTTTTCAGTGTGTTAGTATTCTCATTGTTTTCACTCTGATTGTTCTGTTTCCATTAATCTAGTTTCCCTGTCCCCTCTTACTTTCCTATCTTTTGGTCTAGCATAAGTGTTTGCTATTTGATTTCCTTGATATGATTATTTGGAGTCCTGGTGTGACACTGTAGGATAAGCACTGGACTGCTAACTAAAAGGTTGCGGTTGAAAGCCCCCAGCTGCTCCTCCGAAACGTTATGCAGGGTCGGAACCGACTTGACGCACAGAACAACAACATGATTATGCAGAGAAGCCCAGTACTCATAGGTGGCATTGTCATTTGGCTGGAAGACGACCTCTGTGAGTAGTTTGTGTTCCAAGTTTAGAGGGTATCTCAGGGCGATAGTCCTATGGGTGTCTCTCGTCTCTTTGTAAGTAAGTAAGTAAGTCATCTTTGCTTTTGTTTTTTCCAGGAAATTCCATTTTGTCCCACATTTTTCTCCTTTTCTACTCAGGACCATCTAGTGTGTTGGAAAACTCGGCTGTGGTAGCTGGGAACCTTCTAGGTCTTCTGCTACCCAGCTAGGTGAGGCTGTGGTTTTAATAGACTATTAGTCATGTGGACTAGTTACTCCTTTGAGTCCTTCATTTTTCCTTCTTTCTATTTTGCTCCAGATGAGTAGTGACCAATAGTTGTAGATGACCCCTTGCAAGTTTTTAAGACCCCAGACTAAAATCCAGTATTCTCAATACAGAAAACACATTTAGCAAATTTGTTATCAAGAAATGATGCAAGTTGAAAATACAAAATAATTTTTTTAAATGTTTAACAAATGCATGACTATTACAAAGAGGACTGTGTATTTGGGGAAACATCTCTAAACTTTCTAACATATAGGAGGCAACGATGAAATCCTAGCATTTGAAAGGATTCTGGGAATTGTATAATCTAACATTCAAGTGTCATAGCTGAGAAGCCTGAGGAGTGGAATGTTAGGTGCTTGGAAGGTCTCAGCTGCTTGGAAGATACCCAGGCTTGAACAGTAGCTGGTCTCCCACTATAATAAGCTTGCTGCTATATTGTCCCATCCTTTCCTGCAAGTACTGAGAGAGGGTCCACAGTCACTCCTCTGCCTATTTGCTGAGGGGTGAACTTCCTGATGGATCCACATTACTTGAAGAAACACTTTTGCACACTTTACCAAAATACAAATACTCTTTGAGTGAAGTAATAAAAAACAAAATCCTTACCACTTGCCATTGAGTTAATTCCTACTCATGGTGATCTCATGTATTCTAGAGCAGACCTGTGCTCCAGAGGGTCTCCAGTGCCTGATTTTTCAGTATATTGCCAAGCTTTTCTTCTGTGGTGCCTCTGGCTAGATTCGAACTTCCAGCCTTTCAGTTAGTAGTTGAGCATGTGCATACACCTCCTTATTATGTGATGTTTATCTGGTGAAAATCACTTTGTTAGAATCTCTCTGAGGAACGGGAAAGTGATCTTAGCCAGGAGAATTCTAGATGTCTCCTGGAAGGAAGAGGGAAGACACTGGGGCTTTGAGGGGAGGCTGGCGTGGGGGTGCTGGAAGCAGAATTAAACTGGATCCAGTTATGATCTTCCAACATACCTCTGACCACTAATGTACTATGTCGTTGTTAGGTGCCGTTGACTTGGTTCCTGCTCACAGGACCCATGTACAACTGAACAAAACACAGCCTGGTCCTGGGCCATCCTCCCAGTCTTTTCAATGTTTGACGCTATTGTTGCATCTACTGTGTTAATCAATCTCATTGAGGATCTTCCTCTTTTTCCAGGGCTCTCTACTTTACCAGGACTCCTGGTGTGGTGCTGTGGGTTAATGCGCGGGACTGCAAAGTCGGTTTGAACCACAAAGTCAGCAGTTCAAGCTCACTAGCCGCTTTTCAGAAACCCTATACAGGTTCGCTATGGGTTGGAACTGACTTGACTGCACTTAAAAACAACTAATTTACCAAGTGCAGTGCAGCGAATTATTTAATACGTCTCTTCTAACTATAGTCTTTGTGAGTCCCACCAAATGACTTTTTCCAGATTGGTCTGCGAAAGAGAAGGTGGGAGAAGACGTTGATAGGAATGTGTGATTCAGTTGTGAGTGATTATTAACAAGGCTAATTGTGATTGTAAGGAGCTCTGGTAGCGTAGTGGTTATGAATCAAGCTGTGAACTTTAAGGTCAGCAGTTCGAAACTACCAGCTGTTCCGCGGGAGAAAGATGAGGCTTTCTTCTCCCATAAAGATTTACAGCCTCGGAAACCCTGTACAGGGTCGCTGTAAGTCGTAACTGACTCCACGGAACACAGCAACAACAACAATTGTGATTGTAAAATCTTGGAACACTAATGTGGGTATACAATGAGCCATCCCAGAAGCAGGGAGGGGGATCTCATTATCATCAAGGAAGAAGTGAATCTTGTCCTTTGGACTCTGAGGTCCCTGTGAATCGAACCTCCTCCATTCAGAAGACAGAGAGCTGTGATGTCAGTGGAGCGGTAGAAGCAGAACCAAGAGCCATAGTAGGAAGTAGCCTAGTGCACTTCCTGACCCACAAAGCAAATAAAGATGAGTGCCTTTGGTCAGGAGATTTGCTTGTAGAGTGGGGTGCCTCCAGGCGTTAAATTGAGGAGCTTGGTTTTCTGACTCACAGAGACGAGCACCTTTGGACTGAAATATATAGTGGAGTGGGGTGCCCTTTAGTAATTTATCAGCAGGCCTAAAAGAGTTTTGTAACATTATTTGAGCAGGGCTGAAGCCAGGCTAAGGGATTGAGGGCCAGAGAGAGGCCTGCTTGCTGGCATGGCTGGGAAGAGGCTATCCTGACTGAAGAACTGTAACTTCAGCATTTCTGATGCTGAGTTGTAACCTGTTACCTTCCCCGGTAGAACTTCATAATCATGACTGTTGTCTCTGTGTTCTGTGTGGCCACTGCAGAGGATTCTCAAACCCAGCTAGGAAGCAGAGAGTGATTTGGGAGGGACGGTTGGTGTCCGAATTGGTACAGGAAGAAAAAGGGTCGAGGCATGTCTGAGTTCTACCTTCCAGGAATTGACTTTGGGCTGGTGTTGCTTCTCCTTCCCCCTTTGAGAGGCTAGAGGAGGTCAGAAGCCATGCTGCACATGAATTCTTTAACACCAAGCATGATATTCTTCTCCAGGGACTGGTCGTTCCTGATAACATGTTCAAGGTATGTGAGATAAAGTCTTGTCATCCACACTTCTAAGGAGTGTTCTGTCTGTTCTTCCGCAAAGACATAGGCGATCCTTCTTCTGACAGCCCAAGGTATATTTGCTACTGTAAGAGAGGCCAATACAAAGTTCCACCAGAACAGTGTGGAGTCGAAGAGTGAGTCTCTCCCTCCAGCTCTCACCATTGCTAGACATAATGAGCAAGAGCTTGTTCCTTTGAGAACATGATTTATCTAGTAGGCAGAGAGCTAAGACTTTGGAGAAAGCATTGAACAGGTCAAGGTTATATAGATTACACATCTGAGCAATTATAAAATCTGCCAATTATCCACCCTCCTCAGTCCTGGTGTGGTGCTGTGGGCTAATGCGTCAGACTGCAAAGCCGTTTGAACCACAAGGTCAGTGGTTCAAGCTCACCAGCTTCTCCTTGGAAACCCTATACAGGGTTGCTATGGGTCAGAATTGACTCTACGGCACTAAACAAAAAAATCAATGTTATCACCAGAAATTAGCTCTACTTTCCAAAATGCTACTCCTGTTTAGCGGTTGTGAAGTTTCCAATTCTAAATAGCAACTCTTTCGTAGTTTTCAAATGAAGTCATAACAGCAAGTACAGATGAGGAGAGAGTCCCATCAGAAAGCAGTGGAACTAGTTCTAAACACTGAAGCCTCAATGACCCCAATGAAGCACTACACTAGATTGCTGAACAGTACTGAAACACTGTGGTTGTTAAGTGCCATTCAATCAGTTCCAACTCATAGCGACCCTGTATAGCGTTTCCTAGGAGTGGCTGCTGAGTTTGAACCACCGACCTTGCGGCTCAAACCAACCTTGAGGTACAGTGCTTTATCTCACAGCGCCACACCAGGACTCAAACATTGAAGAGTATATTTTCTTATTATTCTCTGATGCCTGCCAAGGTCTTTAACCTGAGACAATAAAAGAAATAGATTCTAGATGTCATTTATTCTCAGTCTGTTTTTACCCACTATAATATGAACAAAATTCAAATGAAGTTTTGAAAAAATACCAAAGGCCATTTTAATGTGTTTGTAGCAAGAAAGGTGGCAGAAGAGATAGAAAACCATAAAAGTCTTGATGATGATTGTGCTCCAAGTGATACTCATTGAGGTCACTTGTTGTGACCAGCTTGTAGAAGACCTGGTCTGGAGGACCCAAGATGGCTTCACTCACATGTCTGGTACCATGGTAGTGGTGGCTGAAAAGTTGGACTTAGCTGTGACTATCAACTATAGTGCCAACATGGGTCTCTCCCAATCTCAGAGTAATTGGCCTTCTTACATGAAGTTCAGAGCTCCCAGAATCTCCCAAGAGACAGAAATGAAAGCTGCCAGTCTCTTAGGGCCTAGTCCAGACATGGACATGCGTCATTTCCTCCATATTTAATTGGCCAAAACAGTTCCAAAGCAACCTAGATTCAAAGAAGTTGACCTCATCTCTCAATGGAAGAAGTAGGGAAGAATTTGTGGGCATCTTTAATCTGCCACACCATAAGAAACTATTACATTAATCCCCTAAATTTGGCTAAAGTCTGCCTATAGAATTGAAAAAGACACAGGATTTGGAGTAAGCCACACCAGAATTTGGGTCTGGATTCTGCCACTTGACTAGCTCTATGACCTTGGGCAAGGCCCTTGCCATTTCTGGGCTTTGCTTTTCCAGCTGTATGAGATGGATTTTATAAATTAGTGAGGGCTTTCTGATGGGACTCTCTCCTCATCTGCAGTTGCTTTATAACAGACCAAAAATAAATGACATCTAGACTCTATTCCTTTTATTGTCCCAGGTTATTAGAACAAGATTTCATTGTATTAAAAGGATACAATGAAATAACGTATGAGCATATACTGTCAAGTCATAGATGCTAAAAATGTTGCTATTATTATCAAGCTTGAGAGACTAAAGGTCTAGCAATGACAGTCTTGTCCCCCAAAGAGTAAAGTATTTATGTTTTTGCATTGGATAATTGTACAGTGGATGGTTGTGCAAACCTATACAAAGAGTACTATTTAATCAATTTATTTAATTTGCCTAGAGAAATATGCCTATTGAGTACCCAGAGGAATCTTTAATTAGTCTGTTCAATAGATTTTTCTCAGGATGTGGATAAAAAAAACACCCAAGGCATTATCGCAAAATTTGTGGATATAAATTGAAAGAAGAATAACCTGAAATCAACAACATGGAGTCTGATTTTTAAAAGAAAACATAAAGTTCTACTATAAGGTTAAAAAGCTTTCCTGCCTAAGTATGAGGGAAAGTAGTATGGCTTAAAGACAGTTTAGTTGTTTTTGTTTTTAAAGTTCCAGATGTCTTAGTAGAACAGATTATGTTGTTGTTAAGTGCCATTGATTCAGGTCCAACTCCTAGCAACCCCTTTGCACAACAGAACGAAACACTGCCCAGTCCTAGGCCAACTTCACAATCGTTCCTACGTCTGAGCCCACTGCTTCCACCACTGTGCCAATCCATCTCATTGGAAGTCTTCCTCTTTTTCGCTGATCCTCCACTTTACAAATCATAATATCCTTCTCTAATGACTGATCCCTCCTGACAACATGCTGGAAGTATTGGAGACAAAGTCTGGCCATCCTGGTTTCCAAGGAGCTCTCTGATTGTACTTCTTCTAACACAGATCTGTTTGTTCTTTTAGCAGTCCATGGTACTTTCAATATTCTTCTCCAATAAAATAATTCAAATGCATCAATTCTTCTATGGTCTTCTTTATTCACTGTCCAACTTTTGCATGCATATGAGGTTATTGAAAATACCATGGCTTGGGTCAGGAGCACTTAGTCCTCAGACTGGCATCTTTACTCTTCAACACTTTAAGGAGTATTGTTGTTGTTGTCAGGTGCCATTGAGTCGGAACCGACTCATAGCGACCCCATGCACAGCAGAACAAAACAATATCCGATCCTGGGCCAACCTCACTACCGCTGCCACACTTTAGTCCATCAATGCTGCCACATGACAAATCCATCTCGTTGGGGGTCTTCCTCTTTTTCTCCAACCCTCCATCTTACCAAGCATGATATCCTTCTCCAGTGACTGTTCCCTCCTGACAATATGTCCAAAGTATGAGAGACGAAGTTTAGCCATCTTGTCCTCTAAGGAGCACTCTGGCTGCATTCTTCCAAAGCAGATCTATTGGTTCTTTTGGCAGCCAATGGCACTTTCAGTATTCTCCTCCAACACCACAATTCAAAGGCATCAATTCTTCTACAACCTTCCTTCTTCACTGTCCAGCTTTCTCATCCATATGAGGTTATTGAAAATACCATGGCTTGGGTCAGGTGCACCTTAGTCCTGAAGCTGACATCTTTGCTCTTCATTAAGGAGTACAGTATGAGTCAATAATATTCAATGATCCCCAAAATGTTAAGTATGCACATTTAATCTCCCTTTTGGATGTTTTGTGTTTTTTGACCCCCCTAGGTCACAATGGACTTCTTTATTGTTGAAAAACATTCCACTTTTACTTTTACTCCAACCCTCAACCTACTCCATAGAGATGCTCCTTCCATTAGAGGTCAACTCCTGATTTAAACTAGGCCAATTAGATTGTCTTAATTTGGTCTTGAACTTCATAGACTGTAGGCCATTTCGTTGAACTCAAGACATGAATCCTTAGGAATTGGAAAAGTAGAGAAAGCTCAATGGTTTTTTAGTTTCAGGTTTTGAAACGTCTCTTGGAATTTGTCAGCTGCCTTGGGCTCTGTGGGATAATGAGTTCTTGTCCCAATAAATTATCTTTAAAAAAATATTTGCTAATTTAAAAAATATTTTGAATAAGTAATATATCCCCTTATACAGTAAAAGGTTATACAGAGAAAAGTCTCCCTCCTACCCCCCTGTTCCCCCACCCCAATCGCACCTACACTTCATGTAGATAACTAAGATTGTCACTTTTCTGTGTATTCTGTCATACATATTGCCTAAGAAATTATCTTTAAAAAAAAACAAAACTAGTTTGAAGTGTATTTCTATTTTACTTAGAACCAAAGTGGCTTAGAAGGAACAGTTGGCATTAATAACAATATGATTTTCACATCAGTAAACTCATCATTTCAATCAACAGTTATTTGTTGAGGGCCTACAATGCACAAGATACTTTTCTCTGTGCTGAGGGCACTTTGGGAACTTGGTCAGCAGAAAAGTCCTGTCTCCATGATACGTATGCCTTATTGTAGGTCCTTTCTGGCACTGCGCTTTAAAAGCAGTGTCGTCAAACTAATGCACATTTAGGAAAAAAGAGCCAGCTATCATGAGGAATTTTTACCTTTATAAAGAGAAGACGGTAGGAAAACATGCTAAATGCCTGCAGAAGGGAGAGTTGTTTCCTTCCCCACTGCTTCAAGAGCAGAGCTGGCATTAAAGGGTAAAGGTCACAGAGAGGTGGATTTGAGCTCCCATAAAATGAAGGAAGAAAACTCACATTATTATGTATCTACTCAGTAGCAAGCATTCTGCTGGATCTTGTCACCTCTGTTCTCTCATTTAATCCTTGCAATATCCTTACAAAGTGGGATGATTAGCCCTATTTTTAAAGAGGAAATGGAGGCTTAGCAAGGTTATATAACCACCCCAAGGTCACACAGCTAGTCCATGGCCAAAGCAACAGTCAAACTTTGCGCTGGCTGACTCCACACTCACACCACAGCAGCCTGCTGCTTTCCAGGAGTTGATCGTTTTTAAAAACAGGCGCATTTGTGTAGGGGAAGTCTGCATAGACTATAAAGGCCAACTAGATGCCACAAAGTTTCTTTCCAGAAATACTTTATTTGGCACTTCACAAATTGTTTTTATATGATAGTGTCTTACTAGGCTCCTGAACAAGTCTATGAAAAGGATTAATAAAGTAAAATGAAATTTAGTAATACTCCATAGTTTGCACGGGCTAGATGAGATAGCGCATGTGCAGATTCCAACAGAGTTGCATCAATAATCTTCAGTAAATGATTTACTGAGACACGACACCAGCTTACAATTTTGTCTGACAAATAGAGAACTTTCTCCCCCTGCCCCCATACCGACATTTCTTCGATATCGGGTTGCTATTTTCTCCATTTGATGCTCATGTGTTCACTCAACAAATATACACACTCTTCACTTATCGACATGGTAGGTTCCAAAGACCAAGTCATCATGTGAAAATCAGCATTATACAAAAATAGAAGATGACACACCAGATCACAAAATGAAGGTAACTACATTGCTATAGAGTTGCCAAATCACATCATTACGTAATTGCCAAGTGATATCACACAACTCTGAAATAACATCGTTACCTAACTGCCAAAACCTTGAGAATTATGACCTAGTCAAGCTGGCACATAAACCCTGTCTTGCATCTCAGCATTCCTTACTGCCAGTTATATGTGGTTAACAATTGTTGTTGTTAAGTGCCATCGAGTCGGTTCCGACCCATAGTGACCCTGTATAGGGTTTCCGAGGAGCAGCTGGTGAGCTTGAACCGCCGACCTTGCAATTCAAATGGCTTTGCAGTCTGGCGCATAACCCACAGTGCCACACCAGGTTAACAACTGGGTAGTAGATATTTTACTATTGTCATTAATGTGAAATGTGAGATAATGAGGTAGTCACTAAATGAGGAGTAAGTCTGTTGATTGAGTACCTTCTGTGTCCCAGGCTCTGTTCTAGGCATTGGAGGTAAAGTGAACAAAATGTAATGGACATTGCAATTTTATGTAAGTGTCTAGAGAAGGTCTCACTGAGAAGGTGTTATCTCAGAATCAGATTTGAGGAGGTGAAGGAATGAGCCATGCAGGTATTTCGGGAAAGAACACTTAAGATCGAGGAAGAGCAAGGACAAATATCCTGAAGTGGAAACAGGCTGATTCATGTTTGAAGAGCAGCAAGGAGGCCAATCAGGTGGAGTAGCATCAGCAAGTGGGGAGAGTGGTAGGAGACGAGATCAAAGAGACACTCGGAAACCAATGTGTATAGGACCACATTGTGAAGATGTAGATTTATGATGTATGTAGATGCATGAAGGTAGATCATAGCAGGTGCTGATTTGGGAGTAGGTTGTATGTGGATATGTGTACAGGTAAGGAGACTACTCTAGGAGGCTGTGGTAGGCAGAATTGTCCCTCAAAGAGGTCCATGCCTTAATCTCTGGAACCTGTGAACTTTGTACATATAATAAGAGACTAAGGTTGTGGACCTTAAAATAGGAAGATTATCCTGGATTATTTTGATGGGCCCAATCTTATCATGCTTGGTAAAATGGAGGGTCGGAGAAAAAGAGGAACACCCCCAACAAGATGGATCTGCCAGGTGGCATCAATGATGGACTCAAGTGTGGAGCGGTAGTGAGGTTGGCCCAGGATCGGACATTGTTTCATTCTGCTGTGCATGGGTCGGTTCCGACTCGATGGCACCTGACAACAACAACAATCTAATCACAAGAGCCTTAAAAAACAGTGAGTTTCTTTGACTGGAATCAGAGACATGAGGCAGAAGGAGAAGTTAGGGGATTTGAAATGTGAGGAACACTTGATCTTGTGTTACTGGAAAGAGCCACAATGGAACTATGGGAAGGAACTGAATTCTGCCACCAATCTGAAGGGAACTAGAAGTGGGGTTCTCCCAGAGCCTTGAAATAAAATTCTAGGTCAGTTGCCATCTTGATGTCAGTCTTATGATACCTTGAGCAAAATAAGTTAACGAAGCCCACCAGACTTCTGACCGTCAGAACTGTGAAATAGTAGATAGACATGAGTTTAAAATGCTAAATCTATGGTATTTTGTTGTACAACAATAGAATAATAATAAAGAGGCCTTCATAATTCTAACTCAGGTAGGAGATAAGGGTGATTTGGATCTTGGATATAATCTGAAGCTAGATTCCACAGGATTTTCTGATTGATAAATGCAGGGTGTTAGGGGAGAGAGGAATTAATGATAACTCTGTGTTTCTTAACTAGAGCAACTGAAAGGATATTATTTCCACTTACTGAGGTGAGGAAGATGATGGGACAAGCAAGTTCAGATGAGAAGATAGGAGTTTGGTTGTACGTATATTAAGTTTGAGATGCCTAAGTGGAAACATAGGAAGTAGCTGGACAGATGAATCTATATCCGGGGACATGTCTCCACTAGAGAAGTAAGTCTGAGAATCAACAGCATGGAGAAGATCTTTAAAGCCACGACACTAATGAGATTTACTGTGGTGGAGTTCTAAGATGGTCCCCAATGGTCTTATTCTTGTATAATCTCCTCTCCTTGAGTGTTGGCATTTAAATTTGAGTAGCGAGATTGACTATGCATCGAAATCCGAAGAAAAAGTAGACAATGATTAAAGCTAGGAATATATTCATTTATCCGTAGGTCTAGAAGGTGTCAGAAGATACCAAAACAGTGAGAAAATTACAAATATTTATTGAAGTCCAGGGTCTTAGCTTGACACTTAGGACAGGAAAAGAGGCTATACTGATAAACAGCAGCAAAGAAGATACCCCTATCTCATCAGACAATTGTGCTGCATACAGACACAAATACAGAATTAATCCATTCAATGAAGTCAGTAATCCCTGATAGGAGAACAAAAACTTCACTAAAAAATCCAGTGAAAAGCCAGAAGAGGAAGAAAAAAATCCAAATGGCAACCAAAGTTGCAGGGGTTGGAGAGGAGATCTAGAAATAGTTGTGGAGAAGGTGAGATTTGAGGAGCGCTTTGTGGGATGTGAAGGAGCATTGGTGGTTTAGTGGTTAAGTGCTTGACACCTACCCTCAAAGTCTGCAGTTCAAGCCCACCAGCTACTACATGGGAGAAAGCTGTGGCAGTCTGTCTCTGTAAAGATTGCAGCCTTGGAAACCCTACTCTTTCCTGTAGGGTCACTGGGAGTCAGAATCAACTCAATGGCAATGGGTTTGGGGTTTTGTTTGCTTGTTTGGTTTGGGGGATACATAAGATTTTGGTGAGGAGAGGGTTGTTGTTGTTGTTAAGTGCTGTTGAGTTGGTTCCAACTCACAGTGACCCTATGTAGGGTTTCCGGGGAGTGACTAGTGAGCTTGAATCACTAACTTTGTGGTTCAAACCAACTTTGCAGTCCAGCACATTAACCCACAGCGCCACACCACTGCAGAACATGTTTCTGAAAGAAACTCATTTCATGGGAGGTACGAGTATAAGAACAATTATACATAAAAACTTAACAAAAATTAAAAGAACAATTATACGTATGCATGGAGGAAGTAGAATGAATAAGATTGGAAAGATGGAAGGCAAAGCTAGGGCTACAGTTTTGTTCACTGGAGACTCTTTTTTTTTTTTTTTTTTTTTAAGAATGTTGTTTATTGATCCAGTGGTGAGGATTTTTTTTTTTTTTTTTTTTTTTTTTGTATAAAAAATTAAGTCACAGAAAACAAGAAACTCTTTAAATCTCCACAGAAAGGCGGTTTCAAATCCTGTGATGAGCTTGTGGACCCGCCACAAAGCCTCAGCAGCACATAGACTTGCCTGGCAGTCTGTGATTCCAGAGGGGAGATAGAACGTTTGGATCAAAGTCTGAGATGAAAAGGCAGGGCTGTAAGCTTCATGAGGCTTCCCAAATTTGGCTGCACCTGCAAAGCCAGGGAAAGCCTTTTGAATCACAGAAGGTAAAAAGACCACTGGTTAAGTCAGAGATTGGTTTAGACACATTTTCTTCCAGATAACATTGTCTCTTAATACAAAGGAGTACAGTTCCTAATGTTGTCTTTTAGGATTGAGGGTGTTTACATAAAGCCTACTGAGGTGGTCAACAGAGCAGTTCACCACATAGTTCTGGCTCTCCATCTTCCCGGCACATGATAGGATTGTATTTCTAGGCCAAGAGAAATGCTTTGAACAATGAAATGTGAACAAAAATAGCAAGGGTCACTTTTAGTGAGAAACTTTCCGAGTCAGCCTATGTGTGTCACATTGCATTCTGTGCTGAGGGAGTCAGAACAGCCTGGGTCAAATGGAGCATTTATCAGTTTGGATAAGTACAGCCCTTCTGTTACACCATCTTGGAGTAAGAAATAGGCATTTGTTATGTTCAACCATTGAGATCTGTGGGGTATCTGTTATTGCACGTAACTTCCCTACAGGACATATGTTGGGCAGTACCAAACACGGAGGTGTGAGGAACACTGGCTGTGACGGGTAAGGTTATGTGTCTGCTTGGCTGGATCAATGACATGGTTTAGCAGCTATGTAATTCGGCAGCAATGTAATGAAGTACTGTGATAGTTGTGTTATGATTTCATCATCCTCCATTTTTTGATCTGATGTGGCCATCATCCTCCATTCTTGCACAACACCCATTTTCACTCAATGACCTTTGGAACTTACCCATGTCAATAAGTGAGGAGTGGGTGCACGTCAGAGGGTATATTAGTTACTGATGACGCCAAAACAATAGCTGCAAACAGCAAGTCTGTGTTGTCTCCTGGTTTCTGTGGTTAGGAATCCCAGTGCTCCTTAGCTGGGTGTCTCTGAAACAGGGTCTCTCAAGGATCAGTCAAGGTGCCATGAAGGGAGAACCCACTTCTGAGCTCACTCACTCAGCTGTTTGAAGCCCTAGGTCCTAGGTGGTTTTGGGGCCAGAGACAGCAGTTCCTTCCCAGGTGGGACTTTATGCAAAAGAGCTCACAAATGACAGGTGACTTCTTTCAGAGTAAGAGCGAAGAGAAAGAAAGAAGTCACAGTTTTTCTGTATCTTAATCTGGAAAATGACATCTCATTAGAAGAAGAACCCTGGTGGCACTGTGACTGGTTAAGTGCTTGGCTGCTAATCTACCAGCTTCTTATCCATGAGAGGAAGATTTGCAACCAGAAAGATTACAGTCTTGGAAACCCTATGGGGCAATTCTACTCTCTCCCATAGGGTACCTAGGTCAAAAGGACTCTGCTAAACAGATTTAGATCGGGCTTCTTATTCATTAGAAGTGGCCATGAGGGTCACCCTGAAATCAGAGGGTGATGTTTACACAGAGGTATGAATGCCAGGAGGCACAGATGTGGGGGTGGCGGTGCATCTTAAAGGTTGCCTACCACAGAGGGAATGGGATCTAGTGTAAGTAAAGATGCTGGTCCTAGCCGGGAGAAGGGGTTGTACATCTGTAATCACAGGAGAGAAGGCATAGTTGGTGGGTACACAGAGATTAGTCAGACGGTACCTATGGTAGTGGAAGTGAAGGTATTGAAACACTCTGGAGATGGCTAAAAAGGGCACTAGAAGCCAGACTTCATTTTCATTTGTTTCTCCACTGCCAGAGGATTCTAAACCCAGCACACATGGCACTCTTGTCTCTCAAATTGTGAATAATGAAACACTTAAGGCATCACATCGAGTTTACTGACACTTTACATTTGCCAGGACTACAAAAATGTCAGCTTGGCTGGGTCAATGATCCTTGTTCTACAAGGAAGTATGACAGGATGAAGGAAAACAAAGAGGAGATGGGAAAGGAGAAAAGGTGAAGCATCTTCTAAGGAATGTGTTTACTGGCTGGATTTTCATACATGAAAATCCTGTACCAGCTGCCCCAACAGACACACATACTTTTCAAAACTCATCTCAAGCCAGAAGGCTTTGTTATTGAACATAGTGGTGGTGGTGGTGATGTGCCGTGGAGTTGATTCCGACTCATAGCGACCCTGTATAGGCTTTCTGAGGTTGTAAATCTTTATGGGAGGAGAAAGTCTCATCCTTCTCACACCGAACAGCTGGTAGATTCAAATGGATGACCTCATGGTTAGCAGCCCAACTCATAACCCACTATGCTACCAGAGCTTCTTAGTGAACCTAGTAAGTCAAGAAAAAAGAGTCCCCTGCTAGCAGTTTACCCAGACTAACAGCTGACAGTCATCATTGAAAGGATGTTCAGTTTGGAGAGTGGGGTACACAAGAGACAACATTATCAAGGAGCTTCTATTTTCTTTTAAGGGATGTCAAGGAAAATTGTATTGTTTTTAAGACTGTAAATGGTTCCTCTCTTGGATCTGTACTTAGGGACAGCAAGGTGAACTAAAAAAGTTAAGGCTCTGGGTTGAGACAGATTATGGCTGGAATCCCAGCTCCTCTACTAACTTGTTGTGTGATCTTGACAAAGTCAAACTATATAATTGGGAAAATAATAGCGTCCAGACCATTAGAGATAAACTCAAAAAAGGAGTCCCGGGGGCGCCATACACATAGAATACCATGTGCAGGATGCTATCTGGCACCAAATAGGAATTCAGTAAGAGCTATTATTACTAGAGGTTGCCGCTAACCCCAAATGATGAAGGGTTAGATACTTTCCACACATCTTTTAGTTCACACCAGTGCCTTCTCCTCACCCACTCCTGACCATGTTGTAAAGGAACATTTTCCTGGGTGGTGTTAAGAGCTCTCCTTAGCTTAACAGAACCATCCCAGAATTCTTCAACCTTCCTCCAAAGTTTGTCCTAAGCTTTTAGAACAACTGGCCCCTGTGTTGGTAGAGAAGGAGCTCAGCCATGGTTTATAACGACCTTCACATGGAGTGAAAGTGATTGGAACTCATTGGAGGAGGTGGCCCAGGACCTAGCAGGGGTTCCACGCCCATAGCAGAGGGCATGTCACTATTCTTCTGGAAAAAATGTTTCATGGACTGCACTCTAGTGACCTTGGACAAATGGTGCGAGGTGTGGGGGGGAATTCATAGGAGCGCTGTTTCTGGAGTGGAGTTCTTCCCACCCACTCCCCCCCACACACACACCAGAACTTTGGTCGCAGCCAGAAATAACTTTGTTTGCTGCTCTTCCCATCTCTTTGCGCTGGTCACTAGCTCAACGTTTGTCTGTGTCACTCAGGGCACTGTTGGCCTTCCAGGGCACCGCAAGAGGACATTGTTTCTTTTTTAGTCTCAAAGTGAAGACCAAGGTTCAGGGCCCTGGTTTGCAGGAGGGGCGTTGGGTTTCTAGCAGATGTGAGAGTCTAAGGCTTGAGAAAAGCCAGACCAACTGAGACCTGGTTCCTAAGGTTGTTGGGGAGAGTCTGGGCCAGGAGCTCCGAGTCTTGGCCTCCTGGCTGAATCCCCAGGCTGGGCTGGGGTAGTGGGCGCCCAATTCAGTTCCTGTCACTCAGTGCTGTGTATATGTGTATGAGAGTAGAGATGGAGACTTGAAGACCATGGGCGAGGCACAGGTGATGAAGTTGTCCAAGTTTCAAGGCGTCTTACATAACTTTGCCACTTTTCAGAGGTTCTAAAGGTGAAGAGGGACCAGTCGCTGGAGAAGGATATCATGTTTCGTAGGGTGGAGGGTCAGAGAAAAAGAGGAAGACCTTCAGCGAGATGGATTGGCAAAGTGGCCGCCTCCATGGGATCAAAGATCAGGCAGTGTTTCGTTCTGTTGTGCACAGGGTCGCTATGAGTTGGTACCTATTCGATGGCACCTAACAACAAAAACAACAAAAGGCGACGGGCTCTAAGGTTCCAGGAAGACAAAGAATCACCAGGGAAACTTTTCACACTGGAAGCAGGAAAGGGTTTAGAAAAGTAGCTGGTGGATCATTATCTCATCCCATCTGGCCACAAACAAGACCGCCTTCTTTGAGCTCGGTCCCCTCACTCGGGTTCGTCTTAGAGTTTTCCATTCCTGCAGATGGGTTGCAACCTCCATCCTGATGCAGACTTGACATGTAGTCTTCACCCCGAATTTAGGCAGTGAGTATACCAAGTCCCCAAGGTGTGCATCAATCATAACCAGGAGACAACTCTCTAGAGAGAAAGGAAACTAGGCTCTGGGAAGCGAATGCGCGCGGATCATTGCGCTTGGGCACCCAGGCAAGGAGACTCAGCAAGGGACCAGGCGGACCCTTAGCTTTGTTTCGAATTCAAGACGGAGAGTCTAGGCTGCTCCTGACACCGTTGAGAAGAAAGGGATCTTAAGGACGGCCTCCGCCAGCTCATGTTTATTCACGCGGCCTTAAACAGCTGGGTAGGAGTGTTCTATTAATCAGCCGCTCTAACTACTTACAGGAATCTAGATTTTTCGGGAGAAAAACCAAATCCCGGAAAAGGAATAACAGCAAACTGTCTCTAGTAGCACATTAGGAAGCTTTAGTCCTAAGGCAAAGCAGTTGACGCCTTTGTCCCGCCGGCGCTCTCCGTAAAGCAGGCCACATGTACTCAGCGGGTGTTTAGGCTGCGGCAGCTAAACGGGATTGGGACTGAGCTATACCCTCCTCTCTCACCTGACCACTGGAGCTGGGAACAAGTTCTCGGATTGTTTTAGGGGTCTACTAGAGGCAGATTTCCCAGGAAGGGAAGAAGCTTAGTTTCTGATTTTTCATTCGCACCCACCCTCCTTCTAAAGTTCTATCGTAATTGTCACCGATTTTTCTTTAATAATCACCCAGGAATTATATTTTCAGGCTGCACAAAACGTGTTTCCTACTATGAGTCCTCAGGGGTTAAATTATTGAGGGAGACGCTGGTCCCAACTTCAGAGACACCTCTTTCGAAGGTGCTGCAGCCCAGGTATAGCGACGTGCAAGGGCGAGTCGTTCCAGGACACTCCCACCATAATGGAACCCTCTTTTCCACCGTGTCCTGCCAGGGTCGGCGTGACCATCGCTTTCCATGCCCCTCCCTCTCTTCCCGAGCCAGTTCTTTCTCTCAGTTGTGACTGAAGGGACAGGGGACGGCCAAGGGGTGAGGGCTGTGGGAAGAGGAGAATCTGGAGATCTGGGTCTTTGACCTTCTTCAGCTGTGTGGCGGGCGGGTCCTGGCCCTAGATTGCACTTGGCAGAGCTTTCTCTCCACAAACTTGGAGGCAAGAGGGAGTCGTTATTAGTGCTCCATCTCTGTTGTGTTCCTTGTCTGTTTTCTTCTTTAAATGTTTCCTCTTCTTCCTCCTTCCTTTCCGCTTCTCCCAGTACCCACTTTTCTGTGTTTCTCTAAACAGATTCTTCATCTCTTCTCCCACGTTCTATGTGCGTCCTATCCGATCCCTGAGCTGGGCTGGTCCATGTAGGCAGTAAGGTCACCATCCAGGCCACCATTCGAATACTCCAGTTTAAAACAAACACCTTTACCAAAAATCCAGCTAAGTGAAAGGAAGCGAGGGAGAGCGCGCACGAATGTTTGTTTTTCAACATTCCCGTGTGCGCACGGATTTCCGACCCCATCAACACCCCTCTGAAGTCCACCTGGACCTCCAGGTCTCCAGTCTGCTGGAACTTCAGCGATGGCTTTTAAGCCTGGGCCTTACTTACCACGTGGTGATAAACCAGAGTCCACTCGAAATTCAGTGTGTACGCGCGCGTGCGCGTAGACGCGTGCGAGCTTTTAGAAGATAAATAAACATAGGGCAAACGGGAAAAGCTCTGAAGCTTAGACTGAATTCTGTGACCATCCCTTCGGGGTGGCTCTGGGTAGAGATGGCTTTGCTCCCTACGGGATTCTGCAAATTCACCTGCCACCCATCCGCTCTCAAGGTGGAGACACTGCAGAAAGCTGCTCCTCTTTGAGCCCTTGAATTCGTGAAAGCCGTTTCAAGTTAGTTCCTCCTTTGCAGGTATATCTCTCTTTAGACCTGACTTCATGAAAAGGTGCCCCCGTACAGCCAACCTATCTAAAAAATCTCACTTGGTTTCTGTTATTCTAGGCTGTGCTTTCCCCTTTGAGGATTTCAAGCTTTCGGCAAATGGCTAATTACCATGAGGGGATGCAGAAATAAAATCGGGGTGGTGTGGGTGCCGGGAGGGTGCTCAAACAGAATTGATATTCCAGTATTATCATTCCGTGAAGAATCTGAACGTCCTCCGGAATTTCCCCTAAGAAATCAAGTTTTACTGGTCGATCTCAATAGGAGGATTCTTTGCCTAGAGGCTGGAAATGAGTAATAGGCCTGTGTCTCGAAGTCCTCTGCTAACATAACATATACATTCAAGGAGAGCAACGAACTGTTTACCATTAATACCCAAACTTCTTTTGTTTGTCGAAAAGTCCCTAAATAACAACCCACCAACACAAATAAGGAGCCTAAAGGAGGTAGAAATCAGGTGGAGCATCTTCAAAAGGAATTAAAAAGCCAAAGCCGATTTTATTTCCTCCAGTCAAGTGTAAATGATGTGGCAGCCGCTGCAAGGGTGATGGAGTCTACCCGACAGAGCGTTCAGTAAGAGGCTGGGGCGGGAGAGGGGCGGTCACAAAGGCTAAGGCCAAGCTAGCTCCTTGCCTTTCGG
The DNA here is from genome assembly GCF_000296735.1 of Chrysochloris asiatica. Lineage (NCBI taxonomy): Eukaryota > Metazoa > Chordata > Mammalia > Afrosoricida > Chrysochloridae > Chrysochloris > Chrysochloris asiatica. The sequence continues at coordinate 18,566,242 of NW_006408523.1, read as the reverse complement.
TCCTCTCTTCCCAGCTCTGCACTGAGGCCAACGCCTAAGGCCCAGCGAGCACCAGGAACTGGGAATTCAATCCAACAGGTTTCAGCTCCTCCCCAAATACCCATCACCCGGAATTACTGACTTTTATCTTCTCAAAGGAATTCTCAACGAGTTTGTCTGAGTAAGGTTTTTGGGTGTTTCGCAAATTTCATTTCTAGGAATTTGCCCGTTTTAAGTAAATCTGGGAAGACACTTGTTACACGTTAAACTGTGCAAGGCTTCCGCGCGGCCCTTATCACTTAGTTGGACTCAATTGTCTCTTAAAAAAAAAAAAAATGCGTTGAAAATTTGGGGTACCATTTGCCACAACAACTCAAAAACAGTTATTATTACTGCTTCTCAGAATCCAGTTTCCCGCCTGCTGTCGGGGCGGTCCAGAGAGTTATTGGGACCTCTCTGCCCAGGACTCTCTCTGCAGTGATGCGCGTTCGCAAGGACCTGTCAGCTGGGCGGTAGAGAATTTGCATCATTCCTTTAAATTAGGGGCAAAGTAGACGGCGGAGTGTCCCCGCGACCCGGAAAGCCTGCTGGTGAGCCTCCGAAAACAGTACAATTGGTAGTCGGTTGCAAAGGCCCCTGCGGACGCCCGCTTCCTCTGCAGCGCAGGAAGTCTGACCGCCCCAGACTTCCGCGGGTTCGCGCCCATGCCTGGTTCCATTGGATTCAGTCAAGGACGCGTAGTGAAGAGGGAAAAGGGAGTTGGGACTCTATTGGGGGAATTCAAGTGAAAGATCTAAGTTTTAAATAAACTGGAATTCTTTAAGAAGTGTAGGTACAATTACTAAGCAGCCAGGTGGGGTACCCTCACAACCTCTCCATCCCCTCAACGTTGGATCGGGACGCGACTGGAGAAGGGTCACAGCACTTGCGGCTATTTAGTTCTTCACGTCATTTCCAGCGGCCCAGGCTCACGGAAGGGAAGACTCTGATCAAGGTCGTGGCAGCGCCAACAGACGCCACATTTTCTACCTCCACCTCTCAGCTAGTGGGGTGGGGTGGGGATGTGAAAAGTGAAATTCCAGTTGAAGAAGTCCTTTGGCATTCCTCCAGTTCCACTTCAGTAAGGAGGCCTGGGTTCTCCTATTAAATGTGCGTTCATTCACTTAAAGAAAAACTTTATTGAGCAGCTACTAGGTGCCAAGATTGAGATTCTCAAAAATGCGACATAATGGAAATTAGACCCCCATCCCAGAGCCTACGTAGGTTTGAAAATAACACGTATTTTGGAATCGCGGGACGCACGGCTCCAGATTCCAACGCTGGGCGAAACGTCACAAGGAAACATAACTTCTGCATAACTTTTATTTTTTCCTTCCTTTTTCCTTGTTTCAAGTAGCGAAGGACCATTAATTAGAAGAATAATTACTGCTACCCTATATTATCCCGACCTGTTCAATTTCTGTCTGCTGCAGACAATGCTAATAATGGCAATTATTGCTTCTATAAACATCCCGAGGCTGCATTTTCCGTCGCAGTGAGTGTGTGTTTAAAGAATATATTTTTTAAAAAAGTTCCACCGCTCATTTGCATAGCTTCATCTTTACCTTTTCCCATTCAGCCCTTGCAAAAAGCATATCTATTCAAAGCCCTTGCAAAAAGCGTATCTATTCAAAGGGCATTTAGTCCATTTCTTTCTTGGCCGGTAAACCTATTCATCAATTGTTCTGCCTTGTAGATCGCATTCTAATGCTAATCTAGCGTGTTAAATATCTTTTTGTTCCCCTTTCACCGTTTTGTCATTCAGTTTATCCAGTTTTGGTCACCCATTTTATTTATTTATGCGCCTGCTCCTATTCAGGGGCTCATGTATTTTTTATTATGTTGTTTCACTCTCTTGCAGTGTCAACTTAGTCTATTCAATGGGGGCTACTTGAAGGCCGGAGGGACAAAGCGTGTACACATTGCACTGCTATTCATTCCGGCCAGCTGGATCGGCTGAAAAAAAAACCTTGTGAAAAGAAACGCCTCACAATGGACACAGAAGAAGTGCACAATGCTAACAGTTTTCCAAATACCACTGATTGCCTTCTTCACAATGAGGAGAAAGCCGCCGCTTTTTCTTAGCTCCACTTCAACAAACAACACTCTCACAAAACCTCCCAACCCTGCGTTTTGTTCCGGGACAAAACCTCCTCGACTGTCTAAACGCTCCCACTGAAAGACAAAAAAAAAAAAAAAGAAAGAAAGAAAGCTCTTTTCACTATTTCCTTTTTTTTTCTCCCTGCAAGAAAGAAAAAGAAAAGTAAGGGGGGGGGGCGATTGTCAGTGAATTAATAATATCAGTCTTTTTAAAGAAGAGGGCTGACCTTTGAGATGCACTAGGCTGAGAGAGAAAGAACGGGGAGGGGGGTAGATTAATAAAGTTAGTACGGTGTTATCTGTGCCTCTGTTGGGCTCTGGGCTCAAGAAAGACATGGACACTATAGGCGAGTGAGTTGCGGGAAACTCCGCTCGCCTGAAGCATTAGGCTGAGGCCAGGAGCGCCCGCGCCCAGCCTCTCTCTGATTGGCTGGTGCGCGGGTCCCTATCTGCTCCCGGAAGCCGGGCGCATCTTCTTGCCATCTTCTGAGCCCTTTGCAAATGCAACTCGGGACCCTAGAGTCGACAGAGATATCGGCGTGCAGTTTTGATCGAATTTCGGAGTGGAGGGGTGAGGGGAATGGCTAGAGGAATGAACGATAAGGTTCAGCTCCACTGTACCCCCGCAGCCAACCCCTCAGATCGTAGCGCGGGTCTTTGTGGCTTAAGTCGAACAATTCCACCTGTTTGCACAAAGCTCAAAGACAACACGCCTGGCCCTTCAGATACGAGGCTTGTTTAAAGCTTTTAGGTAATCGTGAATACGAAAAGAAATGTGGCTTGTTTAAATATTACAAAGAAACTAGAAAAGGAAGACCAAGACCGGGGAAGGAAAAAAGTATAGGAAGGTAAGAAAGTAGGAAGGAAAGAAGGAAAGAGAAAGAAATCTTAAAGGTTCCTTTGCCTGGTGTCGGCGCTGTGCTTGTCTCATTTTCAGACTGTTCCACCCCATCCCCATCAACCTGGACCTTTCTCCAAGTTTTTTTTTTTTTTTTTTTTTTACCACAGAGTCTCCCCCACACCCCCACCCCCACTTCTTCTCATCTTTGGCCCTCACTCTACTTCTTCACAGTCTAATTTGTCAGGTGGCTTTATCCACAAAACCCGTCAACTTGTTAGCCAAGCCAATGCATTGGGGACAATCGAATCTTTGGAGCCTGTGGACTCAAACATACACAGTCTGTTGACGATGTGACCCTGTGTGCTCACCCACAGCATCCTATCCACTTAGTCATCTTTCTAGTGCTCGTCTCTTTCATCTACGTTCAGGAGCGTTTCTCCCAGAAAACGCTTATCTTTGGGGAAAGAGGAGGGGCGGGAGAGGGGCGGGGAATCTTTAGGCCGGTGGGGCCGGAGCTGGAAGGCTCGGGGAGGTAACTAGGATTCAGGGCTGGGGCGATTTCCAGCAAGCCGCAGGAAGTTCCGTGTTGAGAAGTGATGGGCTGCTACAAAAGGAAAGACGAAGCCTTGAAAGGATTTAATTAACCGTGTCAGGGATAATTACCCCTGGACAGTCCAAATTAGTTTTGCATAATCGCTCAGAACCATATGAATTAACTTATAATATTGCAAAGAGCCCGGGGAATAACAGGAGAGGGATCGTTTTAATTAGTGAATCAGGGTCAAAGCAGCAGAACCTATTTCTCACATTTCCAAAACTTTTCATGGTTTTAAAAATATTACTCCATTGGGGAATACAATGACTTTAAAGACTTGGGTAGTTTATAGAGACGTGCGGCTCAAGAGATGGTTCTTCTCAATGGGGAAACTAGTTTATGACTATTGAAGTCAAGAGAATTTCCATGTCGAGGAGAGGGAAAAGACCGATTGCCTTACAATTAATTATTTTTTCTTTGATATCCCTCCTGGTGTCTTTAAATTTATTTTCTAAAATTAAAATCCTTTATGATTTCAAACCTTTCTCCAGTTGGAATTTCTAGTCCTAGAAATTTAAACCCATCCATTAGTATTTATTATACTATCATTTTAATACTATTAGCATGAGAGAATAAAGCCCATAAAGAGGCCAAAAGTTGTACAAGTTCTTAGCAGTGATTACACTTCCAAATAAAATCTTATGGTGTAAATAAGGAATAGCCCAAGATACATTAACAAATTACATTGATTTAAGTGGTGGGGCTCTCATACTAACAAGATAAAGTAGTCAGGCAACTTTCCCCTCTTAAAATGTTACTGGAAACTGGTGAAATGCTTTGAACGATCTGGATGTTTTCAATGGACTCTGTTGTACTGGTTCATGAATGCCTTTTTTTTTTTTTTTTTAAAGATAATACAACTACTTGTGTTTTTTTTTTTTTAATCTTCTTTCCTATTCATGATTAAAAATGTGATAAATCAGGTTTTTGGCTCTGAATAACAATGGCTTGATTTAGATTTCCTAGTAAATCTATTCAAAAGTGAAACAAAGACTGCCTTTGGAGGATACTTTACACATCACCTGGACCAGGCACGTAAGGGCAATTCAGATAAAAATCTTGTTAGGAACTCAACAAGAAATTGAGGATTTTCTCTTTTCCCTGGTTCAGGCTTTATTTAAACTCTTTGTTCAAAAAAAATGAACAGAGTGATAGTTGGGTTCTAATTTACAGATATAGTTTAGACGGCTAGTATTAAATAAGATCACACAAGAAAACCATTTACACATAAAGTTAAAACCAGTACTTAAACTTTGTAAAACTTTATATTACATAAAGCGAAAATGAAACTAAATACGTTAGCCAACTTCATTCACAAACATTAGTCAAAATATATACATTTAAAAAGAAACAAAAATGCTATAATAGAGGAAAGTTCTTTTTCTAAAATGTGCTTTATTATAATTTGCAAATGAATTGCAGGTGATCGGAAAAGTAAGCTAATCTGTGAGGGAACACCAAACCACATTTAAACGGTTAAGGTTTAAATGTGTTTTGAGAATGAGACATCTGTCAAAACAATTCTGCCTCCCCTCTTTCTGATTTGCTAAATAATAAATACATAATTACCACTCAGACAAAAAAGTCTGATTTAATCTTAGGTAAAATTGCGATTCTGAAACAGTCCCGCAACTTTTTAAACTTTGAAATTTTCTCAGAATGCTTTCGAGCCTAAAACAGACTCAAATTTAGGGCAATGCAAATAACACAGTTTCAAAGACTCAAATGTTTTCACGGACATATACACATTTACAATCTTGAGGTGAACTCGCCATAAGGAGAATATAGGAACCATGCCTTTTCTCTTTTTGCAAATTGTGTCAGAAATCCAAGAGAGGGGACTCATCAGAGATCTCAGTTTTTAAACAAGGGAGAAAATCCAATCATCAACTTTGCATCTTACATATTTGTTTGCGTTTCTTACTCTCCAGAAAGGGCTTTTGCTCTGATTTGCATATGGCATGATAAACAAAAGAAACTGCGAACATCTCACACAGAAAGGCCATATGGGAGCTGGTCACTTGTCAAGAAAGGATCCGGTCTGAGGTTCTGCTTGAGAGAACAGAGTTCTGCAAAGTTCAAATAATACAAATGGTGCGCCAAGATTGCTCAGAGCCATCCCGCTCCAAGAAACCAATGACATAGATCAACCTTTCTCTTGTGCCAGCTAATTCAGACCTAACATTTGAACAGAGTGCATGCAACACAGACCGGAGGAAAGATGAGAAAATGAAAACAAAACCGACAGTAAAACTTCCAACAATAACAACAACAAAAACAAAACAAAACTAGAACGCCCAACATGTCAAAAAAGTTACTCTTTAATCTCTGGGCAAAAACGCAACAGGTTTCGAAGTGCAAAGCGGAAAGCAACTGCTGCCGGATACAACTGCCCTCTTTAAAGTTTGCTGCTGAAGTGCGGATCTGTAACGATTCTGTAAATTTCATTCATACAATAGCCAGTGCACGCGCGCGCCGGACCACTAGCGCACTGACTTGCATCTCTGCCTCTGCCTGGCACCTATACATCTTATGTACATACAAACGGGGACCCCCAGACGCGACAGTGTGCGCCGGAAGGCCTGAGAGTTCGTACCTATACAAATGTACACGTATTCACAGCGGTCCTCGCGAGGCGGCCCTGAGGGGTCATAGAGCGGCGGCGTAGGCCGCGGGATAGGGGTCCAGCTGAGGCTTGCCCATGCCCGGCAGCAGGATGTAGGCGAGAGGAGGCTGCAGCCCCGGGCTAGGCCAAGCGCTGCAGTTGCACGGGATCATGTAGCCAGGATTGCCCGGGCTGGGGTGCGAGTGCGTGTGCCCCCCGGCGGCCGCTGCCGCCGCTGCAGCCGCCGCCGCCGCGCCGTGGAAGGCGCCAGCGCCTGCGGTCGGGTAGCCCAGCGACGACGCGTAGGGGAGTCCGGACGACGACGACGAGATCTCTGCCATCTTGGAGCCCAGGTCAAGCAGCGAGTAGGGGCTGCCGGCTGCAGCGGCTGCGGCGGCTGCGGCGGCAGCGGCGGCCGACTGCGGGAAGAAGACGCGCGCGGCGGCAGCAGCCGCGGCTGCAGCTGCCTTCTCCGGGTTGGCGAGCAGCGACTCCGGCACCAGGCCGGCCCCTGCGGCAGCGTGCAGCCCCGCGCCCGCCTTGAGCGCCGGGTGCTCGGCGTCTGCCACGCCGCCCAGGCCGTAGGGCACCGGGAAGGCGAACTTGTCCTTTTTGAGCAGCGTCTTTGGTTTGCGCCGCGGTCGATACTTGTAGTCGGGGTGCTCCTTCATGTGCATGGCGCGCAGGCGCTTCGCCTCGTCTATGAACGGCCGTTTCTCCGACTCTGTGAGCAGCTTCCACTCCGCGCCCAGGCGTTTACTGATCTCCGAGTTGTGCATTTTGGGGTTCTCCTGAGCCATCTTTCGCCGCTGAGCCCTTGACCACACCATAAAGGCGTTCATGGGTCGCTTGACGTGGTCCACCGGCTTAGACATACTCTCGCCGTGCCTCGGCTGCAGTCCGCCGCCTCCCGGGCCCTCGCCCTCGGCCCGGAGAAAATCAATGTTGGCTGCCCGCAGGGACCCGCTCGGCCCTCCTGCGCTAGCCTAGTCCCACTTCGAGCCCCTTCTGGCCGCGGCGTTGCTCCCGCCCGGGAGGAGAGGAGTAGGGAGACCTACCCAGGGCCGAGCCGCGTCCCTAGCTGCCCTCCTGAGCTCTTCGGCCAAGCGCTGTGGAAAACCCTTGCCTGGGAATGGTGACTTCAGGGCCGTGTTCCTATCCCGAAGTGGCAGTTTGCACTTTGTTTTCTTTTTGTCCTTCCTCTCCACTTGTTTTTGCTCACGAATTCCCGTCAGGTAGCCGTTTCTCAGCAGAGCTCTTCCCTTCCTCTGTCTTTTTTCTCCAAAATTCAAAGCAGCTCCGAAAGTTGCGCCACGGAGATTCCACAAAGTTGAGCCGTGAAGCCCGCCGGCGTGTGCTGCCAAGTGCCAAAGGGGACTCTCCGCTGCTGGAGTGTTTGGGTTCTCCTGGGTGACTTTCTCATTTGACAGTAGCAGATGGGGGTTGGGGGGAGGGAGGAGACGGGGTGGAAGAAGAGGGGGAGGTGTAGGAGGGTCCGGCGCGCCCAAGAAACGCAGCAATAGATATAAACACAATACGGCAGCACTCGTTAGGTCTCCTTGGCTCGCTGCAAGACGTGCTGAAGGGAATCTCCAATCTGCAGAGTATTTGGGGGTGGGGGAGTCAGTCCTCACCCCTGGCACCTGCCTGGCGGGTCTTCCTCTCCGGCAGCTGGGCGGGAGGGGCGAAGGAGGAGGTTAGATGAAGCTTGAGCAAACCTGGAGTCCACAGGCCTTAGAAAAAATTCTCACGTTTCTCCGAGGGGTCGCCACTCGCCGAACCTCGGGACATGTTGGCTTGGCTCTTTCCGAGCCCCTCCAGGCGACTCCGGCTCTTGGCTTCTCTGGGTCGCGGAGGGCGGCGCTGCCTCCGCGGGTCGGGGACCTGCCGAGGTCCCCCGTCTCTCCTCTCAGCCGCCGCACGACACTTGTTAATAACTTCGTGCAAGTTTCCTGCGCGGCGCCGCAGTGCCCCTCTCGGCGCGCTCTCCTCTAAGTCTGAGCCCTTGTGTGCGCCGCGGCCGGGCCCCTCTCTCCTTTCTCAGGTCAGAGCCAACAGTCTAGGGAGCCGAGGTACCACAGTAGGAGATTTAAGAAAAACGCGCCATCACCTTAGTTCTTAGGTCCGCGCTGGATATTCTTGGCTTTCCTCAACTTCCGAAACAGGGTGGGCCGCTTCCCGGAGGGATGAAGAGTCCTCTGCAAAGGCTCAGGTGAGTATAGATACCTGCGTGTGCACGCGCCCGGAGCTGGCGCTGGGTGTGCATGTCCAGCCGCAGCTGCGAGTGTGTATATCTGGGGGTATGCGGAGGAGGTGGAGCCCAGCAATCAAGGAGGGAGGAGGGACCAGCGGAGCCACCTCCCGCTCCCACACCCTCAGGACCTCGAATATTAAACAAGTTCTACACTGACTACCCCCCGCTCCCCCCTCCCCGCACTCCTCCTCCCACAGCTTTTCATTTGAGAGCAGGTTTAGGCGAGTGGAGAGCTTGGAGCGCGCCGCGGAGTCTGCGCACTGTTCGGCGTTGGCGAACCCTTGGTGTCATCCGGGGCTACCCTGGCCGGCCTCGCGCTGCACTGGTCGCTGCTCTGGGAACTTCTGCCAGGAGAGAAGAGGAGGCCGTCACGAAGAGGAAGGCCTTTCTAACTATGGAGAAAGAGGGTTAAAACTGGGGAAGGGGGGCGCATCCTTGAAAATGTTTGAGACTTTTCTCAGTAAGAAAGTGTTCGTTCTAATGGGAGGTCCAGATGTTACTGGCAACAGATGTTTCCCGTATTTTCTTGCACTGGTGATGCAACTAGTCAGAGACACTGGAGTGAAAACAGTGAAAAATAGCTGAGGGACAGAGAGCGCTCTTGACAACCTTGTATAAAACAAGCTAGCCCATGCTGAAAGTAGGCATCCTTGTCTTACTATTAAGCTTCTTTTTATAACCTGGTCCTCAGAGCCATCTATATTACTGATCTCTCTTTAAGGTACTGTTAACTTAAACAAATATCTCATTTAAATGCACCAGTAGGGTGAAGGTGTTTGGAAATCATTAAGTACAAGACATTTTTCTGAAAGTAAAACATATTGCTCTCTGCTGGAATAGTTTAAAGTTGTTAAATACACTTTTCTCCTTCGGTAGATGGAGCATTTTTTTCTTTCTAGTTATTTTTCTCACTTCTGGGTATGTTGCAGCACATTCTAACATGATCTGTCTGAAGGTTTGGTTCACAAGTAGATCTGCCCTACAGGGAGAAAGTTGCTTGCCTTCTTTTTGGCAGTCCAGATTTGACCTAGCAAGTAGCAGCTCCTATAAATGGTTCATTTTAAATAATTCCTGAAATTTATATTTCCCCCCCCACACACACAATTGACTGTCATTAGGAACTTAAATGAAACCTATTTTAGAACATCAGACTCAAAAGTAAGGTGGGTTTGTTTTTCGTTCTTTTATTTTTGCTCATTTTAATTTTAAAAAATTGTGATATTGCTTTCAGTTTATTTGTTGCAGTTCATGTAGAATGTGAGCCAACAATGACATGCATGGGAGATATTTTTTTTCTTGAAATATCATATTTACAGATGTTTATTTTGTGTCACGTATACCCTTGTCTTGCTGAAATGATTGGACTGATTCCTCTATAACTACATTCTTTACAGGCTATTAAAGATACTCCTTCATTTACAGACTTTGGGTGGAGCAATGTTAAGACACTTGTAGGTGTATGACTAGAATATTGCTGTACTGTTTTGGGATGATAAACTACAAACTTACCATTCCTAAGCTTTAAAGGTGCTAACTTGTATAATAGGCAGGAGACAAAAACAATACATACTGCTACACAAAGAAGATACATGTAGGGACAGAACTACCAAAAAAATTATTATTCATTAAACATTGTGATTAAAGATTCTGATTGTGAAAATTACCTTGTCACATAGAAAGTGGCAAGAATTGAGAAAAGGTATCTTATATTGGTGAAATAGATTATACAGTTTTCAAATTTTAATTTAAGAATCTATGGCAATAAATCATTCACAATGAAAAGAAATACTTACATATACTACATTTTTGCATATACTATTAAAATGTATGCTTACATGTGCAGTAATATATTGCAGAAGGGCACATTTCCTCCAATACAAACGGCAGTGTTGCCTCTTTAGTGACACTAGATTAGCCAAATTTGAAGGTTCTTAAGCCTATGAATGCTGAACTGTGGAAAACAAAGGTGTCGTAAAAAGAAAATTGCTATTTGTTATACTAGTTTTTCTATTTGCCAAATAAAATTGCACTCGTTTTGGTGTAGGAGAGGTATGAGTTCAGTTTCAGTTATTAGGGGATCAATGCTCTTGGCCTAAACCTTTCACAACCAAGAAAAGACCCCTCATAATAAGGCATGCATTAAAGGAAGGCAGTGTGGCATTGCTGTTATTAAACACCTTCACACTTCTTTGCCTGAGTATGGTAGTGCTTATACCAAGGTAAATTTCAAACCGTTCTTCATATATACCAGAATGCAAATTTACTTTGAACTTATCCAGCTCTTCCATTTGAACTGAGTAGAGTATTATATTTTTGTTCTTTTTGGTTATTTGACCTAGAAATGAAAAAACAACAACAACAGGACATAGGGAGAAAATTCAGTAGTCTGTGTTGAGTGAGTAAGTGAAGGAAAAATAAATGGAAATATATTTATAAGCTTGACGGGCTTTCAACTCTTGATTCTTGATTGTGAACAAATACCTAGAGAACAGTATCATTTGTGAAGCATAATCGATGTGGAATCTTCATCTTTCTTGTGGCCCTGGTAGTAGCTGTCCTCACAAATATATCTAATCAGAATTAAAGACATTCTCTCAGAAAAAGTTTGTTGGTCTGTAGTGTAATTTTAGCTTCCACTTTCCACCCCCTTAAATTCTCCCCTGTCTCTTGTCAATTTCAAAAGTTTCACTAGGAGGCAGCAATGAGGTTGTTGGGGAATAAAAAAATACCTTGGCATTACCAGACGATTGACTTTCTCTTTCTGTAGCTCTTTCTCTTTCATAAAAGACGGGGAGTACTGGAAGCCACAGGAAGAAAGAAAAGGGATCACAGTGAATTAAATTTCTTCTCTCCATCTTTTCAGTTTCCTCTCCCCTTGTTAGATTTTCACCCAGACGGCTTACTAGCGTTTTTTTTTTTTTTTCCTAGAACCAGGGAGGGGATAAACCATAGAGAGAGAGAAAAAAGCAAATTAATGATTTACGTGGAGGTGATCAGACAGAAGTGATTGGGCAGTAAAGGTTTGGGCTTTCAAAGTATAGAGGACAACTGCCCAATAGGTAACCACACCTGGAACACTGAAAGCAGGCAACTGTAGTTAGAGACTGGTGAGGTTCTAAAGCAACTGCAAGGAAAGAATTCAGAAGCTTTCATATCTGCATAGAAAGGCAATACAGCCTGTTTGTCCTGTTAAGGAGGAAATGAAATTGTGACCAAGGCCAACCCCAGGCAAAATTCCCGTCTAGCTCTCCAGCCCTATCGACCTTCAAAAAGACCCAACATTAACCCTAAGATGTGAAGAACCTATGAGGTCAGCTGACATGGTCAGAATAAACAATTGCAAAAGTGACCTTTCACCTGTTACCCCTTAATGTTCTTTTTTTTTTTTAAAGACTTCTGTCTTTTATTTTCACTGCTCCTGCCATGTTTGAAAACAGAAGGATAGATCACTCATTCATCCTTGGCGTGCTAATACAGTTTTCTAAGAAAACGGAGCAATAAAAAATAAAAACAGCACTTTCAACAACCCCCCCCCCCCAAAAAAAAAACAACAAAAAAAAAAACCTGACCCTAAGGCGTTGGGGAAACTAATACAAGACACACAACTTCACAAAGTATAGATTTCAAACCCCAAGAATCCCATAAAACCAATGAAGAGCTTTCCTGAGAATAACATGCCTTCCTCCTAGGATAGTGTTTGAACAAGAACAGGGAAATGAATGAGGAGGGGTGGACAGTTAACATGTTATGGAGCATGTGTAATGAACAATCCTTCCAAACATAGTTTTCAAATAAGGAAACTAGTGTTTGGTTTGGTGGGGTTACTTGTAAATTCCATCACCAGGCTTTCTCTGGTTGGTTTTGAAAGATGTGTGTGGGGGGGGGGGGGGGGGTGGGCGGGCTTTAAATGTCACACCAGGGTGTAGATAAATCATGCTTCTGGTGGTCATGTGCTGTGGAGTCGGTTCTGACTTATAGCAACCCTGTATAGAGTTTCCAAGGCTATAAATCTTTACGGGAGTAGAAAGCCTCATCTTTCTCCCATGAAACAGCTGGTAGTTTTGAACTGCTGTCCCTGTGGTTAGCAACCTGATTCGTAACCACTATGCTATCAGAGCTCCTTAATCATGCATCTATCTTCACAAAACTCACTCTACCTGACTGTCTTCCCATCCAGCTTCCAGAAGGTAGGCCCAGCCCTTTTTATTCCTCCCACATTTCCTGTCTGAGCATTGATTTACTTTAGAGCTCATTTACTTAGCAGTTTGATTATTTCATAGGTATAATTTATTGAGGTCTTAAGATGCCACACCTTTTGCATACATTATCTTATTTAATTTTTAGAAAAACCCTATGAGGCAAGAGCTATCAGCTCCAGTTCACAGACTGGAGTGCAGAACGAGCCTTAGAGCAGATGAGTAACTTGTCCCAAGGCACACAACAGTGGGAGAAGTGAAATTTGAACTGAGTTGATGCTTTTAACCACCACCACTTTGAGTCCCAGTAGAAAGCTCAGGCCCTTCCTGGCTCAGAGTCTCAATTCCAACTACTACCTCAAGCTTTTTGTGACTTAGTGGTGGCCCTCTCTGAAGCAGTGTCCAATGGCCATCTGACCAATTGATGTTCCCAGCCCACAATATCTACACTGCTGATCAGCAGAGGGATTCTCTCAAAGACCCTTGAAGGCTGTTTTTCTCTGGCTCCTGTATTCCTCAGTACAGATTTAGTTTCACCTGCCGTCAACTGTTCCTCACTCTGTGGACCTCCCATTGCAAACAGAGCATTTATCAGCTTTGCGTAAACCCAGTCTCTACCCTCTCTCTGATAACCAAGGGCTGCTAAGAGAAATCTTGTTACAGTGATATCTAATCTCAGCCTTTATTTTCCCTCCAACCCAGTTAGTGTCTGTTCCTTCCTCTCCTTCTCTTTTTACCTTTCTTTTGTGGGCTCAAAGTACACAAAATTGTTTTAATCACAATCCCTGGTTTATGATACACTCTCATAATTGGCTCATCAACGGTCTACTTTTATTTATGTAGTTATATTTAATAGTGTAATAAGTACCTATGCATGACTCCACCACTCAAAATAAAACCTAATAACTGATCCAATTAAATGATCTTCCACTATACTATTTTACTTGCATTCCCCAACCCAAGGTAATTATTTTCATTCTCTTGCTTCAAAAACAAAAAAGTATACACGCACACATTGAGGGTGAGTCAAAAATGATCCACACTTTAGTTATATTAAAGCTCCTGTCCATGGTGGATGACAATATTGAGCATGCACGTGAAATGATTCTGTCGAGTAGACTAGTGACAGTGGATTATGTAGCAAGCCATTTGCAGATCACTCATGGCTCTATCTATGAAATCATCCATGACAGACTTGGGTTTCAAAAAGTTTGCATGAGATGGTACCGAGACAATTCATGGAAGAGCTTAAACAGAAGTGTTGGACATCTGCAAACAAAATATGGACTAATATTTGAATGAAGGTGAAAGTTTCTTTAAAAAATTATTACTGGTGAGTTGACATGGATTCATCACTATGGGCCTGAGCGTAAATGGCAGAGTATGAAATGGAAACATTTTTAATCACTAACCCAAAAAAAGCTCAAAAGTCAACCATCAGCTCAAAAATTAATACTTACAGTTTTCTGGGATTCTCATGAGCCAGTATTGGAGCACTATCAGGAAAAAGGTTGAGTAATCAACAGTGCTCTTTATAGTGAGATGCTCATTGAAGCCTAAATTTCAGATTAAACACAGAGGACTGCTATTCAAGGGCCCAAAGATGTTGTGATCTTGCATGACAATGCACATCTGCACACCTCTGCCCACACTGTTGACACTATGCAAAAACTTCATTTTTCAGTGTTAAGGCATCCTCCCTATAGTCCTGATCTTGCTCCATTGGACTTCCACCAATTTGGTCTCCTCAAAGCAGCCCTTCAAAGACAAAAATTGTTTCAATTCTGATAAAGATGTGAATACAGCAGTGCATTCATGGCTCACTACTCAGCCTAAAATATTTTTTAATAATGGAATATGAAAGTTTGTTGATAGATGGACAAAGCATATTGAAAAGCAAAGAGATTATGTTGAAAATGTATGTATTTGTCTTTTCTGGAAGTTGGTTAAAATAAATACTATAGCCAGAGTGGGGGTAATTTTTTACTTACCCTCATATGCATGTTGCTAAGTGTCATCGAGTCAGTTCTGACTCATGGCAACCCTTACAGGATTTCCGAGGAGAGGCTGGTGAGTTTAAACCACCTACTTTCCAACCACTAGTATCCCAGCATGCCACACCAGGACTCCATAACTCCATATATATATGTAGATGTATTTGTATAGTCCCAGGATGAAGCAAACAGTTAAGTGCTCCATGTCTAACTGAAAAGTTGACAGTATAAATCCACAAAGAGGCACCTCTAGTCTATCAGTTTGTTGTACTGTGGTGGCTTGTGTGTTACTGTGATGCTGGAAGCTATGCCCCTGGTAATGGAAGTATCATTAGGGTCACCTATGGTGGACAGGTTTCACTGGAGCTTCAAGACTAAGATAGACTAGGAAGAAGGAGAGGCAGACTAATTCTGGCTATTTAATCACTGAAACCATGAATAACACCAAAATGCTGTCAGACATAGTGCTGGAGGATGAGCCCCTCAGGTTGGAAGGCACTCAGAACATGACTGGGGAAGAGCTGCCTCCTCAAAGTAGAACTGACTGTGATGATCCAAATGGAGTGAAGCTGTTGGGACTTTCATTGGCTGATGGGACACAACTGAAAATAAGGAGAAATAGCTGCAAACATCCATTAATAATTGAAACATGGAATGTAAAAAATATGAATTAAGAAAATTGAAAGTTGTCCAACATGAAATAGAATGCATAAAGATCAATACCCTATGCATTAGTGAGTTGAAATGGACTGGTATGATCTATGTGGAATCAGACAATCCTATGGTTTACTATGGTGGGAACAACAAATTGAAGAGGAATGGCATAGCATTCGTCATAAAAAAGAATATTTCAAGGGCTATCTTGAGGTCCAGTGCTGATACACCTACAAGGGAGACCAGAGTCCTGGTCTGGTGCTATGAGTTAATGTACTGGACTGCAAAGTCTTTTGAACAGCCAGCTTGATGTTTCAAGCTCACCAGCCGCTCCCCGAATCCTATACAAGGTCGGTATGAGTCAGAACCGACTTGATGACACTTAACAACAAAAGCAAACAAGGCAGACCAGTTAATATCACTATTACTCAAATACACTCACCAACCACTAAAGCCAGTGATGATAAAATTGAAGAATTCTACCAACGTCTTCAGTCTGAAATCCACCAAACATGCAATCAAGATGCATTGATGGTAACTGGTGTTTGGAATGTGAAAGTTGGAACCAGAGGAAGGGTCAGTAGTTGGGAAATATGATAGAGATAATGCTGGAGATAGCATGATAGAAATTTTCAAGACTTAGGAATTGTTCATTGAAAATACCTTTTTAAAAACAACATATACTTCTACCTCACCAGATGGAATTCAGAGGACTAAAATTGACTATATCTGTGGAAAGAGGTGGTGGTAGTTATGTGCCGTGGAGTTGCTTTTGACTCCCACTGAACAGCTGGTAGTTTCGAACTGCTGACCTGAAGGTTCACAGCCTGATTAGTAACCATGCTACCAGAGCTCCTTGGGAAGAGGTGGTAGAAATGCTCAATATCAGTAACCAAAACAAGGTTAGGAACAGAGTGTGGAAGAGAACATCATATGCAAGTTTAGGTTGAAGTTGAAGAAAATGAAAACATATGATGTTGCAGGACTAGGCAGTGTTTCGTTCTGGTGTGCATCGATTTGCTATGAGTTGGAAATGACTCGATGGCACCTAACAACAACAGAGGCGCCTCACAAGACAAGTCTGGCAATCTGCTTCCAAAATGTCACAGCCCTGAAAGCCCTAGGGAGCAGTTCTACTCTGCACACATGGGGTCATCAGGACATGGAACTGACCAGATGGCAATTAGCAGTAACATATCAGCATGTATAGTAGCTATAAGGAGCTCTGGTAGCATAGTGGTTATGAATTGGGCTGCGAACTTCAGGGTCAGCAGTTTGAAACTACCAGCTGTTGCATGGGAGAAAGATGAGGCTTTCTGCTCCTGTAAAGATTTACAGCCTTGGAAACCCTGTACAGGGTTGTTATGAGTCAGAACTGACTCCACAGCACATAACAACAACTAAATAGTTAGTTAGCTGCATCTTGTAAGTTTTCATGTCTGTTTGTTTGTTAAAAACTAATGTCTGTTTCCCTTGTAATTTCTCTTTGGCCAATCATTCATAATTGTGGTTCTAAATTTCCAAATATTCAGGGATTTTTTTTCTAAATTTAGTCATTGTTTTATTTCTAAATTTCCTGCTAAATTGTACTGTTGTCAAAGAACGTACCCTGAAAAATTTGATTCATTTGAAATTTGCTTTATGGCCCAGTATAGGTTCCATTTTTGTAAAGTTCCTATTTGTACTTGTAAAGAATATGTACTTTGTAGTTTTGTGTTACACCAGTTGATTAAGTTGCTTATCATATTGTAATGTCAAATGCCTACTTACATGTAATTTGCTTTGAAAGCTATGTTAATAAATTCTAGTATGACTGTAAGTTTCTGTTATTGGGTCATGTTATTGGGTACATGCAAATTTAATTTTCATATCCATCAGTGAAATGATCCGTTAACATTACAAAGTGCCTCTCTTTGACACTGTTAATGGTATTTTGCCTTAACATCTGTTTTATGTGATATTCATGTAGCAAGGAGCTCTGGTAGCGTAGGGGTTACGAATCAGGCTGCTCATCTTATGGTCAGCAGTTAGAAACTACCAGCTATTCTGCAGGAGAAAGATGAGGCGTTCTGCTTCCATAAAGATTTACAGCTTCGGAAACCCTATGCAGGGTCGGTATGAGTCAGAACCAACTCCATGGCACATAGCAACAAAAAATTCATGTAGCAACACTATTCTTCTTTTGGCTAGTGTTTCCACACTGCGTATTCCAATGCTACAGATTTATAGTTTCGAATTTTTCCTATACCTTTATGCTTAATATTGGTGTTGTTTTTAAGTGCCATTGAGTCGGTTCCAACCCATAGCGACTCTGTATAAAGTACCTCTTATAAAATACACAATTACTTTCTATATTAAAAACCCAGTCTACCAATCTTTGGGTTTTGATGGGAGCCCTTACTACATTTACACGGGATGTAATTACTAATATAGTCAAGTTTACTTTGACTATTTTACAAAGTGTTTTTATTTGCATTCTGTTTTCTTTTCTTTTGGTTGACTGAATCTTTTTATTTTCCCATATTCCCCTCTGTTAGTTTGAAAGTGAAACTTTCATTCACTCTTCTTTTTAGTGCTTACCTTAGAGATTACAACACGAGCCCTTTATTTATCAGATTCTAGTGTTAATTAGACTCTTCCCCTCTTTCAGGACATTGAAAACTCCTTTGGAATCTGTGTTAAATGCTTAACAAGAGCTATCCTATGTAGTTGAGAGTGTAGCAAACTTACTCATTTCTCTTCTAATTTATTTTCTATGGTAATAAATTATTTCAATTATTTTCTAATCCACAAGACACAATGCCTTAATACAATTAATATGTTTTTTGTATTTATTCACATTTACTATTTTTATTGGTCACCACTCCTTCAGGGTAAAGAAGACTATAATTCTTGTTCAGGTTGTTCTTTCAAATGCTCATCCCTCTGCTCGCTGTGCTGGCTGATTCCTTTATGAGGGTGTTTTATATTATAAGCTCATCCTTAGCTGAGATTTTTCTGTGGGCATTCTGTGTCTTGGAATGTGAATATTTCCTTATTCCCTGGTTTATAGATGGTTTTGCTTACTGCCCCATGGATTTATCTGCCTGGCATAGTCAGAGTTGGAATAGGCATATGAGGACCCAAAACACCGATACTCTATGGTGCCCCTCCTCTGCTTACTGATGCATTTGAATGGGACTTGGGACTTGTGTATGTGCATGAACCTAGGTATATGTGTGTGTTAGCTATCCATGATGTCACTTCTTTTTAAATGTGACAATAATATTGGCGATTGAATGCCAAAGTGACACATGACATTTTAGTGGAATGAGATGAACTGGCTATTAAAAATTTTAGTGGATGAAAGGTATTAACTTTTTTACTATATACCAACCACATTTTCTACAAAAAGAACATTCCATATTTTCTACAACAAAGAAAAATGAGTCAGTGAACTTGGTTGTTTCAATAATCAATGTAAAATTCTGTGGATTTCCAACATAAAAAATTGTCTTTCACCATTTTTGCTTTCAGTGGCCCATACTTATCTCATCGTAAATGTAATAGTTATACAATGAACAAATAAAGAGATGCCATGAAAGAAAATGTAGTGATCAGAAAACAAACATTATAGCAAATTACTATTTTGTTTTTAAATAGATGTTACATCTCCAACATGCTACAATTAAAGCTTTGCTTTATGTTCTTTGCTCTTACAAATTCTTCAATGATTTCATCACAATTAAGCTGCCAAACCGTATCCACATCCATACATCATAAGGATAATGAATTAAGTCTTTCTTTATTCATCTTTGTATGCAATGATTATTTTTGAGTCTCTTTAGGGTGAAAATGAGCATTCAGGTATGCAGTTTGTGATCATTAAAGCTAGGGATAGTTTCAAAACTAGGTAAATAAGCTTTGTATTTTATCTTCTGTTATAGAATCATGCATACAGTCCTACAGCAGTACAATTGGTCTTTCTTGAATCTGTAAGCTTAGTTCTCATGCAAGAATGAAATTGTCCCACTTCTTTGTAAAGGTTTGTATTTAGGTTATCAGGATAAGACTGCACTAATTTCTTGGATGCTTTCATGCATCAGGTATGTCCACATTTTTAGGGGAAAAATGTATTTGAAAGAACCTGCTACACTTTCAGCTATGTTTTCAGATAAGATATAAGTGTGTAGGTGATGGTGTGGCGCTGGTGGTGTGCCATGGAGTCTGTTCTGACTCATAGCGACCCTGTACAGGGTTACGGAGGCTGTAAATCTTTACGGGAACAGAAACTCTCATCTTTTTCCCACAGAACAGCTGGTAGTTTCGAACTGCTGATCTTGAGGTTAGCAGCCCGACTTGTAACTACTATGCTACCAGAGCTCCTTGATGGTGTAGTATATGGTTAGTGACATTCATCTCTGGCACTCAATACTGATTGATAATCAGTATTAGGCAGTATTTGTTTTGTTTCCAAAAAAATTAAAATCTTCTTTTAAATTATGCAAATACCCTGTTGATGCCTGGTACGTATCTGTGCACGTCTTTACATTTACTTTTGAATCATGATGGAAAGCTTGAATCATATGATGAAAATGTTGCAAATATGTTATTCCGCATGATCCTGTTGTTACTAAGTGTCATTGAGTTGGTTCTGACTCATAGCGACTCT
>NW_006408523.1:18531003-18535929 GCF_000296735.1 Chrysochloris asiatica | reverse complement strand
CTATGAGTCGGTTCCGACTCGATGGCACCTGACAACAACAACAACAACAATAGCTAGTATCATTGAGCTTCTTTTCATGTGTCATTTGGCCATTTTTATATCTTCTTTGCGAAATGTCTATTCAGATTCTTTGTTCATTTTAAAATTGATTATTTTTATTGTTAACTTGTATAAGTTATTTGTATTTTCTAGACACAAGTCCTTATGACATTTAGGATTTACGATTATTTTCTCCCGTCGTATGCATTATCTTTTCACTTTCTTGAAGTGTACTTTGAAGCATAAAAATGTTACATTTGATGACGTACAGCAGATCTTTATATTTTCCCCTTTGTTTAGTTGTGCTTTTATTTCATATCTAGGAATTCTTTGTCAAATGCAAAATTATGATTTACTCCACTGTGTGTTTTTTTTCTAAAAGTTTTATCATTTTAGCTCACAGATTTCAGTCTTTGATCTTTGTATATATTTTAAGGTAAAGGTATAACTTCATTTTTACCCCTAATGTGGCTTTTCAGTGGTCCCAGCATCATTTGTTAAAACTACTATTCTTCCCCATTTAATGGTCTTGGCACTTTTGTTGAAAATCAGGTGACCGAAGATATATATATTTTTTCTTTCTTTGAACTTACAATTCAAGTTTATTTATGTGTATACCTATACCTATTCCAGTACTACACTGTCTTGGTTGGTGTTATTGTTAGGTGCCATCGAGTCAGTTTCGACTCACAGTGACACTACGCACAACAGAATGAAACACTGCCTGGTCCTGCGCCATCCTCGTAATTGTTGTTACACTTGAGCCCATAGTTGCTGTCACCTCGTCAATCCGTCTTATTGGGGATTTTCCTCATTTTTGATGACCAACCACTTTACCAAGCATGTTGTCCTTCTCCAGGAACTGGTCTCTCCTGATAACATGCCCTAACTATGACAGAAGATGTCTTGCCATACTGATTTCTAACGAGCATTCTGGCTGTACTTCTTTCAACACAGATTTGTTTGTTCTTCTGGAAGACCATGGTACTTTTAATATTGTTCTCCAATACTATCACTCAAATGCATCAATTCTTCTTGGTCTTCCTTATTCACTGTCCAACTTTCACACGCACGCGAGGCTACTAAAAATACCATGACTTGAATCAGGAGCACCTTAGTCCTCAAACTGACATCTTTGCTCTTGAACACTTTGAAGAGGTCTTGTGCTGCAAATTTGCCCCGTGCAATACGTCATCTGCTTCCATTAATGTTGATAGTGGATCCAAGCAAAACGAAATCTCTGACAACTTCAATTCCACTCCTCCTCTCCCCACCCCAATTATCATGATGCTATTGGTATAATGGTGGAGTTTTGTTTTCTTTACATTGAGGTGCAATCCATAGCTTGTTTGGAAGTAGGGTCATTGAAGATGTTATCAGTTAAGTTCACATCAAGTCATACTAGAATGGGGTAGGTCCTATTCCAACCTGAGGGATGTCCTTACAATAAAGGAGAAGAGTCACACAGATAGAGACCCAGGGGAAAACCAGCCATGTGAAGACAGTTTCATATTGCAGCAGCCAGTCAAGGAATGTCTGGGACTAGCTGAAATCGAGACAGACACAGAAGAACTGTATGTAGAGTCTTCAGAAAGAATGCAACCCTGTTAATATTCTGAACTCACACTGCTAGCATCCAGAGATAATAAATGCATGTTCTGATAAAGTCACCTAGCTTGTAGTCCTTAGTTTAGACAACTCTTGAAATGTGATCCATCACTGTCACCCAATCATGTGCTCTAAATTTTTCCCTGGAATTCTGTGTACAGTCCTTTTTTTTTTTTTTTTTCCCTTTTGGACATTTAATTGACCAACCAGTTTTTATCTCTATAAGAGGAACCGCACCTGGATGTGTCCCGAAACCTGGGAAGCCTATCTCCTATCTGTATTCGTCCATCTGCTTGGCATACATCTGGTAGCTTGTCTGGCTGTCATGCTGCACTCTATGAGGCAACGTGCTCTTGTGTTGCATCCATGTGCTTCTCGCTCCAGTCAGAAACCATAGTTCCTATACTTGTACCACTAGGCTGCAAACTCCAGCTGGGCTGCTATTCCTTATTTCTTGTAATACTGATGGGGATGGTGTCTAGCTTCCATACTCAGTGTGTTGGGGGACATGCCAAGGTTATACCTAAATGATGTCATATATTTTACCCCCACAGCAGAGTTTTCCCTTCTTGAGATGCTTGGCAAAATGACCCATGTTCTTGTTGGTGCTAAGTAACATCCAGTTGGTCCCGACTCATAATGACCCTGTATATGGTTTCCAAGGAGCAGTTGGTGAGTTTGAACCAATGCACTAACCTTGTGGTTCAAATCACATTACTTAAACAGTATTAAGAAGGATAAGGCAGAAATCTGGAATTTTTTTACTGTATTTTGTTTTAAGGATAGTTTGGTAGCTCTCTCCACCTAATCATTCCAGCTGGTTAAAACATGGACTCAGATCTTGTGGACTTGTCACCTCCTGGTATTTGTGCAGCCACATTGTAGTTCTAGGTATTCTTTGAGCACTAAAGTATTCCTATACACTAACGTCTTAGTTTGACATTTCCTTTTGTTCATCATCAGGCTCAACACCACATTCTGGGCAGTTGTCTGGAGCAGCCAGACTCTACCTTCACAGGCATGTCTGCAATGCTACTTTTCAGTGCTGCCTTTAGACAGTTTACACATGTGCACTGTCTACTATGACCAATTACCTCGACTGCCGTCAAGCAAAGCCCTGAGTCTGATAACATTATGTCTTTATTTATTTACTTGAAGCACAGGAGTTTTCAATGTGTAACACAGTTTGCTTTTTAATAACATTCTGCCCTTATTGTCCAAATACGTGGGAGTGAGTTAGGAGGGTTGCAACCACTTCTGTATCTAATTGATTCATACTTCATAATTTGGAGCGTCTCCTACTATAAAGTTTTCCTGACACACCTCCAAGAGGCGGAGTTGACCACTCTCTGCTTTACACTTCTCCATACAATGGGCACACTACTGTTGGAGCTTCTCCACACCCTGGAGACATTCTTATCTAGAGTACTATTGCAACTACCAACCTATTTGTAGCTCTTTACTTAATTTTAAACATTCCAAGAATGGGGACAATATCTTATTGATCTTTCGCACCTAGCAAGGTTCCTGGCACTGAATAGATGTCAATAAGTTGCTGATGAAAGAATGAATCACCCAAGAGATCTTAGTCTGCATGTGCACAGCCAACAAAAAAGACGTTGAGGATTAACTAAATGATCCAGGTACAGGATTATTAATGAATCTTAATTAATTAATCTTAATTAAGTTTAGAATAGTGTTGTAAAGGAGACATTTAAGCAATGTTTCTGATACTCTAAGGAAAACTCTCACATCATTTAAGTCTTTTATTTGAATTTATGATTAAGGAAATTAATCGTAAAGAAAAAGAAAAAAACGTTTCCTCAGCCATTAAGGAGCTATCTGTAGCAAATACACAACACATTTTAAGCTGTTAATTATAGAAATTGTCTATCTTAGTTTTCTAAAGTTCTTGACTATAAAATTAAAGTTTGCAATTCAATTAAATCAAGATATACTTTCAGGTTTTCGGTAAATGAATGGAGTACTTTAAGGACTCATGATTATATGTTTTTACTGGGCACATTCTAAAAATCACTTTTTTTGTTCTTTCTTTATTTTTTGCTGTTTAACTGTGAATAACATGATTACTACTCAAAGAATTATTTTGATGGGATCAGTGAGTCCTTAGGTATATAGCTGGTGTGCTAGATTTTCTACTTAGATATATCAGATTCAGGGGTTGGAAAATGGCAATCAAAGGGCAAGGAAATAGAGACCTTAAATATTTTGTCCTGAAATTCTATAGTATCTGACTATTTTACTTTTTTTTTTTTAATACATAGCCCCCCCCCCCCAAGCCAGTAAGTAAAACTCCAGCCACTAACAACTTTATTCTTCTTTAATCATGAGAAGCCAGATTTCAAGGGGGGGAAAACATAGGTTACAATGCCTGCATTAAAATAATAATAATAATAATATTTTGGTTTTGGTGAAGGTTTACACAGCAGTTTAGGTTCTCAGGTTCTCATTCAACAATTTCTACATAAATTGTTGAGTGACACTGGTTACATTCTTCACAATGGATGAACATTCTTATTATTTCTGTTCTGGTTGCTCCATTTCCATAAATCTAGTTTCCCTGCCCCATACCTCTCAGCTATGTTTTAAAGGAATTGTTGAACATTTGGTCTCAGATAGATTAATTTTTTAAAGAGCACAGTACTGGTGGATGATAGTCATTATTTTAGGGACAGAGTTATTTAGCTACAAGGGAACCTCGGGACTAGTTCTGTGTAAAGGTTTTGAAGAGTTGTATCTCAAAGTGATAGTGGAGACCCTCTTAGTGCTGGAGAAATTCTGCAGTTGACACCAACCCTTTCTCCTTGCCCCCTGCCTCTCATGAAATTATTGTTGTTGGTGGCATGCTGTCGAGTCGGTTTTGACTTATAACTGCCCTGTATAGAGTTTCAGAGGCTGTAAATTTTTGTGGAAGCAGAAACCCTCATCTTTCTCCAGTGGAGCCACTGGTGGATTCGAACTGCTGACCTTGTGGTTAACAGCCCAACACAGAACCCACTATTCTACCAAGCCTCCTTGTAGCTGGCACTACTCTGTTGTAATTTCATCTGTTTCCCGGTTATGGCCCTTTGTTTTCAATTCTAGAAAAGAAAAAAAGAAAAAGTGTTTCCTCAGTCATGGTTTTATTCCTCTTCAACTTGTCATTCCCTGCATAGTAAA
The DNA here is from genome assembly GCF_000296735.1 of Chrysochloris asiatica. NCBI lineage: Eukaryota > Metazoa > Chordata > Mammalia > Afrosoricida > Chrysochloridae > Chrysochloris > Chrysochloris asiatica. Next base: position 18,531,102 of record NW_006408523.1, on the reverse strand, counting down.
CCATGTGGAATGCAAAAGTAGGGAGCAAAGAGGAAGGACCAGTAGTTGGAAAATTTGGACTTGGTGATAGAAATGATGCTGGAGAACGAATGATAGATT
>NW_006408523.1:18517287-18528962 GCF_000296735.1 Chrysochloris asiatica | reverse complement strand
CTCTCTCTTCCTAGTTTTCAATCCTGGAAAAGAAAAAGTGTTTCCTCAGCCATGGTTTAGATAGGAATAAACTCTCTCATCCCAAGTTTCTGGGAGTAATGAGCTCGGCACAAACCATTTACTTTTCGCAGAGACAAGCTCTCTAAGGTCCTGCATGCCACCTGTGCAATTATAGCTTGAAAGGAATTCTTAAACAATAAGTGCTCCCAATCTGGAGTATTCAAATTTCTCAATTAAAAAGATAAAATGCAATGTGAAGATGATAGAAGTAATAAATGTTTTGTTATCTTTATATTTATCATAGTTTAAAAAATCTGAAAAAGGCAAGTCCATAGAAATCTAATACAGTATTACATATTCTTTAGTCATAAAATCCTGGTATTGTGCTGTAGGATAAGCATTGGATTGCTTACCACAAGTTGATGGTTCAGACCCACCAATTGCTCCTTGGAAACTCTATTGTTGTTGTTGTTGTTAAGTGCTGTCAAGTTGGTTCTGCGGTTCAAAGTGACCTTGCAGTCCAGTGCATTAACCCACAGCTCCGCACCAGGACTCCTTGGAAACCTTATACAGGGTCGCTGTAGTTGGAACTGACTCAATGGCACTTAACAACAGTCAAATTGTCTATTGTGAGGAGGATCCCAAATAACTAAACATAGCTCTATTTTAGAGGTTTTGATTAGGATTGTAATTCTTTTTTCTTTTATACATATGAATAAAGTCTTTTCATTGGGCTGAAGAAAGAGTCTGTGATTCACACAAAGGCTAACTATACATCAAACACAGATACTGCTGAAAAAGAAAAGGTTAGAAACAGAAGACTAGAGGGCACAAAAGCTTCATGGAAAAATGAACATATGAACAATACACCTTGAGGGCACTTACTGGGTGGGGTCCCACCTCTTTGCTTTAGCTCTACACACTTTGCTTTCATCTCTTTTGAGGAATATGTTGCTTAAGGAAAATATTAGTAATGTCTGTAGAGATGGGTTAATGAATTCCATTACTGACTGACTGGACTCCCACTCAATCTGATGAATCAGTGGTTTTGTGGTCTCTTACATCAACAGAGTCCATCAATTAAAATACATAAGGCAATTAATGTGTTTTTAATTATAAAGACTCTGAATAGGAAATTATCATAGAGAATAAGTAAGAGGTGTTAAAAGAAGGCCCATGGAGAAGTATGCTTTGTTGTTGTTGTTAGTGCCTTCGAGGCAGTTCCTACTCATAGTGACCCTATGCACGAGAGAATGCAACACTGCCCAGTCCTGCACTGTCCTCACAATTGCCATTTTGACTTAAGCCCATTGCTGCTTCCACTGTGCCAATACATCTTGTTGGGGATCTTCCTCTTTTTTCATTGATCCTCCACTTTACCAAGCATGATCCCTTCTGATAGTATGTCTGAAGTAAGAGAGACGAACTCTGGCCATCCTGGCTTCCAAGGAGCATTCTCGCTATATTTCTTCCAACACAGATTTGTTTGTTCTTCTGGCAGTTCATGGCACTTTTAATATTCTTCTCCAACACCATAACTCAACTGCACCAATTCTTATATGGTCTTCCTTATTCATTGTCCATCTTTCACATACATATGAGACTATTGAAAATACCATGGCTTGAGTCAGGTGCACCTCAGTCCTCAAATTGATAGCTTCACTCTTGAACACTTCGAAGAGGTCTTGGGCAGCAGATTTGTCTAATACAATATGTCGTCTGACATCTTGACTGCTGCTTCCATGAGCATTGATTGTGGATCCAAGCAAAATGAAGTCTTTGACAACTTCAATCTTTTCTCCATCTACCATGATGTTATTTATTGATCCCATTGTGAGGATTTTTTGTTTTCTTTACATTGAGGTACAATCCATACTGGTAGCTGTAGTCTTTGATCTTCATCAGTACTGTAAGTCTTCTTTGCGTCCCAGATTGTTAATGAGTCTTCCTCCAATCCTGATGCCACATTCTTCTTCATATAATCCAGTTTCTCACATGATTTGCTCAGCATGCAGATTGAACAAATCTGGAGAAAGAATATAATCCTGATTTTAAACCATTCAGTATCCTCTGGTTCTGTTCATACAACTGAGTCTTGATCTATGTCCAGGTTCCTCATGAGCACAATTAAGTCTTCTGGAATACACATTCTTCACAATGTTATCCATAACTTTCCATGAATCAGACAGTCGAAAACCTTTGCTTAGTCAATAAAGCGTAGGTAAACATCTATCTGGTATTCTCTGCTTCCAGTCAAGATCCATCTGACGTCTGCAATGATACCCCGTTTTCTATGTCTATTTCTGAATTTGTTTTGAATTTCTGGTTTCTCCCTGTCAATGTCCGGTTGCAACAGTTTTTTAATTACTTTGGCAAAATTTTACTTGTATGTGATATTAATGATATTGTTTCACATTCTCTTGGTTCATATTTGTTTGGAACAAGTTTTTCAGCTTGAGAAATGCTGGGCGTGTTTCTGATTCCAAGTCTCTGCACATTTCATTATAATACTGTGCTGTTTTTTGAAATTTTCTGTTTAGTTCTTTTACTTTGTCATTTCTTCCATTTGCTTTAACTATTCTACATTCAAGAGTAAGTTTCAGAGTCTCTTCAGATATCCACTTTGATCTTCCTTTCTTTCCTGACCTATTAATGAATTTTGGCTTTCTTCTTGTATGATGTTCTTGATGCCCACAACTCTTCTGGTCTTCAGTCATTAGTGTCTAAATGCATCCAATCTGTTCTTGAGATGGTCTCTACATTCAAGATCATATTTTGGATCTCTTAAACTTTGTTGAATTTTTTTCAGCTTCAACCTGAACTTTATATATGAGTAGCTGATGGTCTGTTCCACAGTTGGCACATGACTTTGTTTTGGCTGGTGACATTGAGTTTCTCCATTGTTTCTTCCCACAATATAGTCAATTTGATGCTTGTGTATTTCCTCTGTTGAGGTCTACGTGTATAGTTGTTGTTTATGTTGTTGAAAAAGTTTAGTAATACTTCAGTAATTGAAAATAAATGAATGAACTATGCATTTACTTTAGGGTATTTTGTGACTGGCCTGAGAGAGCTGCGGAACCCCTTGTAACCAGTCTGAGTTCAGGTACATTGTGCTGAAGATGGATGGAGCATCTGACAGAGGACTGAGCATGGGGTTGCCATAGCCCAAGCATGGCGCCATGTGAAGCTAGTCAGCAGGACAGTGTGGATGCAGGCATGCATTGTCCTGGTCCCATGGGGCCGCTAGGTGACCAGTCAGACATGTCCATCCAAGAAAGTGATGCACAACCTGTTTGTTTTAAAGATAATCCCAGGACAATTACTTTAGAGGTTGTTTCAGGCCTCTTGGGTCCAGAATATCTGGAGTCCATGTAAATTTGAAATTCTGTTCTGTATTTTCTCCCTTTTGGTAAGGTTTCTTCTCTAAAACCTTTGATAAAAATGTTCAGTAATGGAAGCCAGGTCCCGTCCAGTTCTGGCCTCATGGCAAAGGAGGCAGTTATTCATGGAGGCAACTAGGCACACATTTCCTCCTCCTACTCTTGACTCTCCTTCTTCCTCCATTGCTCCACACAGACAGACCAATTGTCATGACTTGGATGGCAATTTACTTGGATGGCAGTTTACAACCTTTTAAGACCTCAGGCAGTATGCAATGAACTGGGAAGTAGAGCAGGAGTACTAAACCCATTATTAGGCCAATTAATTGGAATATCCCATGAAACCATGACCCAAACCTCTAAACCGCGGGGCCAAATCCTGAGAGGTTTTTGATTGAACCCAAGCAGTCTCAGCAGCTACTTTTTTTTTTGGCCACTGTAAATATATCGATTACACAATTTTTGCCAGTTCTACAGTTTACAACTAATTGACGCCAATTACAATAACTGGCAGCTATGGTCCCCTGAAGAAATGCAAATTTGCTGTGCTGTTAAGCTCCCATCCACTCCCCCTTGTCAATTTCCCTCTCTCTCCTGCCTCTGGTAAGCGCTAATAAACTTTGGTCTCTCGACAGTTGCTCTTTCTTGTCTTTTTATACGTGTGAAGTCAGATAATATTTGTCCTCTTATGATTGACTTATTTCAGCGTAATGTCTTCCATAGGAGTGTGGTGGCTCTGCAGGATAAGCACTGGACTGCAAACCACAAGGTCAGTGGTTTGAGCCCACCAGCTACTCCATGGGAGAAAGATGAGGCTTCCTGTTCCTGCAAAGATTTACAACCTCAGGAACCCTATTCAGGGTTGCTATGTGTCTGAACAGACTTGACAGCTCTTAGCAACAACAGTATCTTCAAACTTTATCCATATTGTAGCATGTATCAATATTTCATTTATCCTACTGGTTGATAGTATCCCATTGTATGTATATATCATCTTTTGTTTTTCCATTCACCTGTTGATGGGCATTAAGGTTGTTCTGTTTTTTTTGACTACCACTACAATGAACATTATTGTACAAATCTCTTAATCTTTCCTTTCAAGTCTTTAGGGTATATACCAAGGAAGGGAATTGTTGGGGTGGTGCAGGTTGGTGCTTTCAACTGCAAGGTCAGTTTGAACCAAAATGTTGGTGGTTCAAACTCACCAGTCACTCCTCGGAAACCCTTTACAGGGTCGCTATGAGTCAGAATCGACTTGATGGCACTTAACAACAACAACAACATTGGTAATTTTAGTTTTAATTTTTTGAGGCACTGCCACACTGTTTCCCACAATGGCTGTATCATTTTTCATTTCCACCAGAAATGGATGAGGTATTCCACTTTCCCCACATCCCCACCAATATTTCCTATTTTGTTTGTTGTTGTCTTTTAATCTTTGCTATCTTGCTGTTGTGTGTTGTCCAGTTAGTTCTGACTCATAGTGACCCTGTGTAGGGTTTCTGAGAGTGGCTGGTGGGTTTGAACTGTTGACCTTTTGCTTACCAGTCCAGTACATATCCTCTAGTGCCGCATCAGGGCTCTTGGCTATCCTGTTGTTAAGTGTTGTTAAGTCTGTTCTGACTCATAGTGACCCCATAGGGTTTCTGAGGAGTAGCTGGGAGACTTGAACTGCTGACCTTGTGGTTTGCAGTTCAGTGCTGATTGTACAGTGCTACACCAGAAGACTTTAGCCATCTTAGTGTGAGTGAAATGGTAACTCATCAGATTTCGATTTGCATCTCTCTGATGACTAATGACATTGAGCATCTTTTCATGTGTTTGATGGCCATTTGAATGTCCTCTTTGGTGAAATGTCTATTCAAGCCCCTTGTCTACCTTATGATTGGGTTATTTGTTAAATTGTCAAAGATGGGTATTTTGTTTATTAGATGTATGGTTTCTGACGATGTTCCCTTAGTCAGTAACTTGTCATTTTGTTTTTTTTTTGGTAAAGTCTTCTCATAAACAATGTTACATTTTATTGATTCAAAATCTACAAAATTACTTTGGTATGTTAACTATTACTGTTTTATATTTTCCTAATTTGATTTCTCTCTGTATTGAATACTGCCTTTAGATTGTCTAGAAGAATATTATTAGCACGTAAGAATGCCAGCCAAATGGTTTCTGAAAAGCATATGCTTTCAAAGATACAGAATGGAACTTCTGTTAAGTGTGGTATCTTTGATTTAATACGGAGAGATGAAAAGATGGCCAGCATCATTTATAGACTGGGCATGCCATGTGGCCATGATCTTCAGAGACTGAAAACCCCTCCTCCATCACTGTGGATACATGACCATTTTATTCCCAGCATATACTATGTATGAGGGACTTCAAAAAGTTTGTGGAAAAGCTCCTTTTCTACCAACAGATATGTCCACCCCACTTGAATTGCCAGAATCTATTTTTGATCCAGGTAGCATTGGTGATTTAATTTTATTTGCTAACTTTCAGACCATGAGAATTTTCCTTCTGTTATGTGTTACTTATCGTTAAATGCCATAGAGCAGGTTCTGACTCGTATCAATGCTGTAGAGGGTTTCCAAGGAGTATCTGGTGGATTTGAACTGCCAACTTTGTGGTTACCAGTCCAGTGCTTATCTTACAGCACCACACCAGGACTTAAAGGAAGTGACAAAATCTACCAAAATAACAAAACCAACGCAAAAACTGGGGTGTTTCACTTTTCACAGTTGATTTATGTTAGGTAAAACATTATAATCATTATTGAGCAATATTTTGATAAAGCATCATGATATTATGTATGTACTATACATGTGGGGCTATACATGAAAAGCATATCTGAGCTTCCTTATTTACCCAGGTCTGAGAAGGAGGTCCCATGTCAAGAAGCACATTTCTCTTGAGTACTGTCCTTTTCAACTGCTCGCCATGGAGGTTTCTGGTATGTGGGGGTAAAGGAGTTTAATCCACATCCTAGAAGGGCAGTACTGTTGGAAGCTGTTCAAGTGATACTTATTACAATTTCATTCAGTTATGGTGGGGATGTGCAGTGATAGGAGGAATTAGAATAGTGAAGGGAGGATGAAAAAGAAGAAGAGTAGAGACAAGAAAAAGTGTGGGTTGAAAATGAGAAAAGAAATGGATATCAGCAGGAACAGGAATAAAGGTAAATGACCCTCAACGTGGTACAGAATTTCAACAAGAGTTACCTCAGCCTCAGTAACAAGAGTCTTTTGTTGTGTGCCTTAGAGTTGATTTGTAGTCTTAGTGATGCCATAGACAGAGTGTTTTAGGCTGTAGTCTTTACAGAAACAGATAGCTAGGTTTCTTCTCCTCGGCAACCACCAGTGGGTTCAGACCACTGATCTCTGCTAGCAGCCAAGTGCTTAACCCCACTAGGACTCCCTAATAAGAGTTTATCGATTGTAAATGCTGAATTTGATTAAAGGTAGAAAAAAAGCATTTTCAATCATCGTATAGTCTGTGTCATGTGTTCTCAAGTCAATTTGGGCTCACAGTGACCCCATAGGACAGAATGGAGCGACACCAGGTCTTTTCTCCACCAGAGCTCTTGGGGGGTTAGAACTGCCAACTTTGTTGTTAGCATCCTAGTGTTTAGCCACTGCATCACCAGGGCTCCTTAAATTCATCATGTGTTTTTGTTAAATGCTGGCAAGTCTCTTTCAATTCACAGCCACCCTGTATATGGTTTGCGAGGAACGGGTGTTGAGTTTGAATCAACAACCTTGAAGTTCAAACCAAATTTACGATTCAGTGATTATCCAACAGCACCACACTGGGACTTCTAAATTCATCATGTTGCTGTTGTTAAGTGCCATAGAGTCAGTTGTGACTCATAGCTACCCTAGATAGGGTTTCTGAGGAGCAGCTGGTAACTTTGAACTGCTGGTGAGTTTGAAGCTTGCAGTTCAAATCTTATTGCTAAGTTTAATACCCATTTTGTTCATTAGTTAACTTTTCATCATTTTTAAAAAGAAAAGGTTTCAAATAGTGTTTTTGTTAGAGGCTAGGTCATTTTGTTTTTCAAATATTATTTAATAGATGCAACCTTGACTATCATTGCTATTCTTGTTAGATAATAACATCACAGATTAAGAGGTGACTTTTTGCTATTTCACATTCTATTCATCCATCTTTAGACATACATCTGCACCCAGACCCCAACTCATGCATAAGTTATTTCCCCCCTTAGTAACAGTAAGAACTTGGCCTTCCACTATTTTTAAATATGTAGGTTATTATTTATAAATCTTTTTCTTCTTTTAATATAATCTATGATTTCTAATTATGTAAAATTAAACAGTAATTTGTATAAACTGTAAGTTAGAAGTGCATACTTGGAGCTGAGCTAAAGCTATAAAGTTCAGTTTGTGCATTCTTGTGCTGTCCATAAGCCAGTTTTCAATGGCTTATAGAAATCTTCAATGGTGTTATAGACCGATTCAATGGTAGCTTTGCAGTAGATGAGATTTCTTTGTATTAGTGTATTTATACATCTGGGTGCTCTGCTCTGCATTTTCTCCATACCATCTTATAAACTGATTAGGGCATAACTCCTTTCTATTGTGTTCAGAAGAGCCTACCACAGTATAGATTTAAAAAGTAAAAGGAAATACCCAATATCTCTGGCTGAGAAAATCATTGGTTCTCAATTGCTGCATTGTCGTTCTGTCTAGAGAGTTACCTATCTACATTTTGCTTTCAAAAGAAAATGCAATTAAAGACACAGATTACCATGAAGAAGAAATTATATTCTCCCACTAGTAATGAGTAAACTTTCCCAATTCCTGACCCCAGATAGGCCATCTCTGAGCTTTACTGCTGAAAGGGTGGATGATACCCTTATGTCTTAATACAATACATAATATATAAGCATGTTCACAGATCACTTGGCATTTCTTTTGGCTTTAAGAAGCTAAGCCTTTGTGTCTTAAAATTATAGCACATAATCCTTGAATCTGCTGTGTAGCAAAAAAAAAAATAAAATTATGCATGCTTTTTTGTTTGCTAAATACTAGAATGCGATATGAAAACAAAGTGTTTAGTATTTTACTAAGTGATAAATTGTCATTCAGATGATCATACCACGGAGCAATTTCTAATGCTGCATTCTGTTTCTGGCTTTCATGTTTAAGGAAAATAAGACCAGATGGACCTGCTAAATTCAATCAAAGGCAAGGGAACTTTGAATGCCCATCCTTGTAACTTTGAGGAGCTGGCTACTGTCTGCCGAAGCTGGTACACCAACTTAAAATTGCAGCTGAGTAGAAATTGTCATTGGTGAAGGTTTGGGTACACAGGAAAACAAGTCAGGAAACTTACCTCGATTTTAAAATCTGGTGGGTTTTCATTAGAAAGCAATGAGCAGTGAGAAGTCAGAGTGTTAGTAATGCCTGATGTCCCTCCTCTGAGCTTCCGCAGTAGCCGGGACTTGTATCATTACCTTGTGATTGTTTCTCTACTTGTCCATCTCCTTAGGTACCCTGTGAGCTGTTTGCTGGAAAGGACCCAATCTTATCCTTGGGTGTATCCTGGTCACTATTGCCAACTCAGTGACAAGTACTTAGCAGGTGCTCTTGAACGGTTTGTTAAATGGAGTAAGTGACTGAAAGGATGAATACAAGATGCTTCTTTTGACACATTCTTCTGCCCCTGTCTATAAATTTCATAAGGAGCTCTGGTGGGGCTGTGGGTTAGACACTGGGCTGCTAATGACAAAGTGGGCAGTTCAAACCCACAACTCGCTCTGAGGGAGAAAGAAAAGACAGTCTACTTCAGTAAAGCTTGACAGCCTATATGCCTATATATATTGCTATGGGTTGGAATGTAGGATGGCAGTGTATACACTCCATGGACTAGATCTTTCAGAGCTTCTCACTGTATTGTGGGGGTTATCTGCTGTCAAGCTGACCCCTGACAGCCACCCAACAGCATTTTTCATAGACTGGATTACCAAAGTAGATCCCCAGGCCTTTGCTCTTAGTCTTAGTCTGAACTTTCCGCTGAAAGCTGTTCAGCATCATCATAACACACAAAGCCTCAACCAACCTGAGAATGTTGTTGTTGTTGTTAAGAAGTATGCTGTCTGTTCCAACTCACAGCAACCCTAGACAGGGCTTCAGAGGTTAGACATCATTTCAGGAGCAGAAAGCCTCATCTTTCTCTCATGGGGAGACTGGTGGGTTCGAACCATAGACCTTGTGGTTGGTCCAGAGTCCAGTGCTTATGGTACACAGCCATCATGTTCCCGAGCCTGAGATGTAGTGGCCAGGAATTGAACCTGGGTCTCCCACATGGAAGAAGAGAATTCTACCACTGTGAATTGCCAATTCCTCACTTCACTGTGCTGACATTTCGGAAATATTCAAAAGTATGTTGCTTGATTGACCGATTGTGGTATCTTAAATGTAAACAAGTCTCAAAAGTATTCCAATTTGTAGATGAAAAAATACAAGTGACTAATAGATTACATTTAACATGCCTTTACTTTCTGTGACCTCACATGTACAAATAAAATGGTCCCAAAGACCTTTTAGACCATACCTCATATAAGGGAGCTTCGAAAATTTGTGGAAAAGTTCCATTATCTTTCAGTTCCATTTTTTCCAGGAAAATTTTGAAGCCCCCTCTTAGAAAGGAAATGTAGGCTGAACCTTTGCCCACACTAGCTCATAGTGCTTTCCTTGACTGCGTAGAAGATCTGGGAAATTATATTAGTGTTAAGAGGCACAAGGAGGAGATTACAGATTTAGTAATAAATGACCCAGATATTATTGTATTTCTTTTCATTCTCCTCTCTTCCTCATTTCTTTTCCCACCAACTCTCTTGTCTATCTCTGATGGCGGTAACCTCTGAGCCTATGAAAAATGTGCATTGGACCTTGACCTGCCATTGTTCTCAGGGTGAAAGCTTCATGGACATTAGAAACAATTCACTTTTCCATTTAAAACTAGACCTAAAGCTTTATGAGTGGCAAAGATGTCAATTTATTGTTAACCTAAAGCCTAAAGTATAATTTGTGTGTGTGAGTGTGTGTGAAACTAGAAGCAGGAAGACTAGTGATTGGGAGATACATTTCAATTAATTCTTCCACCAACACCTTATCTCTTCTGCATCAGAACATTTTATAGTGGTAAAATGAACAATTATGCAGCCAATGGCTGACTAAATCCACCAGGGGATGTGGCGAGGGCCTTAGATAACAGGACACATATAAATCATTCAGGAGAACAATTCACGAAAGAAAAGTTATCTGTGTTTGGGATGACTTTGGACGAACTAAATAGGAGTCAATTTGAAGAAGGGACATTTAGTCTCATTGTCCAGCTTGCCTTTTCCATTTTCTTTTTTGTTGTGTCATAATATGCATTTTAAAAAATTAATTATCCATTATCCACAAGATAAATGTCTCTTCTTGTGCTGAAGAGCTACGGTCTCAGTGGTGGAGGATTATTTCACGTGAGCAGCTCTTGTACGGAAAACTGTTTCCAGATAAGGTGGCAACTGTACTTTGAAGAAGCACAATGAAGGATGACAGACAAGTCCATGTTTACCATACTGAATAGAAGACCTGCAGATTTCAGCCCACTGATCAGTTACAGACCCAGCAGGAACCCAATCAGGAATGATGTTTCACTGACCCACAGAGATAACAAAGTGGTAAGTATTTGAGGCCAGAAAAACCCATGAAACTGGATCTTAAGGAGTATCTCTTTACAAGTTTGTTTTTTCCTCAAAATGCTTTGGAAACACCTCTGGAAGTGGCTGTGTGCTTAAACCTTCTGTTACTGTGAAAAAATTCTACCCCAAGGCTTTTATAAACCTTGTTATATTGACCAGATGCAGGGGAAATATCTGTGCATACACACAGTAGGACCAGTTTCTAAACACTGTTAGTGATGATGGTGTGCCATGGAGTCGGTTCTGACTCATAGCGACCCCACATAGGGTCTTTACAGGAGCAGAAAGCCTCATCTTTCTCTTGTAGAATGACTGGTAGTTTCGAACTGATGACCTTGAGGTTCGCAGCAGCCGGACTAGCAACCACAACGCTACCAGAGCTCCTAGAGTCTTGCAAATGACTGGTTTAATGTTGTTGTTTTTTTAATGTTTTATTGTGAATTATGTGATCGTTTACATGGGAGAACACTAGTTTTACATTCATCCTATTGTATATCATTTCATTGCCATGGTTGCAATCCCCTCCATGCATTATCAACCAACCAAAGGGTATACACTACAAGCCTGCACCCCAGTCGTCA
>NW_006408523.1:18515900-18517187 GCF_000296735.1 Chrysochloris asiatica | reverse complement strand
AGTAAGACCGTAGAAGAATTGATTCTTGTGAGAGTTATGGTGTTGGAGGAGAATATTGAAAGTGCCATGGGCTGCTAAAAGAACCAACAGATCTGTGTTGGATGAAGTACAGTAAGAGTGTTCCACTTGGAGGCCAGGATGGCCAAACTTCATCTCTCATACTTCTGACATATTGTCAGGAGGGACCAGTTGCTGGAGAAGGATATCATGTTTGGGAAGGTGGAGGCTCAGAGAAAATCCATCCTAGCGAGATGGATTGGCAAAATGGCAGCATCAAAGGGTTCAAGAATGGCAACAATTGTGAGGTTGAGCCAGGTAGTGTTTCGTTCTGTTGTGCGTAGGGTCACTATGAGTTGGTACCAACTCAATGGCACCTAATAACAACAACACGGAGTGTACTTCAATGAGGGAAGTATGGGGAGAAATCTAACAAATGAAGGAACAAGAAAATCATATTCATATATCTTTTGTGCATCACTCCTCTATTAGGGTCCTTTGGCTGAGGTCACATATTACCACAAACTGGGGGATGTAAAATGTCATAAACATGTTCTCTTATAGTTCTGGAGGCCAGATGCCCTAAATCAAGGTTTTGGCAGACCTGTGTTTTCCTCTGAAGTCTCTCGGAGAGATTCTGTTCCTGGTGTCTTCTAACTTCTGGAGGCTTTCCGCTTTCCTGGGCCTGTGAATGCATCACTCCAGGGTCTGGCTTCATCTTCACATGGCCCTCTTCTATGTGTCTCAAATCTTCCTCTTGCTCTCTTTTATAAAGATGTTTGTCATTGGATTTAGGGTTTACTGGGTAATCCAGGATAATTGAATCTCAAGAACCTTAATTTGATTACATACTGGAAAGTTTTTTTCCCCTCCAGACCAAGTTCAAAAGTTTCAGGGATTTAACTGAGGAAAATAAATATGAGGCTCTCTCCTCCCATAACGATTTACCATCTTGGAAACCCTATATAGGGTCACTATGTGTTGATGACAGTAGGTTTGGTTTTTGGTTTAGATCTTTTGGGAATCTTTGTGTGTGTGTGTGTGTTTGTGTGTGTGATAGCACACAATCTACTTATTTTTGTTTGTTTTGCTTTTTGTTTTAAATCACTTTCTACGAGAATAAGTCAGAACTATTGCTACAAAACCATAGAAATCTTTAACAAATGAAAAATATCAAAATGTGAAGCTTTTATTTCTCAACACATCCTTCACCTAAGCATGAAAATGTGAATGAGGAAGATGTCACTTGGAGGACTGAGTGAGCTTGACCCAAACCCTGATATTTTCAAT
>NW_006408523.1:18511559-18515800 GCF_000296735.1 Chrysochloris asiatica | reverse complement strand
CCCAGGTCTTGCCACACTGCTGGCCAACCAGGTCTCCACCCGGGTTCACAGGAGTCTATTGAACATTGTAGGGCTTAGCTTGAAGCTTCATTGCTGTTTTTTTCCTCACTTTCCTTTATCAGTGATGAGCATGGTCACCAATCAAGCGTGTATTCCCATTGAGTCTTAGTCTTGGAAGGCAGTTTATCCTGAGGGGACCCAACCACTTGCCTTGCTGTCTCCTGGGTGTTTTAATGTATTTTTATGTACACTTATTTTTCTATTGATCCTTTCTAAAAACATATTGGTGTGGTCTCGATTCATCTTTCTTGAAAGGCTAAGAAACAAAACAAAAACCCAGTTGTTATCTAGTTGACTTAGTTGTGTGGTGATACCGTGTGTGTCAGAGTAGAACTGTACTATGTGCTTTTTCACATGGAGATCACAAAGCTTTTCTTCCAAGGGGCCTCTGGGTGAAGTCGAACCATCGACATTTTGATGAGCAGATTGGTATGGTAACAGTTTATACCACCCAGGAACTCCCTTTCTTGGTTGTTTGTTGTTGTTGTGTGCCATCTAGTTGGTTCCAATTTACAGTAACTATATATGGATTTCTGGTGTGGCACTATAGGAGAAACACTGGAGTGCTAACTGCAAGGTTGGCGATTCAAACCCACCAGCCAATCCTTGGAAACTCTGTGTTGTTGTTAAGTGCCATCAAGTCGGTTCCCACTTGTATATGGAGTCTGGGTGTGGTGCTGCAAGATAAACACTGGAAGGCTAACTGCCTGGTCAGTGGTTCAAACGCACCAGCCACTCCTTGGAATCCCATACAGGGTCACTATGAGTTGGAACCGACTCCAAGACACTTAAAAACAAGAAGATAGGGTTTCCAAGAGCGACTGAGTGGGTTTGAACCACTGTCCTTGTGGTTATCCATTATCAGTCCAGTGCTTATCCAATAGCCCACACCAGGGCTCTTTCTTGGCTCCTAGTGTTGAATTCTAAACTTCCCTAATAGTTAACTGAGTTATTCAACTTGCAGTTTTCATGTATAGAATAGAAACCAGGTTAAAAGCATAAAAGCTTTAATAGCAAAAAAAGGGAAAACAGCATAAATGAGCAACAGTTAGGAAATGATAGCCCATTGATATCCAGGCATTAAAAGTCAAAAGACAGTCATAAATCAGAGGATATCTCTGTTGATTTTTAGTGTATTTACAGATATTAATAAATCACCTTCAGAATATGCCAATTTGCATTTATATGAGCTTTGAGAGTGCTCATTTCCCTGTTTTTGTGTGTTTTTTTAAACACTGGCCTTCATCATTGTACACATTTTTGGTTAATTTCATAGAAAAATGGTACCTTTAACTACTGGCTTTGCTTATTGTTATACAGTTATTGGCCATATATATGTGGGTGTGTGCATTATGCATAATTTGACTATTTTTGGTTTTGCCCACATTTATGCTACAATATATATCTTTTGCTCTTACAAATCAACTCATCTATAGATATAATGTAAATATTTCTGTACTTTGTTTTTTCACCTTTAAATAAATGGTTTTAAAAAATATTCAGGAGTTTAAAAAGTTACATTATTAATATTTTCCTTTATGGTTTCTGACCTTGATTTCATGCTTGACTGTCCTTTTCCAGACTCTTAAAATATATATATAACTAGGAATTCTTTAATTCCATTCTCTTTTAGGTTGATTCTAACTATTTGTATTAAAGGTCACTTTTAGGTATTGCCAACTCTGTAGGCTTAGCATTGGACTGCTAACCTCAGGTTGGTGGTACATATCCACCAGCAAGCATTCATCAGAAACCTTATACAGGGTTGCTATGAGTCAAAACTAAGTTGACAATATAATGCACAATAAAACATTAAAAAACAAAACAAAAAAAAACCCCTAAGTTGACAGCACTTAACAACAACAACAGCATTGTTCCCCAAGATACACATACAATTTCTATCCGTAATTCTCCCATAGTATGCTTATGTATTCCGTATGTGTGTGCCTATACCAAAAACACAGACCAGACCCATTGCCGCTGAGTCACTTCTGACTCAGCAATCCTATACCACAGAACAGACCCTCTCCTCAGGATCTCTGAGACGATGGATCTTTATGGAAGCAGACAGTCTCCTTTTTCTCTTGTGAAGCCTCGGGTGGATTTTAACCACCAACATTGTGATTAGCTGCCCAGTGCTTAACCCACTGTGCCAGTAAGGCTCCTTTGTGTGCCTATGCTGTTGTTGTTAAGTTCGTCAAATTGGTTCTGACCCATAGCAACCCTGTACAGGGTTTCTGAGGAGCAGCTAGTGAGTTTGAGCCACTGACCTTGCGGTTCAAACCAACCTTATGGTTGTGTTTGTTGAGTCCTTATGCCAGGAGTCCAACCTGACTTATAGCAGACGCTTAAATAAGAGTTGTCTGGTTCTTTTCTCTTTTCCAATTTTGATTCATGACATTGTATCTTTTGTACTTGATTTCAAATGTAGCCCTGATGGCACTGTTGAATCAGGTTTAGACTGTTAACCATAAGGTTGACAGTTCAAATCCACCAGCTGCTTCTCAGGAGAAAGAGCTGGCAATCTGCTCCCTTACAGATCTACAGTCTTCCAAATCTTATATAGGGTCAATATTAATTGGAATTGATTTGATGGTAGTGGGTTGTTTGTTTGGTTTGTGGTAATATTATATATATTAAACCCTATTGCGGTGCTATGGGGTAATGCACTGGACTAAAAGGTCAGTTTGAACTACCATATCAGCAGTTGAAATTCACTCCTCAGAAGCCCTATACAGGGTCATTATGAGTTGGAATCAACTCAACGGCACTTAACAACAACAACAACATTAGGAGTCCTGGTGTGGCATTGTAGGATAAGCTCTGGACTGTTAACTGCTTGCAGTTCAAACCCACCAGTTGCTCCTAAATAGCCTATATAGGGTTGCTATGAGTTGGAAACATTATGGCACTTAACAGCAAAAACAACTACAAACCTTATTAAGGGGTTTGCCTCCTCCAAGCAGTCTCTTTTCAGGAAGTTAAATTCTTAAATTTTACTTTCATGTCTTGGACAAAGTTTGCATTTAGCTTCTCTCCTTTTTGAGTCTTGCAGCTTTACCACAAGATTTTAAACAATTTGTACATGCTGTTAACATACTATTTATATTGCAGTCTCTCCATTAAATTATTCTTTTGTGATCTTCTGTGATTTCAAGAGCTCTCACAATTTCTTTTTATTTCCTCTTCTTAAAATGTACCTGGGTGCTGTATCTCTTCTTCTTGTCTTGTTGTTATTGTTGTTGTTGTTAAGTGCTGATCAGTCAATCCCAACTCATAGTAACCCTGTATAGAGTTTCCAAGGACCCGCTGGTGAGTTTGAACTGCCGACCTTGTGGCTCAAACTAACCTTGCAGTTCAGTGTGTTCCTTGCTTTCTGTTCTTCCTTCTGGGACTCAGATTCTAACCACTAGACTTGCTTCTCATTTTTTTGATCATTCCTTTATTGATATTATCCTTCCTTGGCCTTCCATCTTCCCTTTTACTTCTCCTCCACCTTATTTTTTTAGGGGGGGTTCAGGCAAAGCTCTCTCTTCTAAGGAAGTGCTTTGCATCTTTTTTTCCAGAAACATCTCTTTACAATCTAGCTATTGTTTCCACCATCCATCTGTTAGGTTGCTGCATTGTGGTAGCTTGTGTGATGTCTGAGGCTGGAAGCTAAGCCACCAGTATTTTGAAGACCAGTAGGTTCACCCATGGTGGGCAGGTTTCAGTGGGTCTTCTAGACTAAGACAGACTAGAAACATAGGTCTGGTGAAAACCAGCCAAGGCAAACTTTATGGATTACCATAAAACATTGTCCAAGTCACTTTCTTTTACATGTGTTAAGAGAAATCAGTTTCTGGAGAAAGATGTCATGTTTGGTGAAGTAGAGAGCCAGTGAGAGCAAGAGGAACCTTTGATGAGATGGAGTGGAGCCAAACATGCCCACAATCCTGAGAATGATGAGGCCCAGGCAACATTTCATTCTGTTTTACATAAAGGCATCAGCAATTAGAGTCAACACAATGATGTCTGTCTCTCTAGAATATTCTTTTGATCATTTCAAACTATCACTTGTATTTCATTTTCTCCTACAATCCCTCTTTGTGACACAGTATGTGAAGCTAAAAAAAATGAAAACAAGTCCACAAGAGCTAAAATATGACCTTGAATATATCCTACCTGAATTTAGAGATCAT
>NW_006408523.1:18500473-18508719 GCF_000296735.1 Chrysochloris asiatica | reverse complement strand
AGGGTTGAGCTCTGTTTATCCAGTCATTGAAGTCCAGTCAAATGGGCATCATCTGCAAGTGTGGGTGTTCTTACGTCTGTCCGGCCTCTTTTTATCGGCTGGCTGCCCCTCTCTCCACTATAGACCTCTGTGGCTGTGTCACTAACCGTGAGCCCATGAGTCCCCAGATGTTGCCTCGCTACTGGCTGACCAGGTCTCCATCTGGGTTCACAGTAGTTTGCTGAACGATGTAGGGCTTAGCTCTCCCCTTCGTTGATGTTCTTCGGTCACTTCCCCTTCTGGGTGTCGTGCGTGGTTGTCAGTCAAAGTGTATATTTCCCTTGCGTCTTAGTCTTAGAAGAGTGTAGGCTTGGTTTTGATGAGAATGAATCATGTTCTGAATCACTAGGACTATCTTCCAAAAGTACGCATCCATTTCTTTTACCACTGTTTCTAAAATAAATTGCTTGCATTTTTTCCCTGATAATATGAATCACGCATTAAACTCTATTCTTCCTGGGGTTTGCATTGTAAAAGGTCTTATATAAAGAAAAAGCACAATAAATGTTTATTGGATAAATGGGCAAACCTTAATTTATCTCATGCCAATTGTCATAATAATTAATATCTTCTCCTCCACGGTGATTACACCATCTTTACCACAGTAGCTAACATTTACTGGAACATGCTATGTGCCAGAGGCATTAGCTAATCTAGCAGCTGTCTGCAACTCTGCATTTATTTAGAATAACTTAATTTACCTCTCGATGCCCAATTCTGCCAGAATCATAGATATTTTATTTCAGACATTGCAAGGTTCTTGCTTTGTTTCTAAAGTTTCAAAATTACTACAGATGCATATTAAGTGATATGGCTCCCTCTAATTTCCTTGTTAACATTGTTGTTGTTAAGTGCTGTCAGTCGGCTCCGACTCACAGGGACTCTGCTTAGGGTTTCTGAGGAGCACTGGTGAGTTTGAACCTCCAACCTTGTGGCTCAAACCAACCTTGCAGTTTGGTGCTTATGCTACATCACCTACACCAGGACTCCATTCCTTGGTAATAGAACCCTGATATCATGTTGAGCAGCAAAAATGCCCAGCTGAATATTCCCTTTCCCTTGCTCCTTTGTACCCGAGGGAACCGTGTGACACCAATTCTGTCCAGTGAGACTGAAGAACAAAACTTTTGCTTCCAGATGGGTTGATGTTCGCTCCTCCCCCCCACTTCTTCCTTCTTTGATCTCAGATGTAATGGCTGGAGCAGGAGCAGCAATCTTGTAGCCATGCAGGAAAGGCCAAAAGTTGGAAACATATTGTTAAGCTCTAGAACCAATTTGGACTTCTTCTTACATTAGAAAAATAAATGCCTATTTTTAAGTCAACAGATAGCACCAACTTTAGCCACGCAAGTGAGCCATCTTTATGTATTTCAGTTAAGCCTCCAAATGACTCCAGTCTCCATTGAACCATGTAGAGTAGAATTGCCTAGCTAGACCCAGAATGGTCTAACCCACGAAATGATGAGACATCATAAAATATTTACATTGCTAAGGTTTTTATTGTTAAGTGCCTTCGAGTCACTTCTGACTCATAGTGACCCTGTATACGGTTTCCAAGGAGCAGCTGGTGAGTTTAAATAACCGACCTTGTGGTTCAAACCAACCTTGTATTATCCCACAGTGCCATACCAAGACTCTATTATTATATATACGATCCCTGGTGGTGCAGTGGTTAAGCACTCATTTTCTAACCAAATGGTGAATGGTTCGAACCCATTTGAGTTTGGGAGAAAGATGTGGCAATCGGCTTCCTTAAGCATTTTGTTGTTGTTAAGTGCCATCGAGTCGGTTCCGACCCCATAGCGACCCTGTACAGGGTTTCCAAGGGTGTAAATCTTTACGGGAGTAGAAAGCCTCATCTTTCTCCTGCAGAGCAGCTGGTAGTTTCGAACTGCTGACCTTAAGGTTCGCAGCCTTGGGCACTCGATGGAGCAGTTCCACTCTGTACCACTAGGCGGCTATAAGTTGAAATCAACTTGATGGCAGTGGGTTTGGGTTTGGGGTTTTATTATTAGATACACAGTAAGAGCTATCTGGAAGAGAACACAGTAATAGGTAACTGGGCCAAGCTTCTCCCTAGATACGCCATGTTTCAGAGTTATAGAATTAAAATGATAAGCATAGCTATAAAATTATGAAAAGAGATAAATATTTGCTTTTGCATTATTGCTGCATGTCCACATATGTAATTTTTGTATGTATGGAATACAATAAGAAGCCTGATGCATTTCTGGGCCAATTCAAAACACTACATTTTCTATTTTATTCTACTTAGCATTTATATAGTGCTCATTATAACAGAATATAGGTGCTTTACAATATTATTATTTAGCATTTATATAATACTTTTTGCTTCCAGCATATGCTACAAATTTTAAATTTTTTATATTTGTAAAGTGTTTCATGGTTATTGAATTTAAAAATTATTTTGTATCCTTTTTCCTTGTAGAAGAGAAAATAACCCAATTTTGGGTTGGGCCCAATTTATAATTTGCCGGAACATGTAGGCTATGTTGACGATATGGAAGGCACTGAGCAATTCATACAGTCAACAACACTGGGTCCAAGGCAATGAGTAGAAATGGAATATCAACATGATTGCAAGAAATTCATGCCAAAATATCCGTGTCACTAAAACATAACTAAGCGTAAGTTCTCACCAGTGACTTACTTCCTTCTAGAAACATTCGATATAAGTATCCCAGAAACGAAAACAATTTGCACAGCAATCGAGCTGGAGGCACTATGGTCTAGTAGACCAGAGCAAAGGTTTGGAGTGAGACAGTTGAACAAGGTCTTCAACTTCTATGTGATACTGTGAATTATCGAATGTCTTTTCTAACCATGGTCTTCATAAACTCCCACCTGGTATGTCAGAGAAGGCAGGAGAAGATGTTGATGGATTATATTATTCAGTTGTTAATGATTGTGAACAGGGCTAATTGTGATTTTTAAAAACTTGGAATTCTAATGAGGGTATACAATGAGCCATCTCAGAAGCAGGAGGGGAAGTTTATTTTTACCAAAGAAGAAGCAGCAGCAGTGGAGTGTGTCCTTTGGATCCTGAGATTCTTGCACACGGAATCTTCTTAATCCAAGGACAGAAAACTGTGACACAGGAGGTATAGCAAAGGAGGGACAGAGGAGTAGCAGCAGCAGAGCCAAAAGCC
The DNA here is from genome assembly GCF_000296735.1 of Chrysochloris asiatica. Taxonomy (NCBI): domain Eukaryota; kingdom Metazoa; phylum Chordata; class Mammalia; order Afrosoricida; family Chrysochloridae; genus Chrysochloris; species Chrysochloris asiatica. The sequence goes on along the minus strand of NW_006408523.1, from coordinate 18,505,510 downwards.
AGAACACCAGACAGAGAGGTGGACTTCTCAGCTCACGGAACAAATAAAGCCGCATGTCTTTGGGCAAGAGGCTCACTTGTGAAGTCGGGTGTCTCCAGGCACTTAATTGGGAAGCTATGTTTGCTGACCCTTGGAACTAGGGCTGGGTGTCTTTGAGAATTAGGTACATAGTGGAATGCAGTGTCCTTTGAGCATTTATTATCAGCCCTGAAAGAGTTTTGTAACATTGCCAGAGCAGGACAGAGACCAGGTCAAGGGGCTCAGGGCCAGGGTGAGGCCTATTTGTGGGCACAGCAGAAGAGAGGCTGTACTGACTGGAAGAACCATGCCCTGGATATTTCTGGCCTTGAATTGCAATGCACTGTGGACTAATGCATCAGACTGCAAATTTGTTTGAACTGCAAGGTCGGTGGTTCAAGCTCACCAGCTGCTACTTGGAAACCTTATACAGGGTCACTATGGGTCGGAATCAACTTGATGGCACTTAACAACAACAACATTAAATCCTAACACTGCTAGTGTGGTGTCTGAGCTCTGTCTGGGAGTTGCAATAAATTATCGAACCCAGCTGAGTAGACAGTGTTTCAGGAGGGATGGTTGGTGTCATTTTTTACACTCTGATTGTGGTACTTCATCCATAAATGGAGATTCATTTTATAGGGCGATTACAAACCTGCAATGAGGTAATATGAGTAGAGTGACTTAATATATGTACAGTAATATACACAAAGGAGATAAAAATTATTATTATTTCTAAACAGGTTCTCTTCTAGTTGAGAATGAATTTCATAGAGTTTCATAGTTGTCTTGACCTCAATAGAAAGATATACTCTAGTCTTGTCAAGTTATGAGGATGATACTTAATACATTTTCACTTCTCTCTTTTCCCTAAATAATCTTAAAGAGCAAAGACATTGCAAGGCTCATTATTCCTGTGGCCTCTCCTGTCTACAAGGAAGCTCCTTTCTACTGATGAGCTTTCTTCTTTATCGTTGTGAAAGGAGATATAGACAATGATTTCTCCATGAAGAGAAGGAGAGGGCAACTAGCAGTTCTGACAGATCAGGGTCACTGTTCTGTTCCCTAGGGAGTGGAGATTTCCTTGTGTGAGCAGACAGGTTCTGAGCATAATGCTTCCTCTTCCTAATGATGCTATGGGGTGGACATGGCTACTAGGAGTCTCTATTGCTCCCAAGAGAGCATTTAACAGGTGTCTTCTAGCTCCAAAGAAGAAAACAAAGCCATCATCCTTTTAGTTCTCACAAAGCTTCAATAATGGATATGACTAGCATTAGAATATTTATCTTTCTTTTTATAGAGGGAGCTAATGAATAGATGTGAAATGGCTAGTTATACCTTCTTAGTGGCAGAGCTATGATCTGAACCAACTTGAAGGAACTTTACAAAACTGCCCAGTTTTCCTATCCATGCTTAGATCATGAAATGACACAATGCGTATAGCAAAATGCTCAGTCTGGTTACCAAACCATTTATTCAATTGTTTTGACCGTAGCATTTCTATGCTTGGTGTTTGTGGCGTGGTGAATAATCTAATGTCTCTTCTAGCCATAATCTGTAAGTCTGTCTGTTCTGCTGAGTCTGGGTAAGAGAAGGTGGGAGAAGATACTGATAGGATGATTGAGTTGTGGATGTTAGTAGAGTTCATTGTAATTTTTTAAAATGTGAGAAATTCTAACGTTAGTTTAAAATGAGTCCTCTCCAAAGCATGAGGGAGAGTCTCACTACCATCAGAGAAGAAAGAGCTAGTAATGGAATGTGGCCTTTGGACTCCTAGATCCCTGTGCATTGAACCTCCTTTTTGACTCAGGAGTGGCAAAGGAGCAACAACAGCAGAACCACGAACACAGCCCATGGAGCAAATAAAACTGAGTGTCTTTGGGCAAGGAGCTTACTTGTAAGTGAGGCACTTTAGTGGGGGAGCTAGAGCTGAGTGTCTTCAGGCTGCAGCTTATGAAGGAGTGGTGTGTTCTGTGAGCATCGATCAGCAGCTGCCTGGAACAACTGTGCCCAGAGCATTTCAGACCCCGTATTGTAACCTGTAAACATACCCACTTGATGGCTCTTAACAACAACAACAACTTCCCTAATAAACCTCGTACCTGTAAGTGTGGTACCTGAGTCTTGTGTGGCCATTGCAATGAATTATTGAACACAGCTGATTAAGAGGATTGTGGGAGGCAGACTCGGTAGCTTGTCAACAGGCCCACCTCCAGGATATTGCAGGTTCAGTTTCAGACCACTGAAATAAAGCAAACATTACAATAAAAGGAGTCACATGAATTTTTGTGTGATTCCCATTGCATATAAAAGTTATATTTACACTATACTATTAGAAGTCCTGGTGTGGCACTGTGGAATAAGCACTCGCCAGTAAGGTTAATTTAACTACAAGGTTGGCAGTTCAAACTCACCAGCCACTCCTCAAAAATCCTATTTGCAGAGTTGCTTTGAGTCAGAACTGACTCAGTGGCACTTAAGTAGTGTATTAAATGGAAAATAGCATGAAAACGTTTGAAATTGTATGAGAATTACCAAATAGAATTATAATATAGATATTCTTCTTGTTTTTGTTTTGTCTTTCTTCTAAAAGTTGTTAAGTAACAATGGACAATTTTCTAACATTCAATTAATTTTCAAAATGAAATGTATAAAACAGTGTTCACGTCATAAGACTGGCTATCTTTAAAAAGAAAACTGTTTTATTAGTCTTGTTTTTCTAATTTTGTGTCAGAACTAATTGTCCCTGTGAGTCTGTGAATGCATTTATTTGAATATTTTGTAGATTTTGATGAAAACAATAGTTAAACCTGCCAAACTTTTCTGGGGTTCTAGATTTTATATATGCTTGAATCTCTATACTTAATTGTTCTCAGGTATTTAAATAACATTCTGTTTGAGGATTTGGTGCTTGTGTAATTTTCAACTTAACTAACAGAGCTAAAATAAAATTTAAAAAGAGTCTTAACTGTACTTTGGGCTGATATATAAAGTGTCAGGAGAAGACCATATTCATGCTTGCTCTTCATTTCACTCTTTTGTTAGATGCTGAAGGCTGATTTCTGCCAAAGCAGAGGCAGAAGAAACTGGGTAATTTGGAAATGTTCTCGTAAGAAACTGGTAAGTAGCATGAGCTGAAATACAATGGAAAACAGAAAAGGAAGAATTCAAGAATAACTAATAAGGAATATTTCAGAGGGAAAAGATGATGGGAAAATATTTGAAGTGAAAAATAAATTGATACTTGAATACGATGCATACAAAAGAAAAAATAAACGCTCACAAAAGAAAGCTTAAAGAAATGTGAAAAAGCCCTGGAGATGAAATGTTATATAAATATTGCTAGTCAGTTATAATCAACCATGGCAAAGCCATATGTTTTGTGATTGAAAGAACTGACAAAGGCAAGACGACCAACTCAGCTTTGGAGAGAGGGAATTGAAGAAAAGAACACTCATTAATTGCATAAAAAAGAAATGGAGAGAGGCTAGTATTTAGGACAGCTGAGGCAAAAATACAAGGAACTCATGCATGGCATGAAAATGTTGAGAGAGTAGAGTACATGCTAAATCAAAAGAACTGAAAAGCAGTAATCCCCCCCCCTTGGAGCTATGCTATTGTTATTGGGTGCCATCAGACTCACGGGGACCCAATGTGACATAACCGAATGGTCTCATAGGGTTTTCTAGGCTGTTAAGGAGGAACCCTGGCAGCGCAGGGTTAGCCCCTGGAGAACCCACCCACTGTTCTGCTCTGAGGGAATCTGCTGTCATCTAAGATTAGCAGCTTTGGAAACCCTATGAGGCTGTTTTACTCTGTTCTATAGGATTAGCATTGGGTCTACAACTACGGCTTTGGTTTCTTGGAATCTTTATGAAAGCAAGCTGCCAGGTCTTTCTCCCAAGGGTGGGTTTGAACCTCTATCCTTTCAACTAGCTGTTGAGCACTTAAGTTGAGTCACCAGGGCTCCCATCTTTTTGCTATGCTGGTGTTACGTAACAACAAATTACATTGAATGATTATGGCCAGATTGGTGAGATTTAATAGAATCCTAGTGTGGCGCTGTGGGTTTATGTGTCAGACTGCAAAGCCGTTTGAACTGTAAGGTCAGCAGTACAAGTTCACCAGCTGCTCCTCAGAAACCCTATACAGGGTCGCTGTGGGTCGGAACCAACTCTATGGCACCTTACAACAACAACCAGCATATAAAATCTGAAGGATAAAATCTACAGCAGACAAAGAAACACAGATAAGGCTCTTAAAGCCATTCTTAGCAGGTCAGTTACTACAAAAGGAGAGAACCCAGCCCTCCGGATATTGGATATCGTCACTAAGGTGTGGAATCCTGCTCCCTCCTGGATTTGCCATTCCAGCCCTCAGGGACCCTTCAACAAAACAGATTCAGTCTCTACCCATCTCTGCTCAAGGCTCTGGCCTTCTGCCTCTGCTATGATCTGTTCCTTTTCCCTTCAACAAATGACCTTCCTTAATTTTATTTAGCCTTTATACTCAAATATATATCAAATCAACTTTTTTACTATGAATTGGTTCAACAAAGATTTCTGAACTACTTACTGTGTACCTGGAAGCTCCTATACTCTGAGGATTGTTGTTTTTGTTAAGTGCTGTTGAGTCAACTCCAACCTATAGCGACCCTGTATAGGGTTTCCAAGGAGCAGCTAGTGGACTTGAACGGTCGACCTTGCAGATATAGCACTGAAAAAAACAGACAAAAATCCTAGTCCTTATGGAGTACCCACCACTCATTTGTCAGTTTGTCATACTGTGGTGGCTTGTGAGTTGCAGTAATTCTGGAAGCTATGCCACAGTTATTTTAAATACCAGCAGGGTTACCCATGGTAGACAGGTTTCATGAAGATGAGCTTCCAGATGAAGATAGACCACGAAGAACGAGTGATGAACTACTTCTGCATATTTAGTAACTGAAAACAGAGAAACACTGTCAGATAAGTGTGGGAAAATGAGCCCATCAGGTTGGAAGGCACTCAAAATGCAACT
>NW_006408523.1:18492671-18496613 GCF_000296735.1 Chrysochloris asiatica | reverse complement strand
TCTGTGTTGGAAGAAGTACAGCCAGAATGTTCCTTAGAAATGAGATTGGCAAGACTTTTTCTATGGTATTTTGGTCATGTGATCAGGAGGGACCCGTCCTTGGAGAAGGATGCCATGCTTGGTCAAGTAGAAGGTCAGCGAAAAATAGGAAGACCTCCAATGAGATGGATTGACACAGAGAAATCAACAACAGAGTCAAACAACAGTTGTGAGGATGCCACATAACCCAGCAGTATGTAATTCCATTGTGCACAGAGTTATTGGGAGTCAGCACTGACTCATAGGCACCTAGCAACAACAATAGGGATTTAAATCATGTTTCTTTGAAATGTTCTTTGAGTTTGGGGAACTGAAAGACATCTGAAGGGACATGATCAGGACTGTAAGATGGAGGGGGTAAGGTTTTCCAGCGAAATTCTCAAAGGACAGCCTTTGGTATACTCAAAGAATGAGCAGAGGAATTGATGTGCTGGAAAAAATTATTTGATAACAATTTTCCTGGTCTTTTACTCACTAACACTGTTTTCCATTTTCTGAAAACTTCTTCACAATAAACTGCATGTATGTCTTGTGTCCTTCCAGAACATCTATCAAGATTATCTGTTTGGAATCTCAAAACACAGTCACCATAACCTTCTTAGCTGATTTCTCTTCTTTGTATTTAACAAGCTCAGCAGATTCCTTAGGAAGAACTGGTTTGATTGGACATCTTTTTGGAAGGCACATTAATGAGACTATACCCCTCAGCCTGTCAGTTTGTTGTACTGCGGTGGCTTGCACGTTACTGTGATGCTGGAGGCCATACTACCTGTATATCAAATACCAGCAGGGTCACCTCTAGTGGACAGGCTTCAGCAGAGTTTCCAGACAAAGAAAGATTAGGAAGAAGGAAAAGGCAGACCACTTCTGAAAGGTTAGCCACTAAAAACCTTATGAATAGTAGTGGAGTACTGTCTGATGTAGTGCTGGAGGCTGAGTCCCTCAGGTTGGAAGGCTCTCACAATATGGAACTAAGACAAGTGAGAGAAGTTGTGTGCAGCCATTCACTACTCACTGAGATGAATCTGAATACATGCTGTTTGGAATCAGCCTGTGGGTGTCTGAACTGAAACCCTAGTGGCTGCTTTTCAAAGAGTAGAGCAGAGTTGCTATTGCATCTCTCAGACTGGAACCACCTGCTCAGATCTGCCTTCTGGGATGACCCCAGTAGCAAACAATGCTTCACGACCAAGGTTATCGTCTACCTATTGTTTGTAGGTCCCCAGACTGGACTAGACTGTAAGTGCCAGCAGGGCAGTCTTTGGCTCATTTCTCTCACTGTGGAGGTCCTCTACCAAGGTAAGGTGCCCGTACACAGCAGAAATGCAATGGTGTTGATCAAAGGACAAGTTAGTTTCATCACCATTAGCCTATAACCTCTACAAAAGCAGGACCCACCTCACTCTCCTTATGTCTTCTGCTGCTTCATATAAGGTTATCTTTTAGAGGGCCAATGAAAACAAGGGAATGAAACAAATTGATACAACAGAGGCAACAATACACTCAAACATACCAACGATCAGGAAAATGATGCAGGATCAGGGAACATTTTGTTTTCTTAAATGAGGGGTCTTCGAAAAGTTTATGGAAAAGTTCCATTATCTTTTAATCCCATTTTTTGTGTGTGAACTTTTTGGAGCACCCTGATGCATAGTGTTGCCGTGAGTTCGTGATAACTCAATGGCAATTAAAAACAACTAATTTAAATAAATATGGCACAAAAAGTGGTGTGACACTGTGGGATCAGCACTGGATTGACAGCCATAATGTTTGTGGTTCAAACCCACCAGCTACTTCTCAGAAACCCTATAAAGGCTTGCGATGACAGCACTTAGCAGCGACAACTGAACAACAGTAGGTGATAGAAACTCAAACACCAGAATTGAATTTGGGTGGAGAAAAAGATCTGAAGTAAATACAAATAAGTGACCAACTTATTATGCCTTATTATGAAAAGCATTCATTGCGACTCTGATGTTAAAGGAGGGGATTAGAAGGCAAGCTTCAGAGGGTGTAGAAGAGAATTCGTATGGAGCTGGAAAGGAGATAAAATAGATCACTTACATAGTTATATGTTCTGCTTGACTCTATGGAAAAGAGTCTTATAATGGAACTTCTTTTCAAAATTAATGCTCTTTCCTTGAATATAAAAGTAATGTAAGAAGCTCTGGTAGCGTAGTGGTTACGAATTGGGCTGCTAACCCCAAGGTCAGCAGTTCAAAACAACCAGCTGTTCCACGGGAGAAAGATTTACAGCCTCGAGAACCCTGTACAGGGTCACTATGAGTTGGAACCAACTCCATGACACACTACCACCACCACCGTGTTCATTTTAGAAAACGGTGAATTTGTACAATAGAAAGGAGGAAAACTAACTTCTATTGATACTAAGACATGATTACCGTTAACATCTGTTGTCACTTCTTTGTTGCTTCCTTGCTTGTATACATTTATTACAAATACTTTATTATATTAGCAAGCTCAACGCACTCCCATTCTGACTCATAGTGACCCTGAATAGGGTTTCTGAGACTAAATCTTTACAGAAGCCCCATCTTTCTCCCACTTAACAACAACAACAACAATATTATAAATATACTTCAAATAATGTATGATAATTTATTTGACCAATCCTACCGTTTGGGCCTTTATCACTGCTTCCAAACGTTCTCAATCATAAATTATATTGGACCGACTAAACTTTGGTATACATTTGTATGCATAAGTCAGATTATTTCCTTTAAAAAAAAAAAAAAAAAAAAAGGGTCCCAGAAGGGAAAGTACTGAGTCAGCATTTATATTCTTTTACATTGCATTGTTTTCATCATAGCATTTTTGGAATTCTTATTATTTATGGCTTACAATTTGCATTTGTTTTCTGTTAAATCTAATTGCTTGTGGTCCAGGTCTTTACATCTGAGGATTTGTTGTACCCTTTCACTGTGGATTGTAACTTTTTTCACATGGAAAGAACAGGACAGATCATAGATATATGTGGAAGGTAACATATGGAGATAGACATAGATAATATAATGTTTTATATTATTCAAACTTTGCCACATCATTGATTCTGCCATCAGCTATGAGGAGGGCTGGGCAGTTTGCATGACCTCTGGTCTACAGATAGGAACACTATGTCATTTGTCATCCTGCAGACTAGGAGCTCAGGCTCTTGACTTATAGTTAGATTCAACTTGAGTATACACTTGACAACAGCTCTAAGAAAATCCTTTTAAAAAATGACAATATACAAGAAGAGGGAGAGTGGCAAAAGAATGATGAAGACAGGGGAAGACACGGGGAGGTATGCAAGGTCTAAGGGGATAGAGGTAAATAGTGTTATATACACAACCTTGGAACAACAGTGTTCTGTGGGTAAATACACAGGCTGAAGGGATATGGGAGGAAGAGTGGGAATATACCCAGAAATATCTAAGTGTTGAAAGAGAATATTTGGACATGGGTATTTACCTTTGCTGCAGACACAACTATGAATATGGTGGAGCACACAGTAAGCAAAATGATGAAAATTTCTTAGGTATTCTCAAACATCTTAAGACAATGTATTTCTGGGCCTGGGGGCTATAGTCTCAGGAGACACCACGGTCCATTTGGCATAACAGAGTCCAGAAAGGCAATGATAATGTTCTGTATCCTACTTTGGTGAGTAGCATCTGGGATCTTAAGAGCTCATGAGTAGTAATCTAAGGTGCAACTATTGGCCTCTCCATGTGAGGAAGAAAGAAAAGACTAACAGAACATGTGAACATCACTCTCCAGTGGACTAATGGAACACGTGAACATCAGGCTCCAGTGGACTAATGGAACACGTGAACATCAGTCTCCAGTGGACTAATGGAACACGTGAACATCAGTCTCCAGTGGACTAATGGAACACGTGAA
>NW_006408523.1:18490476-18491614 GCF_000296735.1 Chrysochloris asiatica | reverse complement strand
TTAATACCACTATTATTCAAATTTACGCACCAACCATTAAAGCCAGTGAGGGTGAAATAGAAGAATTCTATCAACTTCTTCAATCTGAAATTGATCAAACATGCAATCAAGATGTATTGATCATTCCTGGTGACTGAAATGCAAAGGTTGGGAACAAAGAGGAAGGATCAGTAGTTGGAAAATATGGCCTTGGTGATAGAAATGATGTTGGATAACTCATGATAGAATTCTGCAAAATCAATGATTTGTTCATTTCAAATACCTTCTTTAGACAGCATAAGAGACGATTATACACATGGACCACATCAGATGGAATACGCAGAAATAAAAATTACTACATTTGTGGAAAGAGATGTGGAAAAGCTCCATATCATCAGCCAAAACAAGGTCAGGGCAGATTGTGGAACACACCATCAATTGCTCATATGCTCATATTGAAGCTGAAGAAAATGAAAACAAGTCCATGAAAGCCAAAACATGGCCTTGAATATATCCCACCTGAATTTAGAGATCATCAGAAGAACAAATTTGATACATTAAACACTAAAGACAAGACCAGAAGAGTTGTGGGATGACATCAAGAACATCATACACGAAGAAAGCAAAAAGCCATTAAGAAGACAAGAAAGAGGGAAAAGATCAAAATGGATGTTAGAATAGGCACTGAAACTTGCTCTCCACTATGGATATGGAAAATGAAATGGAAGAAATGAGGAGGTACAAAAGCTGAACAGAAAATTTCAAAGGTCAGCTCGAGAAGACAAAGTCAAATATTACAAAGAAATGTGCAAAGATCTGGAATCAGAAACCCAAAGGGAAGAACATGCTCAGCATTTCTCAAGCTGGGGAAACTGAAGAAAAAACTCAAGCTTCGACTTTTGTTATTGAAGGATTCTCTGGGCAAATTATTGAATGATGCAGAAACCATCAAAAGAAGATGGAAGGAATACACAGACTCATTGTACCAAAAGGAAATGGTCGATATTCAACTGTTTCAAGAGGTTGCATATGATCAAGAGCAAATGATACTGAAGGAAAAAGTCCAAGGTGCATTGAAGGAATTGGCAAAGAACAAGGCACCAGGAATTGATGGGATAAAAATTGAAATCTTTCAAGAAAGTGATGTGGCACTGGAGGC
>NW_006408523.1:18480625-18490376 GCF_000296735.1 Chrysochloris asiatica | reverse complement strand
CACGTGAACATCAGTCTCCAGTGGACTAATGGAACACGTGAACATCAGTCTCCAGTGGACTAATGGAACTCGTCGTGAACATCAGTCTCAAAGACTCTGACACCAGTCGAACTAACTGGCCTTGGCTACCACTACCGGCTTCTCTGAAAGGGATCACATTTGAAGGTCCCAGATAGAGTGTAAGAAAATCTGCAACAAAACTCAAAATTATGAAAAAGACATGGCTTACTGGTCAGAAAGAGACCAGAGGAACCTGAGACTATGACCCTCAACCACCCTTCAGGTCTGGAAAGGAACTCATGCTCATGACCCAATTTTCAGCTAACAGTAGTAGGTATATATGGGGGACAACAACGCTAGTAAGGTATTGTGGTACCTTGAATTTACTGGATCGGGCTTTTCTATCCAATGTCTTCTTCATTTCTGCCAAGCGATTGGGTGGGACCATGCAAATAAGGTGTACAGGACTCTAAGACTGGGATTGGTTAGTTTTGTCCTGCAGGTAGGTTTCAAAGGTGCCATTGCAGAATCAGGACCTTCAAGAAAGAAGAGCATGTGTGGAGTGTGAGATCCCTACCTAAAAAAGCAGCAAAAGCAGAGGTGGTGACAGAGGTGGCTATATGGGGCAGCTATAGGCATCTAGGCCCGCAAACTGAGTAAAATTGAGTGTGCCAATAGGCAGGAAGGTGACTTACAGAATGTATCCTTTGGACATTTACAGACTGACTAAAGGAGCTTGGTAACACTTGCCCAGGTAGGGCAGAGGCTACAGGGCCACATGGCTGAGTGGCCAAAGAAAGACCAGTGAGGCGTGCCTACAGTATGGCAGATAAGAGGCGTTCCTGACAAGAGCTGCAGCGTCCTGGGTTCTTATCTGATCCTGAATTGTACCCTGTTCACTTCTTTAATAAACCCCATAACTGTGAGTATTGCTGAGTTCTGTGTGGCTGTTGTAATGGATTATCAAACCCAGATGTGAAGAAGAGAGTGCGGTGGGTGGGATGGTTGATGTCAGAATAGGGTAAAGATGGTTGTAGGGTGGAGGCATGTCTGACCACTTCATAGGAATTGGCCTTGGACTGATAATGAGCTTGATTCCCTTCCCCCTTGTAAAGCTAATGGAAATCAGACACAGCCGCTACATGTTTTCTTTATTTTGCAGGTATGCTCAGTCATTCAAAATCAAAATGATGACTTTTACCTAAGGACAAAGTTGAGAAGGGATAGGAAGGTGGGAGGAATAGAAGTAGGAACCCCAGGGAGGAAGTGAAGTAACTGTCATTGTGTGGAGGGGATTACAATCATTGAGATGAAACAAAATGTGCGATTTGTTGAATGTAAAACTAATGATCTTGTCTATAAACCTTCAGTCAACTCACAACAAAAAAATGAAAAATGAGTTTGGAAAGCCTGGCTGTGATTTCCCTACTCCCTCACATATCTCTTTGCCTCAAGGAAGTACAAAGTTATATTAGCATAATTAAACCATCATTAGGAAAGTAAACATACATAATTTTTTCACAACTAATAAGTTTTTGCTTATATGTACATACCTTGTACCTTGGCTGCCTTAGTTGTTAGAGGACTTGAGAATTAGATGCCTGCAAGCCAAATTTGTATGCTAACTTGCTCAGTAAGTGTAGGGACCATTTGTCTAATACCATCCTGTTTTATTGTAATTAATCAAATGGTCAAACATTTTCTTTTTCCTTTATAGAACAGATAATTTATGCTATTGGTAATTGACTTGTGGTTTATGGAAAGAATAATTGGAAATGAGTGTGTTCAGGCTTGGCTTTTTACTGTATTTTTACTGTATATTTTTATGTGGCAGTCAAAGAAATGAGAACATTTATTGGAACCCAATCAATCTGTTCTTTACAGAACTGAATAACTATCTATCTATCTCTTTTGCTCTCTCGCTATACACACACACATATATAGTTTCATCATACATACATATGTATATATACATAAATGTAATATATGGCTTTAATGCCTTTTATATACTTGAGAAGATGTTTATCAGGGGCGTAGGATTTAAAATTTATCTCCCTGGTAACTCCTGGGATCTAATTCAATGCATCGTCTCCATTTACAACTAGGTGACTCTGTGTTTTTCCCAAGCAAATCACGATCTTTACTCAGCAAAGATGCCGTCAACTAATAGTATTGTTATGTCACCTGCCATTTTGTGGAGTCGGTTCTTGACTCATGGTGACCTGGGCACAACAGAACAAATGCTGCCTGGTCCTACGCCATCCCCACGACCCACAGAGTTTTCACTGGCTATGTTGGGAAGTCTGCCACCAGGTCTGTCTTCCTGATTTATTTTGAGTCTGGAAGCTTTGCTGAAACTAGCATCTTAGCAACGCACAAATCTCCACTGATGGGCTGTGGATGTGTGTACAGTGCACTGGCCAGGAACCAACTGGAAGGAAGGCAGGGATTACACACAGAGCCACCAATGGTGTGAAGTACTGCATTTCCTTCCCTACCTGACTGTCCGTTTGTTGTACTGTGATGGTTTGCATGGGGCTGTGATGCTGGAAGCTATGCCACCGATATGCCAACTGTGGTGGACAGATTTCAGTGGAATGTTCAGAACAAGACAGTCTATGAAAAACATCTTAGTGATCTACTTCTGATCACAGAGTAGAACTGCCCATAAGGTGTCTCAGGCTGTAATCTTTGTGAAAGCAGACTGCCATATCTTTACTGGATGGGCTGGTGGGTTTGAACCGCAGACATGTTGGTCAGCAGTCAAACCCTGAACACTACAGCATGAGGGCTCCTTATTCTGATAATTAACCAGTGACCATCCTAAGGATTCTAACAGTTCTGTATGATATAGTGCTACAAGAAGAGACCCCAGATTGGAAGGCTCTCAAAATACACAGTGGACACAACCACCCCATGAATGTCCATCTGTGAAGATGGTGCAGGACTGGGCGACATTTTACTCTCTTGTACTTAGGGTCACAAAGACTGGTAGGTCATTTATTGTCAGCTAACAACAGTAGCACTACATTTCCTTAGATCAGCAGATGAACATTTTTTTTGGAAAATTTGTGCACGGTTCAAATAAGGAATATCTAGCCGACCTTTCTGTTGTTGGTAAGCACATTCAAGTTGGTTCTAACTCATAGTGACCATGTGTAGCATTTCTGAGGAGAAACTGGTGGATTTGAACAGCTGACCTTGTGGTTAGCAGTGTAGAGCATATCCACACCAGGACTCCAGTTGACTTTGGTGTTGTTGTTGTTAAGTGCCATTGAGTCAGTTCCAACTCATAGCCACCCTGTATAGGATTTCCAAGGAGCAGCTAGCTGGTGAGTGTGAACTGCTGACTTTGTAGTTCACAGTCCAGTGCTGATCCTACAGTGCTACACCAGGAGTCCAGCTGACTCTGTTGTTGTTAAGTGACATCGAGTCAGAACCATATCATAGCTACTCTGTATAGGATTTCCAAGGAGCGGCTAGTGAGTTCGAACTATCAATCTGACAGTTAAAACAGACTTACAGTCTAGTGCTTAAACTATAGTTCCACACTAGCTGACCTTTTAGCCAAACTAAATTTAAAAAATCATTTTATTTGAGTCTTTGAACACTCTATTAAATTGTATTCAAACTCAATTGTTTGCAATATGAAGTTCCAAATTCAATTTTATTAGTGTCAGCTTGGGGTCTAGTTAGAAATGCAAAACTTTGGTTTTCACCCCAGACCCAGTGAATTTGAAGCTTTGTGGGTGGGGCCCAGCAATCTGTGCTATAAAAAGCATTCCTGGTATTTTCAGATTCTGAACAAATTTAAGGAGCACTGCGTTAATCCAAAGGGACTTTGTGGTATGATGGTTACAACTTGACTGTTGGCCTTTTGTTTACCAGGCCAAGAGCCACAACATGATGGATCGCAATACAAAACATTCCTCTGTCTAATCAGTGTTAATGACCTTAACTTCTCTCATTGTGTAAAACTTGTTTTAATCATGTCTTTTTTATTTATTAGGCAGCCTCTTTCTAGTCACACTCTTCTCTTCTTTTCTAATGGAAAAATGTTTTTTAAACAGTTATACAGTATATGGATATGTATGTGATATATGTGTTTATATAAAACATAAGTATGTGGCTATGTATGTGACATATTTGTTTATATAAAACATAAGCAATACAGGCTATACATGTCAACATGTGAAACATGGTTATGAAAATTAGGTGATCTTTATTTTTTCTTTATGGTTAGATATTTATTGAAAAAAATAAATGTTATTTTTAAAACTTTTTCTACAACACAAATTAGTTAACCTAAAGATACTCTTCTTAAGTACTCATGAAACAGTTTTTCTTTCTTTAAAATTATATTACTTTATTAAAAAGTACATAAGAAGGTGGAAATGCAGTTGAGATGTGTGTGTAGTTTACAAACAAATGTTGCTGGGCTAGCTTGGCAGTCATCTAAGAAACTTAGAGCTGAGTTTTCATATTGGACCGTGTGCTGTTCTCAGGTGCTGTCGAGTCGGTCCTGACTCATAGAAGCCCTGTGCACAACAAAATGAAACCCGGCCCAGTCCTGCGCTATCCTCACAATTGTTGCATTTGCATAAACCATGAAAAATGACCAAAGGACCAAACATCTAAGTGTAAAATCTGAAATCACAGAATTGCTAGAAGAGAATATGAGGACATTCCTTTATAAATTTTACATACAGGAAGGTCTTTCTAAATATGAGTCAAACTCCAAGCCTTTAAAGAGATTGATAATTTCAACCTTATTAAAACAACAGACATCTTCCAAACCTACTGTTTGATACATGCACATAAACAAACAAAAAAGCATACTGACAAAAATGCAATTTGGAATTAATAAGACAAAGGCCAAATTTTTCTACTTTAAAGAAAAGACAAAGAAAGAACCATACTCTGTTAGAAAAATGAGCAAAGGACTGCAATAGAAAACGAAACAAAATGGTCCTTAAAACATAGTCACTCACCCTCATAACAGGAAAATATGGAATAGTATCACATTGGTAGATTATTTTTTGAAACTTTTTTTTATTTATTATTGTTAACAGAATGGAGGTTTACAGAGCAGATTATCAGCTTTACATTTTAAAAATCATACTCTTTGTTTCATCTCAGGGACTGCATTCCCTACTACATAACAACTGTTACCCTATTCCTCCTTAGTGATCTTACTTCCATCCTACCCTCCTTCCAATCCTTCAGAGCTTTGTCCTTAGGTAAACATTGCCCTTTTGATCTTGAATGCTTGACTCTTCCATGGTGAGCAGACCTTACTAGTTTTGTTGGCTCTCCCCCATGTCCCCATATACCTATCTACTGCATGGCAGAAAATTGAACCATGAAGGTGAGTTCCTTTTCAGACCTGAAGGTTAGTCAAGGACCACAGTCTTGGGTTTCTCTATGGTCTTTCTGACCAATAAGCCCATTGTTTTTTATAATTTTAGTTTTGTTCCACATTTTCTCCCACTCTATCTGGGACCTTCTAATGTGAACCCTTTCCGAGCAGTTGATAGTGATAGCTAGGCACAAGCTAGTTCCTCTGGTCTAAGAGCCCTGGTGACTGATGCTCACAAGTTCCATTAATCCATGGGATTAATTGATTCCAAATGTTTGCACTCAAACCCAGATGGGAAAATCTTTCTTTGTATGTAGGTGCCAAGAGACTGAATAAGTGACCAGGAGACAGTCCAACAGAGCTTGGTTCATTACAGAAAAAGATGGTTTACATACAGGGAAACATACCGACAAGGGATGAGAACAGCAGCTGTGACCGGGGGTGGGATGGGGTGCTGGGGTGAAGGGGGAGGTACTTATTGGGAGATAAGTAGCTAACCCATGGGAACACAGAGTTTTGATCTGCAGGATCAGGAATATATGTTAGACAGGGAGAGAGAGACAATGACAGGGCGTTTCTCCTAGGTTGATACTGTTGTGATGGTTGTTAAGTGCCATCGAGTCAGTTCCCACTCACAGTGATCCTTTATAGGGTTTCTGAGGAGTGGCTAGTGAGTTTGAATCACCGACCTCGTGGTCAAACCGACCTTACAGTCCAGCGCAATAACCCGCAGCATCACACCAGGACAGCAGTGTGGCCATTTGGGATCATTCAGATTTTGTCCCTCCACCATGTATGATAGATCATTTTTAACTAGCTAGACTGGCAAAGTAAAAACTTGGATGACATGCTGGCAAGAATGTGGAGAAACAGGCAAACACACACAAGACTGGTGGGAATGCAAAACTGTGTTCATCCTCAGGGAATGTCTCTCACTACCAATGAGTCCAACTGGTTCAGGGACAATTCTGAGGGACAAATGTCAATCCTGGGTAACTGTCCTACAGACACCTGCAAACTTTAAAAAAAAAAAAAGATGGATACATAGAAGATTATTGATTACATAATTATTTTAACAATAAAAAAGAAATAAACAAGAAAACACCTCAAATATTAATTCAGAGGGAACTGATGAATAAATGATGGAACACACAATGGAGTACTATGTAACTGTGAACATTAATGAAGAGGTTCCTTGTGAGCTCTTATGTAAATATCACTGGAATATATTGTTATGTAAGAAAAAGCAGAGTGTACAATACTGAATGTATTGCTAGATTTTATGTAATAAACAGAATATAATAACAGAATACAGTTTTATTTGCTTATCTTTGTATAAAAGAGTTCTGGTGTGGCACCGTAGGATAAGCACTTGACCTCAAGTTTGGTTTGAACTCACCAGCGGTCATGGGGAACCCTAAACAGGGTTGCTATGAGTCTGAACCGACTTCATGGCACTTAACAACAACAATCTCTGTATGAAGAAACTCAGGAAGAATACAGAGAAAACAAAAATGAATAGTCATTCATATAGTGCTGGGAGAGTCTGGGAAGGTATAGATTTCTTCTGGTTTACCCTGTAAAAGTGTTTTGCTTTCTGAACCATGTGAATGTGTTTCCTTTTCAAGCAAAAAGTGTCTAAAGACAAATATGTATTTTTTATGATTCTCAGAGTAACACCAACTCATTAAAGAAAAAATTTAAAGTACACAAAAGGATAGAGATGTGAGAACAACCCTTCATAATACTTCATGTTGGTTTCTGCAATCACTGTCAAAATTCTGGCATACCTTCTTCCAGTATGTTTCTAGGCAGCCATCCATAAAACATTTATGTATGAATTTGCAAAGTTGAGACCACACTGTGGTACAATTTTGTATTCTGCTTTTAACAGTTAAGACAATTTCACAAGCATGTTATGTCATTAAAACTGCTTTAGAACCAACATGTTTATATGTTGGTTTAAAATGCTATAGCAGAAAAGTCCTTACTCTCTAACAGATGTTTTTTAAAAATATATTCTTCAATGAACTGAAGAAATGTAGCCTTCACTTTTCCCTCAGTCCTCAAATGTGGACACACACAGGACAATGGTCTCTGGACAAATTTGACACCTGGTTTCTTCATTCATAGGGAGGCTGACATGCCATTTACCGCAGTAACAGAGGGCGCCATGGCAACCACTCTGGAGGGTTGGCTAAGAGGAGATGCTCTGAGAAGGCACATTCATTTCACACACTATTCCTGAGCTCCATCAGTGTCCATGACTGTTGCCATTGTTGACGGACAGCTCTGACAAAAAGCTGGGCGATGATGCCACCATTTGTCATTTTTGTATGTTTTTATTTTTATTTTTCTTGTCAGTTTTGTGTTGTTAGCAAAACTTGGAAAGGAAACAGAAGACAAGAGGATTTCAGGAAACAGTCGTTATTTAATATCGGCATTTCATAAAGCAAGGAGCCCTGATGGCCCAGCGGTTAGTGGTTGACTGTTAATGGGAAGTTGGGCAGTTTGAGCTCACCAGTTCGCTACTATGCAGAGAAAAGACCTGGCAATATTTTCTGGTAAAGAAGGAAGTCTAAGAAACTCTACAGGGCAGTTCTACTTTGTCAGGTAACAGTCCACAATGAAAAGTTGTTAAAGCACGACCATTATGCACACCTTCTAACATGGTGGGAGTATGTGTGCCCACTTGTACAAATAAAGGCAAACATTTGGATGACATATCGCAATGAGTCACTGTAACCTCATGATTCTCTATAGACGTTTTGGAGGGAGATGATGTATTTGGTTTCAAATAAGCTGAGCTTCCAACATAACATATAAATGAAGAAAGCAAAAAAAAAAAAAAAAAGTGAGATGAGATGGGCAAGAGAATTTGAATAAGTGAATGAAAGGAATTGGGATGCTAGACCAGAACTGGGGTGAAGAGTGGGAGACACGTGGGAAGGAGGTTTCCAGGATGGTCTGGCAAAGGCTCTTTTGGGGTACACTGATGTTAGTTGCTGTCCTTTGGATGGTGACCTTTAGATTCGTGTTGTTGTTGTGTGCTGTTGAGTCAGTTCTGACTCATAGCAACCTTGTGTAGTGTTTCCAAGGAGTGGCTTGTGAGTTTGAACTGCTGACCTTGCGGTTCAAATCAACCTTATGGTTGAGTGCTTATCCTACAGCACCACATCAGATCATAAGGCAATAGAAAATACAGATTATTTAATTGAATTGAAATAATTGGCAGGTGATTTAGGTTTTGACCAAAAGTACCATTCTAAAGAGATGTATATATGAGGTGTGAGTGAGGAAGGATTTATGACGTACCAGTTTAAAAGTAATCAAAATCTGAAGCCTTTAATTACAGGGGGGAAAAGGACTTTGGGAAGCATCCAAGAGTTGATGGAATCATGACATTTTTGTGTTCATCCCCAGGGAATGTCTCTCACTACCAATGAGTGGATTCCAACTCATAGCAACCCTGCACAGGGTTTCTGAAGCTATAAGCCTTTACAGGAGCAGAAAGCCTCATCTTTCTCCCTTGGAGCAGCTGGTGGGTTTGAACTACTGGCCTTAGCAATGCAGTGCTTATCCTACAGTGTTACCAGGGCTCCCAAAGGGGACCTAGAAGATGAAAAAATTGAGATACACTGCTTCTGTTCACTGTGAGGAACCTTTCAAACCTGCCCCAGGCTTGGGCAGTGCCTTGAATGAATTTACTGTGAGTTGCTGGGGCAAATTTTTGAAAACTGGAATTGTTAGGAAGGAATGAATCTGGATTTGCAGAGAATAAAGAGAAACAATTGAACCCCTTAATATATTAAGATTTCAGGGAACTGAATCGACAAAAAACATATCGAAGACATGAAGTCAAGTTTCTCTTTGAGGAAAAGACAGCTTACAGGAATCAGTAAGAGACACAGGACAAGCAGTTTTTTATAAGAACTTTAATTAGGTTTTCATTATCCACATGCCGTCTATGTATTTTGTATATTATCCTTGCCAATTAAAAATATCTAGCTTCTCTTTTCCAGCTGACTATCTCAATGTAAAGAAAACAAAAATCCTCACCACTGCACCAATAAACAACATTCTTATCAATGGAAAAAAGATTGAAGTTGTCAACGACTTCATTCTTCTTGGATCAACTATCAATACTCATGGAAGCAGCCGTCAAAAATCAAACGATGCATTGCATTAGGCAAATGTGATGCACAAGACCTTTTCAAAGTGTTGAAGAGCAAAGACGTCAGTTTGAGGACTAAGGTGCGCCTGACCCGAGCCATGGTATTTTCAATAACTTCATATGCATGCGAAAGTTGGACAGTGAATAAGGAAGACCATAGAAGAATTGATTCTTCCGTGAGTTATGGTGTTGGAGGAGAACACTGAAAGTACCATGGG
>NW_006408523.1:18467290-18479930 GCF_000296735.1 Chrysochloris asiatica | reverse complement strand
AGGAGACGCTGGTAGGTTTGAATCACTGACCTTGCAGTTAGTAGTCCAGGTCTTATCCTACAGCACCACACCAGGACATTAGATCATTGTTGTTGTCAGGTGCCATCGAGTCAGCATTGACTCATAGTGACCTTATGCACAGCAGAATGAAACACTGTCTGATCCTGGGCCAACCTCACTGCTGTTGCCACGCTTGAGCCCATTGATGCTGCCACTTAATCAATCCATCTCATTGGAGATCTTTCTCTTTTTCTCTGACCTTCCACCCTACCAAACATGATATCCTTGTCCAGTGACTGGTCCCTCCTGACAATGTGTCCGAAGTATGAGAGACAAAGTTTGGCCATCCTGGCCTCCAAGGAGCAATCTGGCTGCACTTCTTCCAACACAGATCTGTGTTGTTACCAAATCTGTTACCAAAAATTTAAGATTCTCTTCCCATTGGATGTTTGAAAACAAACTATCTGTAGGGACATTCCACTACTCTTTTGTCAGTTGATTTTACTGTGGTAGCTTGTGTTTTGCTGTGATGCTGGAAGCTAGGCCATCATTAGTCTAAATCCCAGGAGAGTCACTCATGTGGACAGGTTTCATTCAGCAGAGCCTCCAGACTAAGACTGACTAGGAGGAAGGAGGAGGCAGACCACTTCTGAATGGTTAGCCTCTGAAAACCTAATGAACAGCAGAAGAACACTGATACAGTGCCAGAAGATGAGCTGCCTCAGGTTGGAAGGCACTCAAAATATGACTTGGAAACAGCTGCTTCCTCAATGCAGACTTGACATGAATGTGACATGGATGGAATAAATCTTTTGGGGCCTTTATTTGCTGATGGGGCACAATGAAAAAAGAAAAGAAATAGCTGCAAATACCTATTAAAAATTGGAATGTGAACTGTACAAAGAATGAATCTAGGAAAACTGGAAATCATAAAAAATGAAATGGAACGCATACCGCTGGCTTTCCTAGGCATTAGTGAGCTGAAATTGACTGGCATTGGTTATTTTTAATTGAATAATCATATATGGAGTCCTGGTGTGGCACTGTGGATTAATGAGCTGGACTGCAAGGTTGGTTCAAGTTCACCAGGCATTCCTCAGAAACACAATACAGGGTTGCTATGAGTTGGAACCGACTCGACGGCATGTACCAACAACAACAACATTGTTTTCTATGTTGGGAATAATAGCTTAAGGAGGAATGGTGTTACATTCATCTTTGACAAAGCATTTCATTGAAGTTCAGTGCTGTCTGTGATAGAATAATATCTACACACTTACAAGGAAGACCAGTTAAAACCACTGTTATTAATTTTACACAACAACCACTAGTCAGTGATGATGACATTGAAGAATTCTACCAACTTCTTCAATTTGAAATTGATCAAACATGCAATCAAGATGCATTGATAATTACTAGTGATTGGAATGTGAATGTCAGAAACAAAGAGGAAGGATCAGTAGTTGGAAAGTATGCCCTTGGCAATATAACCAATGCTAGAGATCATGAGATAAAACTTTGCAAGACTAATGACTTATTCATTGCAAATACCTTTTTAAAACATCATAAAAAGTGATTGTACACACGGACTTTACCATGAAATAAACCAGGATCAAATTAACTGCATCTGTGGGAGGAAACAATGGAGAAGCTCAATATCATCAGTTAAAACAAGTCAAAAGCCAACTGTGGAACAGACCGTCAATTGCTCATATGCAAGTTCAGGTGGAAGCTAAAGAAAGTTAAAACAAGTTCATGAAACCCAAAATATGAACTTCACTATATCCTGCCTGAATGTAGAGACCATCTCAAGAACAAATTTGATGGACTGGACACTAAGGACTGCAAACATGAAGAGTTGGGGGCTGACATCAAGAATAGCATGCAGGAAGGAAGCAAAAGGCCATTAAAAAGGGAGGGGGCGGGAAGAAAAGGCCAGAATGGATGTCAGAAGAGACTCAAACTTGCTCTTGAGCATCAAGAAGCTAAAGCAATTGTTAGAAGTGAGGACGTAAAGGCGCTGAACAGAAAATTTCAGAGGACAGCTTGAGAAGACAAAGTATTATAATGATATGTACGAAGACCTGGAGTTGGACAACCCAAAGTGAAGAACATGCATAACATTTCTCAAGCTGAAATAACTGAAGAAAAATTCAAGCCTTGACTTAAAATACTGATGGATTCTATGGGCAAAATATTGCATGATGCAGAAAGCATCTAAAGAAGATGGAAAGGATAGACAGGTTGATTGTACTGAAAATTTCAAGAGGTAGCATATAATCAAAATCAGTGGTACTGAAGGAAGAAGTCCAAACAGCACCAAAGACATTAGTGAAGAACACAGCTCCAAAATCCAAACTGAAATGTTTCAACAAACTGATGCAGACCTGGAGGTTCACTCATCTATGCCAAGAACTTTGGAAGACAGCTACTGGGCGTACTGGTAGAGATCCATACTTGTACCCATTCCAAAGAAAGGTGACCAAACCTTTGAGAAACCATCAAACAGTATCATTAATATCACATGCAAATAATATTTTGCTGAAGGTTAATAAAAACCAGGTGCAGTATGTTATCAACAGGGAGCTGCCAGAAATTCAAGACAGATTCAGAAGAGGACATGGAACTAGGGATATCATTGCTGACATCAGATGGATCTTGGCTGGAAGCAGAGAACACCAGAAAGATGTTTACTTGTGTTTTATTGACTATGCAAAGACATTTAATTGTGTGGATCCTAACAAACTATGGGTAACATTGTGAAGAATAGGTATTCCAGAACATTTAATTGTGCTCATGAGATACGTGTACATGGACCTAGAGGAAGTGGTTCCAACAGGACTAGGGGACATTGAATGGTTTAAAATCAGCAAAGGTGTGTGTCAGGGCTGTGTATTTTCACCATACTTATTAATCTATATGTTGGGAAAATGATTCAAGAAACTGGGTTATATGAAGAAGAACCAGGATAGGAGGAAGACTCCTTAACACCTATGATATGCAGATGACACAATCTTGTTTGCAGAACGTGAAAAGGACTTGAAATACTTACTGAAGAAGATCAAAGACTATAGTTCTCAAGGAAAGAAACAAAAATCCTCACAATGGGACCAATAAAGAACATCATGATAAATAGAGAAAAGATTGAGGTTGTCAGAGACTTCATTTTGCTTGGATCCACTATCAACATTCATGGAAGCAGCAGTCAAGAAATCAAAATGCATAGTGCATTAGGCAAATTTGCTGTAAAAGGTGCCTTTAAAGTGCTAAAGAGAAAAGCTATCAGTTTGAGGACTAAGGTGCTCCTGACCCTGGCCGTGGTATTTTCAATAACTTTGAAAGCACATGAAAGTTAGACAATGAATAAGGAAGACTGTAGAAAAATCAATGCATTTGAATTACGGTGTTGGAGAAGAATATTAAAAGTACGAGGGGCTCTCAGAAGAACAAACAAACCCATCTTGGAAGAAGTACAGCCAGAACGGTCCTTTGAAATGAGGATGTTGAGACTTCATCTCTTGTTCTTCGGACACGTTATCAGAATGGACCATTTCCTGGAGAAGAATATCATACTTGGTAAAGTGGAGGATCAGGGGCAAAGAGGAAGACCTTCAATGAGATGAGTTGACATAATGGCAGCAACAATGGGCTCAAACATAACAACAGTTGTGAGAATGGCACAGAAACAGGCAGTGTTTCATTCAGTTGTGCATAGGGCTGCTGAGCTGGAACTGACTTGATGACACTTCACATTCATTGGTGGTTCAGATGTAGAATTTTCATCATCTATGCAGGAGACCCTGGTTCTACTCCCGGCCAATGAACTTCAGCAGCAGCCACAACCCATCTTACAGTGAAAGCTTGGGTGTTGCTATGATGCTGGCCAGGTTTCAACAGAGCTTCTAGATTAAGATGAACTAGAAAGAGACGCTTGGCAATCTACTTCTGAAACGTAGGTCAATGAAAGTTCTATGGATCAAAATAGCTCCATGCCCAATCAACATTGGGATGATATGGGACTAGGCAACATTTTGTTCACTCATTCATGAATCAGAGGTCCACAATATAGCAACTTGCTAAATACAGTGTTTTAATAATATCATGAAAATTGATTGTTGTTGTTATTGTTGTTAAGTGTCGTCAAGTAGGTTCTGACTCATAGCGACTTTGTATAGGGTTTCCAAGGAGGGACTGGTGAATTTGAACCTCCAACCTTGCGTTGCAAACCGACCTTGTGGTACTGATTACCTGGTGCTAAATCTTTCTAATTTCTAAATCAGTCTGTGGTCAAGAAGACATATTTGAACTCCTGGATATCTATTTTCTTCCCTGTTACTTGCAGATCTTTGCCCATGCTCTCTAGCTTAATACCACCAGGAACACAAAGTTAGTCTATCAAGCAAGTTGTATTGATTGCCTCATTGCAATGAGGCAATGACCCTATACCATGAAGAACTGTGTGGCATCTCAGTAAGAGGATGGTTGTTGTTGCTAAGTGCCGTGGAATTGATTCTGACTCATAGCAACCTCATACAGGGTTTCCTAGGAACAGCTGGTGGGTTTGAACCTCCAACCTTAGAAGGATCTTATGATAGGATTTGGACTTCTGTTAGGTGATGTTAGAGAGGGTTCAAGGACAATGTCAGGGAGCAGAGATTATCTTCATTATTTTTATAGCAAAGGTGAGAAAAACATGGTGAGGCCAAAGCTGTAATTGACAAAGTAATGGCATTCACTCATATTAATCAGAATTGGGGATGCTTAGATATTTTTGTGATTTGGACAATATCCTCTTTTTTTTGTTGGAGTCCAGGCATACTTATGGGATAGTCTTGTTTTTGTCTTGGTCTATCATGGGAACAGGGTGACCTTGAATGTTATTCATATCCTATGAAACACTTGATGCTCCACAGGAGAACACCATGGCCTAGCTGCAAGGCCCATGCTCATTATGCCGGACTTACTCCCATTAACAGGGGTGCTTTTCTCCTTAATATGAGCTTTCCCTAAATGTCATAGTTCACTGTTGCTCCATCATTAGCAAATGTGTTCACTTCTTCAGAAAATGTTTACTGTAATGGCGATATGTTGTTGTTAAGTGCATCTAGTCAGTTCCAACTTTGTGGTTCAAACCAACCTTGTAGTCAAGTGCTTTATCTCACAACAGTGCACCAGGACTTCTAATGGCGATATAATAGTATTCAAAACACACACAGAACTTCCTAAAAACTAAGGGCACCAGTGTAGAAGAGAGAAGATATATACATTAAAACAAACAAATATTTAATTACAAACTGTGATATCTATTACAAAGAGAAAACACAAGGTCTCAGGTGTGTAGCCACAGAGCCAATCTGGAAAGTCAGAAAAGGATGTTTGAGCAGAAATCCAAAGAATGAGAAGGAGTTAGGTCAAGAGGGTCAGGATGGGAGGTTGGAAGGGTATTCTGGTAGATTGAACATCATCTGCAAAGCCCTTAAGCCAAAAGAAGGCCCGTGTGATTTGACCATTTTCAAGTCTTATCTTGAAGCAGACAATATCTACTATAATATTTAGCATTCTAAATAACAAATTTAAAAGGCCAAAGCATTGTTTAGAAGCCAAATAGCTTGAACGGATGAAAGATACCTTAAGGGTTCAGTTAATGCCACTCCCAGAAGGCCTTATTCTCTGGGAATTCATCACAACCTTAATGTTGTAATTTGAACATAGACCCTTGTTGGTTTCACATTGGACACTTGGTCCATTCCATCAGTCTCCTCCCCTTCTCTTAATTATTTTCTTTTAATCTTTCACTAATTCATTAGCCCATTGCATAGTGGAATTCTATTCTGTTCATCTTCACATGTCTTCTTAGCACCCTAGCACATAGTAGGTGCTTAGATGGTGTTTCTAAAATTTATTGAACGATATGTCCAATATGTGGTGCTGTGGTTAATGCACTGGACTACAAGGTTGGTTGATCAGCATCACCAGACACTCTTCTGAAACCCTAGACAGAGTCACTATAAGTTGGAACTGATTCGATGGCACTTAACAACAAACATGTCCAATATCACTCAGCACTTGTTGTTAAGTACCACCGAGTCAGTTCCAACTCATAGCAATCCAAGAAGCAGCTGGTAGGTTTGAACTTCCGACTTTTTAGTTAGCAGCCCAGTGCTTATCCTACAGAGCTACATCAGGACCCAGTACCATTGATACAAAATTTTAAAAGTTGAATCTCTTCCCTCAGGGAATTGGCTGTTGCACAAATTTGACCTGCCATACTATAAACTAAAACAAACTTTTGGCCCACCATATAAATTTGTTGTTTTTAGGTGCCATTGCATTAGTTCTGACTTATACCAATACTACGCACAACGGCATCAAACAGTGCACCATCTTCAAATATTTTTGTGTTTGAATTTTGAACTCATCATTGCTGCCACTGTGTCAGTCCATATTGTTGGGGGTCTGCCTCTTTTTTGCTGACCCTCCACTTTACCAAGCTTGATGTCCTCCTCCAGGGACTGGTCTCTCCTGATAACATGTCCGAAGTAAGAGACGATGTCTCACCATCTTTGCTTCTAAAAGAGCATTCTGGCTGCACTTCTTCGAAGACAGATTTGTTTATTCTTCGGCAGCTCATGGTACTTTTAATATTCTTCTCCAACATCATAATTCAAATGCAACCATTCTGCTATAGTCTTCCTTATTCACTAACCAACTTTCACATGCATAAAAGGCTTTTGAAAATACCATGGCTTGGGTCAGGCACGCCTTAGTCCTCACACTGATGTCTTTTGCTCTTTAACACTTTAAAGAGATCTTTGGCAGCAGATTTGCCTAATCAAATTACTCAACCTAAATTTCTATAATTGCTCCTTGCATGATATAGTAATATTTATTTTATACTTCAGAGTCTGAAAAACGACCTTAAATCGTATTTTTAATTTTTAAAAATACAGTTCAGGTATTACAAGATGGTATTACTGTTGTTAAAATCAAATGACTTAATTGTGATCCCATTTATAATTGATGTTTTCACCTTGGGGGATTTGAAAATGAGGTGTATTGCCTTTTATCTTTCCAATGGCAGCCCCTTATAATGCTTGTATGAGCATAAGACTAAGAATTAGAAACTCTTCATTCTGCCTTTGACTCACTAGGTTACCCAACTTAACCTTACCGTTTCCTCATCTGTAAAATGGGGATAATAATACTTACCTCCCTCACTGGGATGTCTTGAGTATTAATTAGTATTTGTCAAAGTGCTTTGAGATCTTCAGATGAAAGGTCTTGTGGAAGCCTGGTATAAAGTATCATTATATAAAGCCTCCTCACCTCCTACTTTCACCTCGCAGTGATTACCAATTATAGCCAACTCTAAATGGCGGTAATGCTGCATTCAGACACGACCAGGCAAGTTTTATTGGTCCATTAGGACATGCCTATTTGAGGGAATTAGTTCTGTGAAAATGCTTATTATGCCAAGGACTTTTATTTTATGCAGTTGTTGCTCTTGACAGTTAATAGTTAAATAGTAAGATAGTTGGAGAGGTTGGTTTCATATTTCGTTGGGGAGGTTTGTCTTCACAACTGTGCCATTGATAGCTAAAACAGTTGAGGCATGCGGTGTGGGAGAACTGACTTTCCATCAAATGGAATTATGTTTATATAGAATACCTACTTCAGTTTCTGAGAAACCAGCTGGGGAGTGAAAACAATACAATCCACTTAATTAGGAAAGGAAGAAATGTTTGCCACATATAATTTTCTACATTTCAATTTCAAAGGATTTGTAACTCACACAAAAAATTAACTCCCTCATTAGAGCCACATTTCATATATGTCAGTAAGCTAAATAAATTTGTGGTATCTATTTTTTTTTCCTCTAAGGATTCATTATTGATGATCCAGTATGGAAGAAATGAGCTCTGGTGAGCTAGTAGTTACTAAGTGCTCAATAGTTAACTGAGAGGTAGGCAGTTGGAACTGACCAGCCGTTCGATGTGGCAGTCTGCTTTCAGGCAGTCTTAGAAACCCTATTGGATTCAACATGATAGCAAAGTTTTTTTCATTTTTTTAATAAAGTATTTGAGAATTAGGAAGCTAATGCTAGACTTCAGAAAGAGGCATGCCACTTAGAGGTGACTGATGGGTTGAAATAAGGCATGTTATTTGAAGACTTAGAGCACTATTAATTTATCTTGCTCCCGATTTATTTGTAATCTGGTTTTTGATCTATCTTCAGATCTAGCATTTAACTGGTTCACAAATAACTGATTATTTCTTCTTCAGATAGCAGGATGTTAGCTAGGTAAGTTAATTTCACAAATGATCTGGGTTAACACAACGAAGATCATATCTATAAGTGAAATGGAACATTCATCATTTCATGGTTATATGCATCTTTTTCAAAAATACAAAATATAATTCTATGAAGAGCTAATACATTTAATCACTGCATTAAAAATTATTTGAAAGGCAAAACAGAAAAATATGGACATTTTGCCAAGTTTTTTTTTTTTTACATAAAAGTCCCCTTACCATCGGGTTGGTTCCAATTCATAGTGATCTCCTAGGACAGACTCGAACTGTTCCATAGGGTTCCAAGGCCATGCTCTTTACAGAAGTAGACCGCCACATCTTTCTCCCATGGATCATCGGGTGGGTTCAAACCACCAACCACTCGCTTAGCATTCAACTGCTCAACTACTGTACCACAAGGGCTCTTTGTTACATATAAAGTAATTAATTAATTTTCTTATCATGTCTATCACAAAGTAGCATCTTATCATGAAACAAGTTCAAATTATGTTTATAAACACTGTCTGTGTGAAAAGAAATAAAATCATCATTGTTTTATCCATGAAAAAAGAACTCTGTAAACAAATTCACTGTGCAAACAAGGAAAACACTTTCTTTACTCAAGAGTGAGACTTAACATTGGCCAGGGTATCTGGAACCAGTTAGTGGCATTATTGGCATACAGAGAAGATGCCAATTGTACAGGATTCTTGTCAATTAACATATGTAGTAGTCACTCTTGAAGACTTATAGCCTATTATTCTGCCCTAATTGTAGCATGTTTGCTTACTAAAACAAACACACACACAGACATACACACTTTTTAGTTTTAGGGGAGCCCTGGTGTGGTGCTGAGGGTTAATGCACTGGACTGCACAGTTGGGTTGAACCACAAGATTGGTGATTCAAGCTCATCAGCCACTCCTTGGAAACCCTATACAGGGCCACTATGAGTTGGAACAGACTTGAAGGCACTTAACAACCACCACAACAATGAATTTTATGAGTTTCTGGGTGGTACAAGCAGTTAACATACTTGGCTAGGAATCTAAAGGTTGGGGGCTTGAGTTGACCCACAGGTGTCTCAGAAGAATGGTCTGGAAATCTACTTCCAAAACACTAGCCATTGAAAGGCCTGTGGAGCCACAGTTCTACTCTGACACACATGGAGTCTCCATGAGTTGGAGTCAACTCTATAGCAACTAGAGGTTGCTTACTGATTAAGCAAGGAATCTGTATTTTTACAAAGCTCTTCACTGATTCTGGTAAATAAATGGCACAGGGGATGGATTGGGGGAATATAGGTTTGGAAGCAGAAGGCATGCTGGTGGAAGAAACCAGTTTCGAAGGCATGAGTTAAGATAGGAAAGTTGTAGGCATGGAAAGGAAGGCGGACTTCCAGAGATATTTCGGGTCCTTAGTATAGGAAATTCATGCTGTAATCAGTGATATTTCAAAAAGATTAACCCATGCTAGGTCCGATTTCACCATTACAGAGCCAAAGACAAGGAGACAGAGAGAGGGCAGGTGCTGCCACAGGAAGGAAGAGGTCATTGGTGCTGTGGATGGGATTGTGTCCCTCCATACCCACAGCCACAATGATGTGTTGGAATGACTACACCTGTACCTGTAGATGGAAACCCATTTGGAAATGGGCTCTTCTTTGCTGTGTTAATTAGATAAGACCTTAGCAGACCAGGGATCTAAATCTAATCATTTTATTAAAAAGCACGTTAGATCCACAGATAGCATACACACAAGGAGGAAGGTAGATATCAAATAAGGATTCCCCAAGGAATTTTTTTTTAAATTGCCCAGGATTATATCAAGGAAACAATTGAAATAGCCAGAAGAAACTTTGATTTGAATTTTCAGCTTCAAAAATTGTGAGGAAATAGAATTCTGTTCTCATGGTATTTTGGTTACGACAGCACTAGTTAACTAAGGCAGTTATCTCAATGGAGAAAGGGTAGGCATGAAGAGATGTTGGCCTTAGACTCACCAGGGAGGCAGAGAAGGGCTTGGGTTGAGTTTTCAGGCTCTCCCTTAGCCAGCTACTGTGTAAGAAAATCACATAGTATACTATGCCAAGCAAGATGAATAAAAGAAGAATGGCATCATACATCAAAAAGAAATCCTTGAAGTTGTCAAGGATTTCATTTTACTTGGATCCATAATCAGTGCTCATGGAAGAGCAGTCAAGAAATCAAATGACATAGTCCATTGGACACATTTTCTGTACAATAAGATCAGCAGTTCAAAACTACCAGCTGTTCCACAGGAGAAAGATGAGGCTTTTTGCTCCCGTAAAGATTTACAGCCTCGGAAACCCTGTACAGGGTCACTATGAGTCAGTTCTGACTCCACAGCACATAACCACCACCACCTCTTTTAAGTGTTCAAGAGCAAAGAGGTCTGTTTGCCGACTATGGTGTGCCTACCCCAAGCCATGGTATTTCCTATCGTCTCATATACATGTGTAAGCTATATAATGAATAAGAAAGTCAGGAGAAGAATTGCTGGATTTGAATTATGGTATTGGTGGAAGAATACAGGAAATACCATGTAGTGTCAGAAGGTAAGCTATCTTGGAAGAAGTACAGACAGAATGCTGTTTAGAAACGAAGAAGAAGAGACTTTGTCTCAGGCATTTTGAACAAGTTTTCAGGAGAGACCAGTCTGTGCAGAAGATCATCATGCTTGGTAAAGTAGAGTCATCGACAAAGAGGACGACCCCTCCAAACAAGATGGAGGGACACAGTGGCTGCAACAATGGGCTACAACCTAACAGCAATCATGACGATGGTACAGGGGAGGGCGGTATTTTGTTCTGCTGTGCACAGGGTCACACTGAGTCGGAAGCAACTTGATGGCACTTCACAGCAACAACATGGAGAGGAGGCAGATTGGTTGGAGCTACCTGGCTAGATGTTAATTGCATCGGGAGCGAAATGCACCTAGCTTGAGGTCTCCCAGTGGACTACCTACAACAGAAACTACATGGGGGTCACATCATGTCTCAGGGCGGCGGCAGCACCTAGAGCACTGAGGTGAGCACCTTAACAGGAAGGACCACTGGATCCTGGCTAAGTCAGGATGTGAGCAGATGTTGAGTGCACCTGCCACTGCTACCAACACTGGACACAAGGTCAGGACAGACTTGCCTTTCTGTCACCTTGATGTACTCACAGTACTACTGTTTTGGGGTGAATCAGAGGAAAGGTCAGGATATCTGAGATATTCATCCAAAGGACACTGTTGTTGTTAAGTGCCATCGAGTCAGTTCTGACCCATAGTGGCCCTGTATAGGGTTTCCGAGGAGCAGCTGGTGACCTTGAACCACCGACCTTGCAGTTCAAATCGACTTTGCAGTCCAGCACATTAATGCACAGCGCCACACCAGGACTCCAAAGGACACTAAGTACTTAAAATATGATCAAGTTTTTGGGTTAGATTCATTTTATTTAGATTGCCAGCGTGCTTTCCTCTGCATATGTAACTTTGTGGTGTGGTTAGTGCCATCAAGTCAGTTCCAACTCATAGCGATCCTGTATAGGGTTTGCAAGGGTTTGATCTGTCATTCTTCTGGTTTGTAGTCCAGTGCTAACACACAGCGCCACACCAGGAATCCAACCAGGATAAGTAAATTTGCACAGTCATTACATTTTTTTTAAAAATATATATTATGCTTCAGATTTCATACTCCTTCCAAGAGCAGAGAATTCAAGTTGACTAAGAGAGTTTTGCCCAAGGCTTAGAAAAGTGCAATTAAAATATGCAGGTCAGAGAAGAATTACTCTCATGGCCAGGCCTTTTTCTTAGCCCCATCTTATGAAGGTAGGAATTAGAAAGGCTCTTAGAGACCGGTATGGCCAGTGGGAGGACCAGCTTTACAAGTGTCACTCATGAAGTTCAGCTTTCTCTCCACAACACTGTCCCTTACCCTTTATTTATTTATGCCTTTTGGAATGTCTGGGGTCTACTGTTGTATTTTAGTAGGAAATCTCAAAAAAGATTGTATCAGTATAAGATCAAAACTCAACCCATTGCTGTTGAGTTGATTCTGACTCATGGTGATCTCATGTGTTGGAGATGTCAAAACTGAAGTGGAATGCATAAATATCAATATCTTAGGCATTAGTGAGCTGAAATGGACTAGAATTAGCCATTTTGAATCTGACAACCACATGGTTTACTATGCCAGGAATGACAAATTGAAGAGGAATGGTGTTGCATTCATCATCAAAAAGAATATATCCAGATCAGTCATGAGGTACAACACTGTCTGTGATAGGATAATATCCATGCAACTACAGGGAAGTCCAGTTAATACCACTACTATTCAAAT
>NW_006408523.1:18462447-18463655 GCF_000296735.1 Chrysochloris asiatica | reverse complement strand
CGCCCACCTTACTTAATTTTAAACCATTCAGTGTTCCCATGTTTTGTTCAAATAACTGCCTCTTTATGAGCACATTTAAGAGGTCCAGAATACTCATACTTTGCAATGTTGTCCATAGCGTGTCATGATCCACACAATCAAAAGCCTTTGCATAGTCAATAAAGCACAGGTAAACATCTTTCTAGTAGTCTCTGCTTTCATCCAATATCCATCAGATATTAGCAATGATATCCCTCATTCCACGTCCTCTTCTGAATCCAGCTTGCACCTCTTGAAGTTAGTCCATGGTATGTTCAACATTCTTCGCTAACACCATAATTTAAAAGCATCAATTCTACTTCAGTCTTCTTTATTCATTGTCTAAGTTTCACATGAATGTGAGGCAGTTGAAATATCATGACTTGGGTCAGTCTAGCCTTAATCCTCACAATAAAATTTTTGTTCTTTAACACTTTAAAGAGTCCTCTCACAGTAGATTTCCCCAACACAGTACATTATTTGCTTTCCTTATTGAGGATCCCATGGGTGTTGATAAAATGAAATCCTTAACAACTTCAATATTTTCTCGATTTATCATGATGTTGCTTTTTAGTTCAGGTGGATCTTTGTTTTCTTGAATCTTCATCAGTAAGTGCTTCAAGTCTTCACTTTCAGCATGCAAGATTGTTTCAGCTATATATCACAGCCTGTTAATGAGTTTTCCTCCAATCCTGAAGCCTTGTTATTCTTCATATATTCCTGTTTCTTGAATTACTCACTGACGTACAGACTGAATAAGTATGGTGAAAGAACACATCCCTGACACACACCTTTTCTAATTTTAAATCACATAATATCCACTTGTTCGGTTCAAATGAAATGACTACCTCTTAGTCTTAATACAGGTTCCACATGAGCACAACTTAATGTTCTTGACTTCCCATTCATGGTAATGTTATCCAAAATTTGCTATGATCTACATAGTCCAATGCCTTTGTGTAGTCAATAAAACATAAGTAAATATCTTTCTTGTGTTCTTTGCTTTCAGCCAAGATCCATCAGACATTATCAGTGATATCCTTCGTTCCACATTCTCTTCTGAATCCAGCTTGAATTTCAGGTAGCTCCTTGTTGATGTCACTCCTTCCTCCTAGTCTGTCTTCGTCTGGAAGCTCATCTGAAACCTGTCCACCATGGGTGACCATGCTGGTATTTAAAATACCAGTGAC
>NW_006408523.1:18453599-18461482 GCF_000296735.1 Chrysochloris asiatica | reverse complement strand
ACTTGATGGCGCCTAACAACAACAGCAACTTGTTGATGTGCTGCTACAAATATTTTTAATTACCTTCAGCCAGTCTTTATTTGAGTGTGATATTAATGGTTCCATCATTTCTGCGTTCTGTTGGATTACCTTTCTTTGGAAATATGGATCTCTTCCACATTGGATTTTCTTAACACTTGCAAACCATTTCTCTTAGTACTAAGAGTTGCTGTAGCACAAATACCACAAGGGAGTGGCTTTAAAGAACAGGAATTTCTTTTTTCATAGTTCTGGAAGTTAAAAGTCCAAATTTGGGTCTTGGCCTTATTTGGCCTTGTTGATTCCTTCCCTGTCAGAAGTCCTGAGTGTTTTGATTCCTCGGCTTCTAAAGGATCTTTGCCTGGCATCTGACTTTTTCAGAGTTGTGTTTCTGTGTCCACTCTTGTATTTTGATAGCTCAGAAGTGGTTCACATTAGGACCCACTCCACAGTGCTATAAGGAGCTCTGGTAGCGTAGTGGTTACGAATCAGGCTGCGAACGTTAAGGTCAGCAGTTCAAAACTACCAGCTGTTCTGTGGGAGAAAGATGAGGCTTTCTGCTCCTGTAATGATTTACAGCCTCGGAAACCCTGTATAGGGTTGCTGAGTCGGGACCCACTCAATGACACATCACCACCACCACCACCACACTGCTATGACCTAATCTACACAACAAAAAAACCTGTTGTCATCCTGGTGCTAGACTGCAGGAAAGCAATGGACTGAAAGGTCAGCAGTTCAAACTCATCAGCTGCTCCTCAGAAAACGTATACATGGTTGTTATGAGTTGGAACTGACTTGAAGGCCCTTTATAACAAAAAACCCTGTTGCCATCTAATAGTTCCTGCCCCTGTGTTACAAGTTGGCTATCATCTTTAGAGAGCAGATCACCAAGATTTTCTTCCTCAGTGCCACTGTTTGAGTCAAATGGTTTGGGTTCCAACTGCCAACTTTTAAGTTGTTGTTGTTGTTTGGTGTTCTTGAGTTGATTTCAATTCACAGTGTCCCTCTGTAATGGGGTAGAACTGCTCCAAAGGGTTTGCGAGGCTGTAATTTTAATGGAAGCAAACGATCAGGCCTCTCTTCTATGGAGTTGCTAGGTGGATTTGAACTGCTAACTTCTCAATTAGCAGCTGAGTGCTTAACTACTGTTGTGCCATTTGAGCCATCAGAGTCCAGAAAAGTCTGTTTCCAAACAGGATTACATGGACAAGTACAATAGCCAGGAATTTAATACGTATTTTTGGAGGCCACAATTCAATGGATAGTATCGTTTAAATATTAATTGGTTATGCATTGTCCCAATCCCTAAATTGCCTCCTTTGATAAATGAGGTACAAAATATGGAATAAAGATGGGGGGAGGGTTACATCGGCTGTTAAAATAAGCAGTCTAGAATTTGTCAGTAAATTGAGATGTACCATATAAAGAGTTTGATATAAATTCTTTGATCACTGAGTTCATGTAAATTAGGTAAGTGGCTTTAATTGTATAGCATTTTTATTATATGTAATTGCAAGATTTTGTGTTATATAATTTGGTTGCTGTTGCTCTTCAATAAAGAATTTTAATAGTAATATAAGCATTGAGTACTTGGTGGTGTCAGGCTTTAACTACCATGTTATTGGACCAATAAAACATGCCCCTGGTGCCTCCAAGTACAGATGTTACATTTTTTTAATTAAAAAAATAATAACTATTTAAAAATAATCGTTTTATTGACAGAAAATTAAATTGATTATGAATGTACATGTTGCTAGGGAAGAAACCCATGATTAGTTATAGAAAATAAAGAATCAGGCTGAGTGACATCAATTAGGTCTTAACTTACAATCATTTAATTTTGATAGCATTATGATAGATATTTTGGTACTCTGAGTTCTATTTTTTGAGAAAAAAAAAGAATCTTTTCTTAAATCTAGCCTTGGAATACCCCTTTCATTTAAGTTTCAAGCTTCTTCCTTTCCTAAAAATAATAGTTTTTACAGATGCTAGGAGCGCTGATGTGGCACGGTAGGATAATCACTGGACGGAAAGGTTGGTTTGAACTGCAAAGTCGAAGGTTCAAACTCACCAGCAGCTCCTCGGAAGCCCTATACAGGGTTGCAATCGACGGCACTAACAACAACAGATGCTAAGCCTGAATCCGCGGTTTGAGCCCACCAGCAACTCTGTGGGAGAAAGATGAGGCTTTCTGCTCCCGTGAAAATTTGAAGTCTAGGAAACCCTATACAGGGTTGCTATGAGTTGGAACTCACCAGACAGCACTTAGCAACAGCAATAACAAAGTAGAAGGACATTCGCAAAAATTTTGCCTTTTATTTAAAATTAATACAACTTACCCAGATGCTTTGAACGTTGACAAGATAAATGTTACGTGCGGTGGAGTCAGTTGTGACTCACAGTGACCCTGTGTAGGGGTTCCGAGACTTTCAATCTTCGCGGGCTCAAACCGAGGACCTTGTGGTTATCAGTTTAGTGCTTATCGTATGGAGGCAATGCGCTCCCAGAGAAACTGTTTTGTTGTGGTTGGTAAGTGCCGTGGAGTTGGTTCCGACTCACAGCGACCCTGTATAGGGTTTCCGAGGAGCGTCTGGTGAGTTTTGACAACCTCGCGGGTCCAGTGATTCAGCCTACGGCACCACACCAGGACTCCAGATAAATGCTAGTGGGTAAATTTTATGTGCTAGCATTCTAAGGTCTTCTCTTCGTTTTTCACTTTTCACAGTCGTATTGTTCTTTTCAGTCTACTTTCAGAAGCATGTGGATGGATATGGGGAAAATTGGAACTACTCAAAATTATTCCATTCAAAATATATCACTCCATGTTTGGGGGTCTCTAACTATCTGCAACTTGGGCAGAAACCTGTTGTTATTAAGTGCCATTGAGTAGGTTCTGACTCATGTATGCTTCCGAGGAGCAGCTGGTGGGTTTGAACAGCCAACCGTGTGGTTCGCAGTCTAGTGCTGATCCTAAAGAAATGGTTAAAGTCTTTGTTAGATAGATTCATGAAAGGAACCCTGGTAACACAGTGGGGCTGCTAACCTTCAAGTCAAGAGTTTGAGCCACCGTGCGCTCCGAGGGAGAAAGATGAAGCTTTCTACTCCCTTAAGAATTTACAGCCTTGGAAACCCTATGTAGGGTTGAGATGTCTTGCAATGAACTCCACCTAACATCACTGCCTCCACTGAACAATTACTAAGTGTCTGTTTGGCATTTGTTAGATGCTGCTCTGGGCTTAGAGTACCATACATGGGAACTCTGATGGAATTTACTTGATTAGAACAATACGTGGTAAGTTCTCATTCGACAAATGAAAAAGCAGGTTGCCATTTGGATTTCCCTATTTGGTGTGGCGCTGTGGGTTAATGCGCCAGACTGCAAAGCCGTTTGAACTGCAAGGTCGGGTGTTCAAGCTCACCAGCTACTCCTTGGAAACCCTATACAGGGTTGTTATTGGTCGGAATCGACTCAAATGGCACTTGACAACAACAACAACAATCTATCTCTGGTAATTATTAGTGACTATTTTTGTGTTTACTGCAAACATCAATTTTTCTTCTTACCTTTGGAACAAAGAAGGCTAGTTTCTCTTTTTATATTAACTTTGTAAAACTTCCAAATTTTCATCTTTTCTTCCAGTTTACACATACAGAGAAGACATTTACTTAAGTGGGGCTTTGGTTTCCTCACCAAAAATTTCAACACAGTGGAAACGTGACCTTTGCACATTTTAAAGTGAACAGTTTAGTGGTATCTAGCACATTCACAGTGTTATGCAATCAATCATCATCTCTCTCCAATTCCAGGACCCCAAAATATCCTCCTGTACCCCTTAAAGCCATTACTCCCAGTTCCTGGCAACCACCAATCTCTTTCTGTCTCAATGTATTGATCAATTGTGATTTATTTCATATAATTGAAATAAAAAAATATAAGGTCTTCTGTTTCTGCCTTTTTTTTCACTTAGCATCCAGTTTTCAAGATTCACCCAATGTGTATTTATGTCTGTATCACTATTTCGTCCCTTTTTATGACTGAAGATATTCATTGAATGCATATACCACATTTTGTTTATTGTAGTTTCGTTACTTTTGTTTTCTTTTCTAAGACTTCCAAGTCAGTGAATGGTGCTCACAGTTAACACACTTGACTGCTGCCTGAAAGCCTGGAGGTTTGATTCCACAAAGAGGGGCCTTGAAAGAAAGGCCTGTCCATCAACTCACCCCAAAGTCAGTCATTGAAAACCCCTACCGAGCACTGCTCTACTGTGACACACAAGGGGTCGTCATAAATTGAAATCTGGCAACTAGTACATAAGGTAAAGGTGTCTTTTACCTTTTGTTCCTGATGCATGCTGCTTTTAATTGTGAATCCACCAAGTGGGAGCAAATAAAAATAACAGCTAATCACTGGGCAGGAGGCCTTCTTCTCAATCCTCCAGTACTTATATTGGTTCCTGTAGAAACTAGCTCGATACCAACTCTGACCCCATCACTTAATCTCTATGTGCCTCAATTTCCTTGGCTATAAAGTCTGCTTGATGACTGCTTGCTACCCTCCCACAAAGAATAACGAGTTAATGCTCATTAAAAGCTTTGAGGTTCCCAGATGCAAGGCCCCATATGTCACATATAAGTACAATTTAACAATATAATAAGCATCCACTGGGAGTCTAGTTTGTTGTTTCTAACACCCCCTTCAAAAAATGACGAGCATCAGTAAGTTTTCCCAGGCATGCTGCAGGTACTCTTTCCCTTTGCAGAAAACGCTTTACTCCTAGGCAGAGTCAGGGTATGCTTTGAGGGGTACCTGAATGGACTGTGTGTCTGCCTCCTCCGGTTTATTTTTTGCTGCTTGGTTGTAAAATCAGTGTGGGATAATAAGTCACTGAGTATCACGATATGATCCATGTAAGAAATTGGTTATATGAATTCATTTGATCGTTGCTTCAGCTGTAGGCTGTGGTTATTACTACATCAATCGGAAGAGGATGCTACCGAGGCTGGCAAGAAGCACCAGCAAGACCTAGTCTGTAGATCATCACAATCTCTGTGCTGCTCACCTCCTAAGCTGATTGGCTCCTATCTTGTGAAGTATTGAATGGGCATGGCATAAAAGGCCTGGGGAGAATTGTAAAATGGAGTAGAAGAAGCAAACTGTGCTCCAATTGATAAGCTTGTGTGTGGACCCTTCCACTGGACTCTTTGTTTCATAAAGTTTCAGTTGAATGGATAGTTATACGTTGATGGAAAATTGAGCCTTGTTAAAAGCAATCACTGCACAAGAGCATTCCTTCAGTCACATGGTAATGATGAGTGTCGAAAAATGTTGAAGGTGTATGGGAAATAGAGTTAATAAAGGAATTTGAAATACCTGCAAATAATGGGATTACAGAAATAGGTCAGAAGTGGTTGTATGCTACCCAGAGAAGTGAGAATTACTAGAGCTTGAAGCTGTTTATTCAAAAAAAAGGAAAGAAATACTCAAAAGATACACTGAAGTGAAGAGAGAGAAAAGGTAAAACTTGTCTAAATGAAAATCTTGATTTTCACATATTTATTTAGACAAATTTCCTGGTCCATGAGCCTGGAAATTGAAGGTAAACAGAATTTTTCTTCTTTGGGTGGAGTATAGGGATTAATTGAAGACAAAGCTCATGTGATTTATCAAAGATTAAGTAAGAGAACTTTTGAACTTTTGGCTGTTCTCTGGTTGGGTTGTTTTAAAATTATTTGTTTATTAATAGGTCCATCCTACTTTTAGTTGCTGAAGTCAATGATCATTTTTTGTCCAAGCTTGATTAAAAAGATCCTAATTTCTCAGCTGAGAGTTTGGTAGTCAGCCATGATTTTCATTCATTGGAGCAGAAAGAGCAGAGAAAGGGGAACCTCAAGGTCTAACTCCCAATCCAAAGTCTCTACCAAGTAGTCTTTGACCTTGGATAAGACAATCAAACTCTACAAGCCTCAGTTTTCTTTCCTGTTAGATGACAGTACTAA
Source organism: Chrysochloris asiatica (assembly GCF_000296735.1). Lineage (NCBI taxonomy): Eukaryota > Metazoa > Chordata > Mammalia > Afrosoricida > Chrysochloridae > Chrysochloris > Chrysochloris asiatica. Next base: position 18,455,461 of record NW_006408523.1, on the reverse strand, counting down.
ACAACATAAACTGTAAGGTATAAAATAGTCTTTTCCATTAAATGAAGAAACAACTTATGATAAAAGAGCGACAGGATGAGCAGGATTTGGGTAGGGGCCAGAACAAAGTACATGAGTGAATGAGCTCTTCATTCTAAGCAGAATTTTGACTTAAGGCAAAGTTTCATAAAAATCTAAGGACATAATTACCAATGAACTGGATATCCAAAATTCATCATTATATAAATAGGTTTAAATGATGTATCATATCTCCCTGATGTCCCGTATGTTTGTCCTACTGTGGTGGGTGGTGTGTTGCTACGATGTTGGAAGCTGTACCATAGGTGTTTCACACACCACCCATTGTGGACATGTTTCAGTGGAGCTTTCCGATTAAGAGTAAACTAGAAAGAAGAAATAGGTGGTACACTTCTGAGGGATTAACCCTTGAAATCCTTATAAATAGTAAAATGTTATCTGATATAAAGGCCAGAAGATAAGCCCCTCAGGCTGGAAGACACTCAAAATACGACTGAGGAAGAGCTGTGATAGAACAATACACATGCAAGTAAATTTTTTCTTTGGAGGTAATTAACAAATGGTTGTAGCAGCACTTTTAGAGGGAGCTCTCAGAAATTCAAGTCAGATTCAGAAGAGGATGTGGAATAAGGAATATCATTGCTGGTGTCATATGGATCTTGGCTGAAACCAGAGTATACCAGAAAGACATTTACTTGTGTTTTATTGACTATACAAAAGTATTTTACTGTGTGGATACACTATGGATAACATTGCAAAAAATGGGAGTTCCAGAACATTTAATCGTGCCCATAGAGAACTGTACATAGATCAAAAGTCAGTTGTTCAGCTAGATGTGGGGGATATTTCATGGTTTAAAATTAGAAAAGGTTTGTGTGTCAGTGTTATATCCTTTGGCCATACCTATTCAACCTATATACTGAGCAAATAATCTAGGACTATATAAAGAAGGAGGTGAATAAAGAAGATCATAGAAGAATTGATGCATTTTAGTTATGGTGTTAGAGGAGAATATTGGGCTGCCAAAAGAACAAACAGATCTGTGTTGGAAGAAGTGTTTGTTCTATTATCTAGGGGGAGGAAAAGCAGATGACCACCCCTGCTTGGGGTGCCAAAAGAACCAACAGATTTGTGTTGGAAGAAGTGCAGACAGAGTGCTCCTTGGAGGACAGGATGGCCAGACTTCATCTCTCATACTTCGGACATGCTGTCAATAGAGACCAGTCACTGGAGAAGGATATTGTGTTTAGTAAGGTGGAGGGTCAGAGAAAAAAAAAGGAAGACCCCCAGCGAGGTGGACTGGCAAAGTTGCAGCATGAATGGACTCAAGCGTGGCAACAATTGTGAGGTTGGCCCAGGACCAGGCAGGGTTTTGTTCTGTTGTGCATAGGGTCTCTATGAGTTGGTACTCACTTGATGGCACCTAACAACAATATGAAGAAGAACCAGGTATCAGAATTAGAAGACTCATTAACAACCTGCAATATGCAGGTGACAACCTTGTTTGCTGAAGCAAAATGGACTTGACACATTTGCTGATAAAGATCAAATCCTTCAGTATGAATTGCACCCCAAATGTAAAGTAAACTAAACTCCTCACAACAAGACCAATAAAAAATAAGATAAATGGAGAAAGATAGAAGTTGTCAGGATTTAATTTTACTTGGACCCAAAATCAATGTTCATGGAAGCAGCAGTCAAGAAATCAAATGATGTATTGTACTGGGCAAATCATCATGACAAGCTATGGACAGCGTTGAGAAGTATGAGTATTCCATAACACTTAATTGTACTTCTGAGAAATCTTTACCTGGACCAAGAGGCAGTTGTTCGAACAGAGCATG